>NC_133769.1:175514169-175650560 GCF_003597395.2 Chelonoidis abingdonii | reverse complement strand
GGTTGTTAACTCGGGGGTGCGGGAGCCCAGATACCTCTGCAGCTCAATTTGTACTTAGGACATGTTTGTTTTTTCACATCAACGCCCCTTAAGAAACAGGTAAAGATCGCTACAGCCTCTGATGCGACTACGCGGGCGGTCAGATACGAAAGGGTGCGCATCATGTGCAACCCAGTATCTCCTTGTCTGTCCGACTAGTGCCAACGGCCGAAGGGTTATAGGCCCTGAAGGGGATGAACGAGAACAGGTCCATCATCCAAGTGATCAGTCCCTGTCGCCCGCATTCCCCAGCATCTGGCCGAAACAAACGGGTTGTGGTTGTCAAGGCAAGCACCCGGCCTAGTCGGGCATCGCGGGGAATGGAGCACGAATCCAGTCCTTTGGGATAGTCCAAAAGTCGGCCGCGCCGAGTAAGGCTAGGGCAGCACAATGCCGCAAGTTGGCAGGGCAGCCATGAGAAACTGAAATGAGAGAGAAAGTAGACCTGGGAGAACAGGAGACTTTGGCTCTGCTGCCTGGCCAGGGGTTCGCCCGGCTTATCGTAGAGCGCCACTGCTGCGGGAGATAAGTGCCTGAAGCGATGGTGGTAATAGGCGCCTGACACCACAGGGGGAGCCGCCTGGAGGTGCGGGGCGCGCACGTGGGACCGCCGTGCCATGGAGAGACAGGGACCACTGTGGAACTGAAACAGCGCAAAGGGGGTGGTGAGGCGCCGTGCGCGTTGTGCGGTCTGTGACTGAGTGTCGGCCGCGACGATGCAGGAGGGAGCCACGCGGAGAGAGCGCGATGTAGCTGCGCGTCTTATAGACCGGGCAGCGCCTGTCGTATCGCGGACAGAGACGGGAGGTACCAGCGCGCGCGAACGTCTTGATAGCAGGAGGCAGTCCACTGTGCGACGCGTGCGGAAGCCCGTTAGGCGGGCCTGTGGTGGCGGCGCTGGCCTTAGGGGCCTGTGGACGCGGCGGATGGGCCCTTAGGGGGCTGTGGGTGGCGGCGCTGAGGCATTAGGGGGACCTGTAGGACAGCTGACGGAAGCCGTAGGGAGCCTGTGGAGGCGGCGGCACTGGAGGCACTTATCGGCGGGCCTGTAGGAGCTGCGGAAAGGCGTGTACGGGGCATCGTGGTGGCGGCGCTGGCCATTACGGGGGCTCTGGTGGACCGCTGCGGGAAGCTGTTAGAGGGCCTGTGGAGACGGCGCGCTGGGCTTAGGGGGCCTGTGGACGCGGCGAAGGGGCCTTAGGGGCCGGTGGTGGCGGCGCTGGCCATTAGGGGGCCTGTGACGCTGCGGAAGCCGTTAGGCGGAGCCTGTGAGGCGGCAGCATGGCGGCCTTAGGAGGTCCTGTGGCAGCGGCTCTACGGAAAGGCGTTAGGGGGGCCTGTGTGGGCGGCAGCTGAGGCCATAGGGACCTGTGGACTGTCTGCCGGAAAGGCCTGTTAGGGGGCCTGATGAGAGGACGGCGCTGGCCTTGAGGGGCGCCTGGTGGACGCGGCGCTGCGCGCCTTAAGGGGGCCTGTGGACCGCCTCGGAAACGCGTTTAGGGGCCTGTGGTGGCGGCGCGTGGGCGTTAGGCGGCACTGTTAGGCACGCTGCGGACAGCCGTTAGGGGGCCTGTGAGGCGGCGCTGGGCCTTAGGGGGCCCCTGTAGGACGGCGGCGCTGGCGTTTATGGGGACGGCGAGTGGAGGTCGGCGCATGGGGCTTAGGGGTGCCTGTTGCACTGCGTCGCGCTGGCGGTTTAGTGGAGGTTGCCAGTGGTACGCTACGAGAAGGCGTTAGAGGACTGTGGACGCGGCGCTGAGGCGTTAGGAGGGCTGTGGACGCGGCCGCTCCCTTAAGGGGGACTTGGTGGTAGGCCGGGAGAGGCGTTTAGGCAGGCCATGTGGACGCGGCGCGAGTGGGCCGTAGGCAGGGCCTTAGACCGCCGGTCGCTGGGCGTCAAGTTGCCTGTGACGCGCGCGCGGCTAGGGGCCTTTGTGAACGCGGCGTCTGTGTCGTAAGGTGCCTGTGACGCTACGGAAGGCGTAGGGGGCCGTGTGGCGGGGCTGGCCATTAGGGGGCCTGTGGAGTCGACTGCGGGAAGCCAGTTAGCGGGCTCTGGACGCTGCGGAAGCCGTTTAGGGGCCTGTGGAGGCGGCGCTGGTGCTAGCGGGGCTCTGTGACGCCGGCGCTGGGCTAGCTGCATGTGGACGCTACGGAAGCGCGTTAGGAGGCCCTGTGGACCGCGGCGCTGGCGTTTAGGGGGCCTGTGGGACTGCGGCGCTGGGCCTTAGGAGGGACTGTGGAGGCTCGGAAGGCGTTCAGGGGGCCTGTTGACGCCGGTCGGTGGGCTTAGGTGGCCTGTGGACGACGGCGCTGGCGCAGTTTGGCCTGTGGAACCCGGGCGCTGGGCCTTAGGGGGCCTTTGAACCCGCGGCGGCTGGGCGTTAAGGTGCCCTGTTGGACGCTGACGGAAGGCTCAGGCGGGACTGTGGTGGCGGCGCTGGCCATAGTGGGCCTTGGACGCCCTGCGGAAGGCCCTTAAGGGGGCCTGTGGTAGGCGGCGCTGGGCCTTAGGGGTCCTGTGGACGCGGGTCGCTGGCCTTAAGGGGTCCTGTTGACGCGGCGCTGGCCTAGGGGGCTTGTGGACCGCGGCGATGGGCCTTAGGGGGCCTGTGGACGCGCGCTGGGCTTAGGGGGCCTGGGAGCCGCTGCGGAAGCCGTTAGGTGGGCCTGTGGAGGCGGCGCTGGGCCCTTAGGGGGCCTGTTGGATGGCGGCGCGGGCCTAGGGGGCTGTGGACGCGGCCGATGGGCGTTAGGGGGCCTGTGTGGGGCGCTGGCCATTAGGGGGCCTGTGGACCTGCGGAAGCCGTTATGGGGGCCCTGCTGGAGGCGGCGCTGGGCCTTAGGGTGCCTGTGGACGCGGCGCTGAGCCTTAGGGGGGCCTGGACGCTGAGCGGAAGCCGGGGCCTGTGGAGGCGGCCGCTGTGCCTTAGTGGGGCTTGTGGACGCTGCGGAAGCGCGTAGGTGGGCCTGCTGGAGGCGGCGCTGGGCGCTTAGGGGGCCTGTGGACGCGGCGGAATGGGCCTAGGGGCCCTGTGGTGGCGGGCGCTGGCCATTAAAGGGCCTGTCGACGCTGCAGAAAGCCGTTACGTGGGCCTTTGGAGGCGGCGCTGGGCCTTAGGGGCCTGTTGGACACGCGCTGGGCCTTAAGGAGGGCTGTGGACCGCTGCGGAAGCCGTTAGGGGGCCTGTGGGGCGGCGCTGGGCCTTAGCTGTGACTGTGGAGCGCGCTGGGCCTTAAGGGGGCCTAGTGGACGCGGCTGATGGGCCTAGGGGGCCTGTGGACTCTGCGGAAGCGCCGTTAGGGGGCCTGTGGTGGCGGCGCTGGCCAATTTAGGGTGGCCTGTGACGCTGCGAGCTGTTAGGGGGCCTGTGGCAGGCGGCGCTGGGCCTTAGGGGGCTCTGTGGACGCGGCGCTGGGCGTTAGGGGCCTGTGGACCCTACGGAAGGCGTTTAGGGGGCCTGTGTGTGCGGGCTGGCCATTAGGGGGCCTGTGACGCTGCGGAACTGTAGGGAGGCTGTGCAGGCGGCGCTGGGCCTTAAGGGGGCCCTGTGGACGCGGGCGGCTGGGCGTTAGGGGGCCTGTGGACGCTAGGAAGGCTTAGGAGGGCCTGTTGGGTGGCGGCGCTGGCCCATTAGGGGCCTGTGACGCTGGCGGAAGCTTGTTAGGGGGGCCTGTGGAGCGGCGCCTGGGGCTAGGGGCCTGTGGACGCGGCGATGGCCTTAGGGCCCTGTGGTGGCGGCGCTGGCCATAGGGGCCTGTGGACGCTGCCGGAAAGCCGTTAGGGACCTGTGCGAGGCGGGATGGGCCTTAGGGGGCCTGTGGACGCTCCGGAATGCCGTAGGGGCCTGTGGTGGCGGCGCTGGCCATTAGGGGAGCTCTGAACGCTGCGGAAGCACGTTAGGGGGGCCTGTGGAGGCGGCGCTGGGCCTTAGGGGGGCCTTGGACGTGGCGCTGGTGCGTTAGGGGCCTGTGGACGCTACGGAAGGGTTAGGAGGCCTGTGGACGCGGCGCTGGCCGTTGGGGGCCTGTGACCCGGCGCTGGGCCCTTAGGGGCTGTTGGAGCGGCGCTGGGCGTAGAGGGCCGCTGTGGACGCTCCGGACCGTTGGGGGTTCCTGTGGTGGCGGCGCTGGCCATTAGGGGCTCTGAACTGCTGGCGGAAGCCGTTAGGGGGCCTGTAGGGTGGCGCTGGGCCTTAGGGGGCCCTGTGGACGCGGCGCTTGGGCTCTTAGGCGGCCTGTGGAGGCTCTCGGGAGGCGCTAGGGGGCGTGACGCGCGCTGGGCTAGGGGGCCTGTGGACGCCGGCGCTGGGCGTTAGGGACCGTGGACGCAACGGAGGCGTTAGGGGGCCTGTGGTGGGCGGCGCTGGCCATTTAGGCGGGCCTGTTGGACGCTGCGGAAATAGCCGTTAGGGGGCCTTGTGGAGGCGGCGCTGGCCTTAGGGGGCTGTTGGACGCTGCGGAAGGCGTTTAGGGGGCTCTGTGGGTGGCGAGCGCCTGGCCATTAGGCGGCCTGTGGACGCTGCGGAAGCTGTTAGGGGCCTCCTGCGCTTGCGAGGCCTGTGGACGCGGCGCCTGGGGCGTCTACGGGGGCCTGTGGACGCTACGGGAAGGCGTTAGGGGGCCTGTGGTGGCGGCGCTGGCCATTAGGGGCCGTGGGACGCTGGGGAAGCCGTTATGGCTGAGAGACGCGGACAGCGCAGTGGAAAAGGCACACGGCCTGGGCCGATAGGGGGCCGCATAAGCACAGGCACTCGTCTCGAGAAGGGTGCGTTACTAGCGAATCGACAGATAGCGGGAGGCTGCGCTGATGGTCGACTTGGAAATCTGCCGCCGGCCCACCAGTGGGCTCCCGAATATAAAGGGGCTGGACTAAAAAGGCAGCGAACATGCCAGGCCCGTAGGCATGGGAGGAGATCCATGCTGTAGCGTTGTCAGGCACAGGGACAGGCTGTCTAAAGACGGAGCGAGAGCGCCAGAATTCCCATTTGAGGCAGTGCTGGGGTCTACCAACAGGCTGGGCAGAAGAGGACCGAGCAAGGGGCGATACTGGTCAGAGAGCCTGCAGAGACAAGTCAACACAGAGTGGGCAGGGATGTATTTATTTATGTTGAGTTCAGAACAGCAGTACAGCTGGAGATCGGCGTATGCGACAACCAAGCCGCTGGGCATTTGGGTACAGAGGGAGAGCAGCATTGCACAGCGGGGATGGGCCAGACGGCGGCTCGCAAGAAGCCAATGGGAGATCCGCAGAGGTTGTGGAAGTAATAGCAGCGGCTTACAGAGGATCTTGTGAGGACTTCCCCGAGAATCCTCAGGAGGAGCGGACAGGCAGGTACCCAATCAACCAACAATCGCCTCGTGTAAATATACAGAGGGAGAGAAACACGTGGTGGAATAGATATAGCAGTGGCCAGAGCCATGTGGGGAGCAGGCCACATCGAGAGAGAAAGAATATGAAGAGCTGGAGAAGTACTAGGGCGTACTGAGAAAGAGGAACTACCCAGCCGAGGGAGGTGGAAAGTGAAGGCGCGACAAGGGCCCCAGTGGTGGGTAGAAGCCCTCTCGGCGCTGTGACTCCAAGGCTTGGGGGTGAGTGGCCTCTCAGACAGATCCCAGACACATCAGAGCTTCTCTGTCCCCTAGAAGATGCAGGTGACTAGGGAACAGCTAAAGAGTAACCTGCGCTATACGGTAAACCCTGCAAACCAAGCCCTGGTAACGGACCCCAAGTTAGGAGAGACACATACCACTCCATAGGGTGAGAGGAATTTTTTTTATATATAATAAATATACACGACACACATCACACACAATCCGGCGACAGCAGCACAACAGACAGGACATTGTTTGGGTACTTGTGGGTGTTTTTGAGCTTTCTGGGTCCACCTTCTCAAGCTCTTCTCTGCAAACATGAGCTAAACACTCTTGTTTTAATCGAAACTGACAGTATCTCATCACATGACCCCAGATTCTGGGACTTTAAGACATTACATCCTTCCACCCACCACTATTCCTACAGCACTTGCCTCATCCTACACTGCTTTTTCCTTCCCCTGGTCACAAGTATGCAGGATTCAGAGCAAACTAATTATACTCTGATTGGTTCTGCAGTGTGCTCCTCTCACAGCCCTTTCCTTCACTGGATGGAAGGCGAGGGCTGGAGTATGAGTTATTTTAAAGTAGTTGGGGGGGGGCGAGAATCAAACCTCAATAAGAGACTGCTAGTAAAACAGGTGGTGCTTGCTTAGAACAGGGCAAAGGCACCTCTATTTCAATTAATCCCACTTGGACCTAGCCTTGCAGAATGGGCAGCTTTTTTAAATTAATTGTGTAGAGGGGAAGGAGAGAATGATGGCCTCTAGCAGGGGAGGATGGAGGTTACTCAGATCTGTTCCTCTTCCTCTAGCACCTGTATATTGTTAGCATTTAAATTATCATTCCAAACAATCACATTCTTGTG
This sequence comes from Chelonoidis abingdonii, assembly GCF_003597395.2. NCBI lineage: Eukaryota > Metazoa > Chordata > Testudines > Testudinidae > Chelonoidis > Chelonoidis abingdonii. The sequence goes on along the minus strand of NC_133769.1, from coordinate 175,644,058 downwards.
TAAGAAGTGTAGAATTGAGCCCTCAGTCTAGCGCTGAAACTAAAATTGCATTGAAAGTATTCAGAAGAATTGATCTGAATGGGTAAGGATTTGCATCAGTCATTCTGGAGATTACTCTTTGTACAATACTGTCCCTCGTTCCAGTAGGACCATCTTTTGTTTGTGGGTTTTGTTTTGTTTTTTTGGTTTTTTTTTGAGGGAACATGGAAGAGAGAGACATTGAAGCACATCCCTAACTTGTGTTTGCTCCCTTCCCAAGTGTATTAAAATTGTGAATAAAAGAAGCTGTAATAATCCTGTTCCAGATGGTCACAGGTGACACTTCAGTACTATTATGTTTTAATGGATAGACTAAAAAAGGGAGAGAGGGACCCATTTACACAATGTCTCTAAAGTCGCTTGTGAAATAGAGTGCCTGTGCTCTACCATATTTCCTATCCCCAAGAGACTCTATGAAAGGTCTCATATCTGTGAAGGTAATTAATTCTCTGCATCCATTCAGCCTTTTGACTTCTTGAATGGAACTTGTCTAGAGTATCAGTTCCAGAGACGGTGTTTGTCATATGCATATCTATCTACAAGGTGATGGGCTGAGATCCCATTTCACATCAGCCAGCGAGTAGCAGTCAAAGGGTAAAACATTTTGGTCACTTCTGTCTATTCAGATACTGATGTGGGATATGAGCAGTTTAGCTCTACACTTCTTAATCTCCTCACCCAACTATTCCCCTCTAATATTTCAAAACTATCTCCCATGAGAACTACGTGTTCATAAATCTTGAATGCTTTCAGTTTTCATTGAATGTAAATGTTAATACCCACTAAAATATGTCGGTTATAGGTTTATGATTGAACAGATGTTGCCAGAGGAAAAATAACTAAGGTGTTAGTTGTTACATACTATACTTTTTGTATTTATCCATGATTTCCCACTGGTAATTGGGAAAATGAATGTCTTTGTTAAATTTATATTTATATGACAGATATTCATCAGCACATAATAATTTTGAATAAATATCCTAGCACACCTGTCACAACTTAAATGAGCTTCTGTCATCTTGCATTTTGTCAGAATGGTTCTACTCAACTTAAACGAAAGCTATTTGCTACATTTATTGTTTGCTTCAGTGCCGGTCACACTGGATTCTTAAATGGACTGTACTGATTTTAATATTTTTGCAATAAAGAAACATAATTTAAGTACAAATTAGTAGATAACCAAGTGCCTGATCCTGCAAATGCTCAATTATATGATTAGTTTGGTTTAATGAACTGGGGCTTCTCACATCAATAAAAGCTACTCATGTGAGTAAGAATATTCAAAAAGGAGTCTAAACTTTCTGTGAGTTTAAAAGACACTTGAGGAATACACGGCTGAATCATTTTCTAATTATGCACACATGCGTCAAATGTCCAAGAATCCTACTTTACTAGGATTCCAGTGATGATAAAGTATAGATATGACTGCAATCTTCTGAGACAGCATTGTGTAGAAGGATAGAAGAAGAGCAGAAATTCAGCTGAAGCAGCCAGAGAGGGCTCTTTAGGGAAATGATGGGACATTTTGATTAAACCAGTGGAAGAACACGTTTTTTCTTGAGGAGGAATTGCTTCACCTCACAGAGTTCCTTTTTTTTTTTCAATTTCTTTGACTAACTGGAAACGCAGTGGTTTTATTTTCCTTTGAAAAATGTATTTGTCTTCAGCCCATTTAATACTACTTATATATGTTGTATCCAATGCTAGTTTAGATTCATGAAAGATGATGGAAATTTCAGTTGATAAGCGTGAGAAATTGATTACTTTCTGTTTTAACTTGTCAACTTCACAAGCTTCATAAATATGCCTAATGCATTGTTTGAAAATAGTTCTTCCAAAACCCCATGTTGTATTCTAATCTGGTATGGTGTTTGTGCTTATTTATATTTTTGTATTGAGTAGTGCCTAGAGGCCCCAACCAGGGGGGAGTAATCCATTGTGCTAGGTATTGTGTACACACTATGAAAAGATGGTCCCTTCCTCAAGACATAACATCTAAGTGCTAACTCCCATAAAAAATTAAACTTTCAACATATAAAATTGAAGAATTCCTAGCTTACCTTTACAGCTATAAGTTATCGTTTTGTTTTATTTCCTGAATGTTCTGCAGGAGACATTTTCTGTGTGTCATCTTTGAATAAATGCCATCCACCCTGTCATAAATAACACTGTATACAGTGTTATGGGGTCCCTCTTGGCCAGAGGCACAAAATCCTCTTACCTGCAAAGGGTTAAGAAGCTCAAGTAACCTGGCTGGCACCTGACCAAAAAAACCAATAAGGGGACAAGATACTTTCAAATCTGGGGGGGAGGCTTTGTCTGTTCTGTGTGCTTGCCAGAGTTGGATCAAGGAAGCAAGCAATCCAACTTCTAAAGAGTTAGTAAGTATTTAGCAAGGAAATGCATTAGTTTACTTTTATTTTGGCTTGTGTTTTTCCTTGTGTAAGAGGGAGGTTTATGCCTGGTTTTGTAACTTTAAGGTTTTGCCTTCAGGGAAGATTTTCTGTGTTTTTGAGCCTTTTGTTATTCTGTAAAGTACTTACCATCTTGATTTTACAGAGGTAATTTTTTTTACCTTTTTTTTAATTACATTTTTTTTTAAAACCTGATTGATTTTTTTATTGGTTTAAGTTCCAAAGGTTTGGATCTGTGTTTACCTGTACCAATTGTTGAGGATCTTATTTTCAAGCCTCCCCAGGAAAGGGGGCGTAGGGGCTTGGGAAAATATTTGGGGAAGGTAGGGCTTCACATGGCCCTCCCTAAATGTTTGTTTAAATCACTTGGTGGTGGCAGAATTACTTTATCCAAGGTATCAGAGAAAAATTGTGCCTTGGGGAGTTTTTAACCTAAGCTGGTAGAAATAAGCTTAGTGGGGTCTTCATGTGGGTCACCACATCTGTACCCTAAAATTCAAAGTGGGGAGGGAACCCTGACACAGCCACATCTGTGGGTGGGGGAACTTGATGTGGCCAGTGGTGAAAGGTGGACAGTTGTAGTAGCAAAAGGGGGACACACTCACCAAGGTACAATAGGTAGGTCCTCCACCTGAGAATCTCTGGCACCCACTGGCCAGCTGAGGGAAAGGATTTAACTCAGTGCAAGGGTCATCTGAGCCTCTTTTGGCTCTGTTCCAGCAGCCCACCTGAACTTGGAATGGAAACCTAGCCTGACAAATGCTGTGGATCTAGCTGAATGCCTGTCTAGGGGGTTAGGAAGGAATTATTTCTTCCATGCCCCAATTGACAGTATACCAAGGAGGTTTTGGCCCTCCTCACAGCACCTTGAAGCCACAATGGATTGAGTAGGAACACACTTAGTACCTAACTGTGGTACGGGGTTGGAGTTGTTTGTTGCAACTTGCAACTGGATTCCAGTGCAGTTAAGAGCATCAAATGAATGCTTCTCAGAGGTAAAAGATGTGGGAATTTGGTGTTGGGCCTTGACTCATGTGCCAGAGAGGATTGCACCTTGTGGCCTTCAAGGGTGGAGGTCCCCGCCCTGCTGCACCCTCTTGTGGGGGAAAGTGCTAGGACTCAGAGGAAACTGAGTCCTAGGGGGCAAGCTGAGGAGACCCTACTCTGTGTTATGGGTTACATGGTTCCTTTTCCATATAACTCGGGTGCTAGTTACAGGTTGTATGATAAGGAGCCCCGTAACCCCCACACTGGAACCAATTAAATGCCTGGTATAGGAAAGAATGGATGATGAGAAGATAGCATCTCTCCCCTGTTGGTTTCATAAAAGTTGTGGTCTGCTACTTAATTCCATGCATTTGTCTGTCATCATTTTGTCACTTTGTCCACATCAAAACCCAAGGTCTACTATAGTGTAGAAAAAAAAGAACAAGCTATTCAGCATTTTACACCGTAAGGGTTTTAAAGCAGTATTGTTTAAAGAGCACTAGGGAACCATTAGTGCACACCAGCAGGGTCTACATAAACCCATTAATGTGCAGCATGTAAGTGTTTTAAAAGTCACTCCCCCCCCATTCTCTTCACTAAGCACATTACCCCACTGTGCAGACAAGCCATACGTGTGAACCAACTCAGTTTTAGAGAATATCAGTATGGGAAAACCAGGAAAATAAAATGATCCTACCTGAGGCATTGCCCCACATCTGAAACATTTGCTTAAGGTTGTAAAATATTTGGACGGCCTTTTCCCTCATTATCTTTGTTTGTAGTTTTTCCTTCTCCTTTGGAGATGACATAGAAGTTTCCAGGGGAGAGGCTGTTATTAATAAAATAATACTTTGAGAGCTTTCTATGAAAGGCTCCATTAAAGTGCAAAGTACTTTACAAATATTAATTAAGCTTCAGAACCCCCAGTGCAACTGACAACAGAATTTCTCACTTTCTTGTATGGAAATAATTGAAAAGTGATGAATTTTGTGTAATATGAGCCACTAAACTCAAAAGAAAGGAACCACGTAGCAGGAGCAATATAATATTTTAAGTCAAGAAAATAAATTAACAGTTATATAACAATCTTTCTGCATCATAACACAACTTCAATTTAAAATTGGCGCTGGGAAGAGACGGAGGGTGGTGGTAAAACTTACATGCTACTTAAACTAGAAACCTTTTAATATAAATGGAAGAGGGTTATTGAATTAAGATAAATGTGGTTTAAATAAAATGACACTATTTCATGTGTATAATGTATGTAACCAAAATTCAGACAGGAGTTTTGTTTAAAAAAAATCAGAAATAGTTTGGATTTGTAATTAAAACTATGGATGGGACTTAGGACTCAATTAGGGCTCAATTCACAGCTCTGTTTCAGAATTCAGTATTATGTTAGGAAAATCATTTAATGTCACAGCCAGAAGATGCAGGTCTAGTGGGTTGAGCTGGAGTCAGAAACCAGGAAACAAGAGCTGAGGGTCAGAGTCAGAAGCCACGAAAGGGAGCAGGCAGTGATGTGTGGGGACGTTTTTAGTAAGGCACACAACAACTTTTTAGGTGACTGTTAAAATCTGTATCTAATCTAGACACAGCAATTAATAAACCAAGTCCGTTCACATTTGTAACCACTTCAGCGAAATATTGTTTTAGCTTTTTTCCTGCTTTTTTGTAAGTATTCAAAAATTGCAATTTGGGTTAGGCCTTAATGTTTTTTATAAATTCTGGTTTTGTTGCATAAACTTTTGCAGTAAACAAATTCATGAGATAATTTTGTACTAAACTTTCCATCCGAACAATGTGTGCACCGCTAGCTCTGTTGGAGATAAATCAATATAATTCCCATACAGCTATAATCTAGTTGATTCTTATCTGCATGTGATGTTTTAATAGAGGCATGGTGTCTGAATGCAAGCCTTAGAGCTATGGCTGGTGATGGGACACTAGATGGGGAGGGATCAGAGTTGCTGCAAAGCATTCCATTTTATCTAATGGTGCTCAGAGCAGATAGGGAAGACATGGGGGTTAAAAGTTGGCAGGTGGCAGCAGCTTGTCTACAGTGGAGCTCCCACCATTGAAGGTGCAAGGGTGATAGCAATGGTGGGAATTTTTTTGGTGGAAAATAAATTGGCTTGAAAGTAAGCTCTGTGGAAATAAGTCCCTTTCCCCGAGACAGTGGACAAAAAAACACACAGGATGTGGTAAAAATACAATATGTAAGCACATTGAGAGTGTCTTGATTCTGGGATTGTAGCTTTATGTATGTTAAATAGATCTTCCTCTCTTTTTCCATATCCTCTGGAGACCTGAATTTCTCACACTCAGTTGCCACCTATCATTAAATAGACCGAGGTGAATGGATAAAGTTGTCTTAATATTTGCAAATTTACCTGTACTTGCAGTTGGAATTATGCAAAATAGTGCAGGAACTAAGACAAGGTTATCTCAGTATGAAAAGCAAATGCCAGATCTAAGGGTGATCACTTAGTATTGCAAGACAAACTACAACAAAGGGAACAAGCATTGTGCTGTAGAATTTCCATAGAGATCCTCCACCCTCCTGCTGACCAGTTCCTGCTTGTTCCTGACTTATTGAAGTCAATGCCATTATTTGTGTGATTTTTAAGGCAAATAGGATTCAGCTACATAAAGGAAGTAACTGACATATGCCAGGTTCAGAGAAATGGTTGAACGGCAACAGCTCCTTTATACTTCACAACTGTGCCTATCTGCCCCAGAGCTCTTTCATTTTGTATTTAGTACAGCAGATCGCTATTACCAACCAAATGTAGAGATCATTATAATTAGTTAGTACTTTTCATCTATCAAGCAGTTTACAAACATTATGTGAATGATATAATGGGCTGAGATTAATACTAATCATGTTTCAATCTTTCGTAGTGCTGTTTATAACCACTGCCACTTCCCTTACTTCTGAAGAAAAGGAACTGTTGTTATTTGTTAGTCCTGCCCAGAGCCACAGTCTCCTATAGCTGTCAGATTATCTATCTGACCTGCTTCACCACCAAAGAGAACATTTTAGCTAAATATGTAATGGACTGATACTGGTACGTACTTCCTTATTATACCACTTAAGAATCTGCAATGTCATTTGGTGGAGTTCAGTTCTCATTGCCCTATTAGACGTTGTTTTTTACTTTTTTTTTTTTTTTTAAATATCCAGTTGAGGAGGAAGAGGGAAAAATATATGGCCCTCGGTGGCATTAATATATCACTGCTTTCCTCAAATTCACATGCTGTGCCTTTAGGAGGTGGTTTTTGGCCGGACACTTCCCTAGCAACATTAGTCATAGCAACAGCAGTGAAAGTATCAGTAATGTGAGGGTTCTCTACTAGAACTTTGATATTGTGGTATCTGAACTGCCTGTGGGACTGAGACACACGCCCCCCACACACAATAGTAGCTGTGACCTTTAACATCATGTTCTATGATTTTTTTCCCTCTTTTTCTTTATTGTTGAAACTCCATTGAGCTTTTGTATAAGCTAGATGCTTTTGTCAGCTGCCTATACAGATGAGACATCAGTAAGATGTACAACACAGGAAACAAATGTATGACAAATAGCAAATGCAACGTTGTGCTGTTGCTTGGAAAATGAAATACCTACATAATATCAGCCATTATATAAAGTGCAGGGCATATTCACGTGTATGGATCATAACTAAACTCAGGCATTTACCAAGAGCACCCACACTCTGGGATCTGAGACACAGAGTTTTTTTTTTCTATACACTGAATGAAAAAGAACTTCTTTCTCAGATACCATAGTGTGGTGAATGTTGGAATATGTTGACTTGAATTGTGGTAACTAAATTCGTGATTTTCATTAGTGGGTAGAGACTTCACCTGAGATAGGACTCCCTTCGTACCAGGCACTGTACAAACACAGAAGAGGCAGTCTCTTCCTTCTGTGAAGAGCTTCCATGTTAAGCAGCAGCACAGAGAAGGGAAATGACTTATCCGCAGCAAGTCAGCTAGTGGTAGAATGGAGAATAGCACCAAGATACCTTGAGTCCAAGTCCATTCCTTCTGTCTCCCTAGATTGTGCCTGTTGAAGCTAAAAAAGAAATATAATTGTGCACTCAACATCACAACTGATGTAAGTCTAGGATAAGATTGTGATTTCTCTTCACCTCATTTGTGTATAGGAGTGATTTACAATTACATAGAAAATTCCTGTCTCGAACAAATAATGCAGAGAAGGCCAAGCAGCCATATGCTGCATGATGCCGTTTTTTGAGGTTCAACATCAGAAATAGTAAACCTATAAAGTTCAAGTGTGGAGGGGGGGGGGGACGAACAAAGCACTTAAATATACCATTTCATTTTTGTTATACTGTGCACTCAAAGTATTGGTCTTTAATTGGCATGGTTAGAGAAATGGCTTAAAAATAAATTCCAGAACAAAATCTCACTCCTCCACTACCAAAGAGATCTGAAGGAGTTTTCTCCTGATTTATTCATGCTCCCCTTCCTCTCACCATTGCCTCATTTTTTTCCTATCAGCATTTCTTATGTTTACTAAGATCTAAAACATTTGTTAACTACCTAAGTTCAATACATCCAGAACATTATATATTGTAATCTGATGGTTCCAGACAATGCCATTCCAGTGTGGGAGGCTGTTAGAATCTGCTGTTGTGTCAGAGATGTGGCTCTGGGGGAAATTTGACAATCCTAATCCATGTTGAGAATCTAGTGGATGAGCTGCAGTAAAACTATGGAAAGGGGAACAATATACAGCAGAGTGCTACAGAAAGTCAATGTGCAAAGAGGTGTCCACTATGGCCCCGGTCCTTCTCCCACTGATGTCAATGGTGTATTGACTTCAGGGCAATAGGTTAAGGATTATTGTGGGGACACATATACAGTGCTCACAGATATGAGAGAATCCTCCACAACAACTCCACAGAGATGAGGCTTAGTGGTTAGTTAAGGTGAAGATAGTGAGCATGAAGAGGGAAGTAAATGTTCTAATTTTCAAAGGTGTTGACCACACTGAGTTCCTCCTAACTCCCATGGGAGTGTTTAGTTCTTGGCACTTCTGAATATTGGGCCACAGGAGCCATTGTTGAAAATCTTTTTCAGAATTCAGTTGCTTGAATGTATGGGATATGCACACGGTCCAGGGGTAGCAGCTGACCTGAGCAGGTTTCCAAATTGTAGTTTGAAGAAAGAGCAGAGTTTGCCAGGATTCGTGGCCTTTTGGTAGAAATATTTCTAAAGGTTCTCGGAAAATAGTACCACTCTCAGCCAGCTGGAAATCTGGTGAGATCTACATGATGATTCCTCTGGCAGCTGTGTAATTGCTCTGTGTTGCTACCATCTAGGACTCTATTCATGATCAAGTATGTCCTGTTTATTCTTGGCTTTCAGGTAAATTACACACTCTTATATTAGTCAAAAATAGAATTGTCAGCTTGCACTGGAAGATTTAGCTGGAAGGTTGAATGGCTGGGCATAGAGATATAAGGCTAGGGTTGGGTCAATTGGGACAAATTCTTCCTTTTTCTTCAAAGTACAGCAGTTTAGTGTAAACATTACTTGTAAACATTATATGTAATGTAAACATTATAGCATTCACAAATGAAACTAGCTGCCAAATGTCTGATTTGCTGAGTCCATACAGAGCCAACAACTACAAACATCCTTTAATAAGACAGGGACTTTTCAGCTTTGAAAAGAGATGTTTAAGGAAGGATATGATTGAGGTCTATAAAATCATGACTGATGTGGAAAAAGTATATAAGGAAGAGTTATTTAATCATAACCCAAGAATTAGGGGTCACCAAATCAAATTAATAGGCAGCAGATTTAAACCAAACAGAAGGAAGGATTTCTTCACACAACGCACAGTCGACTTGTGGAACTCTTTTCCAGAGGATGTTGTGAAGGACCAGACTATAATAGGGTTCAAAAAAGAACTAGATACATTCATGGAGGATAGGTTCATCAGTGGCTATTAGCCAGGATGGGCAGGGATGGTGTCCCTAGCCTCTGTTTTCCAGAAGCTGGGAAAGGGGGAACAAGGAGATGGATCACTTGATGAATTACCTGTTCTGTTCCTTCCCTCTGGGGACCTGGCTGATCATGGTATAATTTCGCGCACCTGCTGAACCGTTAGCGTCCAAAAATGGGATACCAGCATTTGGAATTCCTCTAAGCCAGATTACCACTATACTATGTAGCGCTGCACCAAGACTCAAATATCGAGGTCCGGGACACTCTGGTCCCCACAAACCTCTGCGCCGGGAGAGTGACCCCAAGAACCCAGGAGGTCCTCTGGACTACTACACAAGACAAGTAAATCCTCCCCCTGTCCACCACTGCTCTCCATGAGACTTCCCCTCCCGGGTTACCCTCTGGAAGAATCAACTGTAGATTCAAACTCCTTGAAACAAAGGGGAAAGATCACGCCTTGCCCGCTCCCCTGCTTCTCTCCCCGCCTCCCAGACTGCGTCCAGAGGAGAAAGGTAAATCCTACAGAGAGGAAATAACCTTCTCCTCCCCTTCGCCTCCGCTTTCGTCCCCACCAAATTCCCTGGTGGATCCTAAGACCCAGTCCTCCTGGCGGTCCACCAGGGAATAGAAAAAAAACAATCAGGTTCTAGAAACAGGAAATAGCTTAAATAAAGAAAGAAAAAACATAAAAATACTTGAAATTTAAGATAAAATATGTACAGGGTCTTTCGAGCTGTAGGACACTGATGAACCTCTACAGCCATAAGTTACAAGTCATGAGACTTAAAATCCTTTTAGCAAAATCAAAATTGAGACCTTCCAGGCGCAGAAACAACATTTTTGAACTCCTCTCACCAAATACACATTGCAAATAAGAAAACAAACAGTTAAGCCTAACTTGCCTTATCACCTATTACTACTATTCTGAGCAGATAAGAACCGATATCAGGGAGATTGGAGAGAAACCTGGTTGTGCAGCATCTGGTCCCCTGAGCCCCCAGAGTGAAAAAACCAAACACTAAAACGCACAGCGCATCAAAACTTGCCTTCCCTCAATGATTCGTGAAAGTATGCCTGTCCCCTGATGGTCCCTCTTGGTCGAGTGGTGACAGCCAGGCTTACTGAACTTGTTAACCCTTTACAGTCAAAAGAGATATAAAGTACTTCTGTTCTATTAACTCCTATTATCTGTTTATGACACTGGTACTGGCCACTGTCGGGAGACAGGCTACTGGGCCAGATGACCCTTTGGTCTGACCCTGTATGGCTGTTCTTATGTTCCTTAGGGGAGGGTTAGGAACAGTAGAACTGTTTGAAAAATCACCAAAAAATGTATTTCCTTTCAGTGACTGTAACATTTTGAGAATAAGCGTTTGTAAGCAATATGACTCCCTTAAACATAATTTTTAATTTATTTCCTAATAGCTATCAATAAATACATGAGAAATTAAGGACAAAGCCTTCTCTTGTCCTGCATAGGTCTCTTGACATTGGGAACATATCGCAGCCTCTCACCCTTTGTCTGGCCAGATATTTTGGGAGGCTTTTTGTCTTGAGTGCTAAACAAGAATATGTGCTTAAGAGTGCTCTATGTCCACAGTGGATGGATAGAGGCGATCAGGGGGATAAGGGACATGCTTGGCCTCCATCACTCATGTGTGGAGACTAGAAACTGGTGATCATGAAAGTTCATAGTACACTTCTATGAAGCAGCTGTAAAGATTGATGAGCGTATTGCCCCATTCCCTCCTCAAACCACACTCACTTGTGTAGATACAGTGACTCTGCAAACTTCTACTTAGCTACAATAACTCTGAGAGGTAACCAGAATTAAGCCAGTGTGTACGCAAGAGAATTTACTTTATGTTTCGGTTCCCATCTGTGTAATATCAAGGAGCATGAGACCTTGTACCAGACATGTCCTTCAGATGCCAGGTGCAAACAAACAGCTGCAAGTAATGAACATCTGCATCAAAACACTTTCTCCTTCTGGCAGCTGAATATGGTTTAGAGTAGGCGAATATGTGCCAAGATTCTCAAGTTACCAGGTTCTTCCACTGTCTGACTTCTTGTGTTACTTTGAGCAAACTGCTGAATCTTTGTGCCTCAGATTACAAGTCTGTAAGCAATGCTTACCCACAGTGGTATTCTGAGGCTTAATTAACATTTGAGAACTGCTTTGAAATCCCCTAATGAAAGATGTTCTTATACTGGTGCAACACTGTGCCTCACAAACTCTGCTCAGTTGCTATGTGGGTATGTGGTATTTTCTTTTTACTGGTTCATTAATACAATCATGACAGAACGGTTTATCTTGATGACCAAAAATCTTCATACAAGTGAAGGTGACTGAGCATGTACCGTATTGATAAACATTGCCCTTAGTTTAAACTTCACTAATTTCAGATAGTAGAATCTTCTGTCTGTGTATATCATGACATATATTCTAATACTGGAGTAACTAGCCTATAGGATTTTCAGTGGGATTCTCATAAAAATGCATGAAAAAAAGAAGCAGCAAAACTGAGCCCCAGATTGAACAACCTTGGTTCTGTTAAATTTAAATAAATCATTATAGACATTAGCCTGAGTTTAACCAACAGATCATTTTTCTGCCGCTCTTCAAGTTCCGCTCCTAATATTTTTGTATTAAAACATCAATCCACTTTACAAACTAGAGGACTGAGTATGAATTTGGAATTTAGTAAGACACTTATCCTTAATGTGGACTGAAAACTGCTATTTAAAAAGCAATGATACATAATTTGCGAAGCATTTTTGCTGACAGTCCTTGACCAGATGACATACATGTGTAGTTGTAATTGCTATGGCACACCACTACTGCAAAGGCAGCAAATAGTCAAAACAGCCTTTTCCAGCATGGAAAAAAATTGTATATAGCAGATGATAACTTGAGAGAGCTATAAACACCACCTGGTGCAAGTGGACATTAGATGAAATATGTATTTGAAGAGTAGAAAGGTGCTGACAAATTGGAGAGAATTCAGAAACTAGTTCTAGAGGGACTGATTTATAAGAACAAATTTAAAGAACTAGATACCAGTATGTACACCTTGGCTAAATAATGATAGCAGGCCAATATGAAGTCAGTGTGACTAGTCACTGAAGTAAGTACTCAAATGTGAGGAAGGGGTCAACAATCTATCCATAAGGAAAGTGAGAAATATAACTACTCAGAAATACTTGAATAGCCTAGCAGAGGGAGAGAAGAATGGTTTAGTCCAGGGGTGGGCAACCTTTCAGAAGTGGTATGCCGAATCTTCATTTATTCACTCTAATGTAAGGTTTCACATGCCAGTAATACATTTTAACATTTTTAGAAGATCTCTTTCTATAAGTCTATAATATATAACTAAACTGTTGTTGTATGTAAAGTAAATAAGGCTTTTAAAATATTTAAGAAGCTTCACTTAAAATTAAATTAAAATGCAGAGCCCCCCCGACTGGTGGCCAGGACCCAGACAGTGTGAGTGCCACTAAAAATCAGCTTGCATGCTGCTTTTGGCATCCATGCCATAGGTTGCCTACCTGTGGTTTAGTCTATGGTAATCTAACTAGAAGTAATGGCAGACCAATAGTGAAAAAAAAAAAAAAAAAAAAAAAAAAAAAAGACTGGCACATTGCCTAGAAACATTCATTATTTAGATCATGGAATAGTATTTCAGTAGTAGTGCATTGCCCATCTCTTCACTAATTTGACAGTCTATATTATGGTTTTAATTTTAAAGAAACAGTCCTCATTGGTGGCAGATAAAAGACAAGGATTTAGTGCAGAGATTGAGTGATTCTAATGCTTGACTGGGAGGATGAGAGCTGTGTGTGTAGATATCTGCGTATATGATTTAGTAATATTTATATTAATGTACAGTATGTTAGTGTTTTATATTTAAAATAGTTAGTCCATCCAACCAATATCCCATCTCGCTGCATTTATCAATCAATATTGATTGGAAGCAGAGGGTTTTCTGTCCAGGAAGGGTAACTGCCTCCTCCAAACCTAGGGCTGAAAACAAAGTCTAACCAAGGAATTGTCTGGTCTGTCTTGTACGGTCCCAGAGGGTGGGTTCCCAATCATGCTTGTACCCTTCAGATGCTAATATAATATAAATATTTACTACAAATAAAAGTACAAAAAACTGGAGACACCAGGACTGAGAACTTTTTTATTCATAGAGTCACATTGAAAAGGACATAAACAGGATACTGAAAAGTAAACTGAAGGAGACAAGACTTCCTCATCTTATCTCCCAGTCCACCTCTCTCCCCCTTCCCCGCCCCTCCCCACGAAATTGTACCTAATTTGAGGGGGGTTGATACTAGAAGGTGTTTAAGATTTTTAAGTAGGATTTTGCTCTCTGCCCAAAAAAATGTGTGTAATTTGGCATCTACCTTTGTTGTTAAAAACTCAGAAGCACTTTTCCTGCAATCCTTCCCCCCACTTCACCCCCGAGAATGGATGTTTGGCAGATCCTGTTAAGGTGTTTCTTGCAGGAATACTGTAAGAGACGGGATTAACAAAAAGCTTTTGGTCCTCATGAATTCAAGAGTGGAAAGGTAGTTCAGTGGAGATCAGAAGGCTGTATGTATTTCAATAACTGCCCTCTTGAAACAACGAATTCAAAGGGTGGGGTTCTTAAATCTTTCTAGGGAAACTGAATACCTAATTCCTGTAAATTTTACTGGGAACTGGGCATCCAAATCCCTTAGACAGATTTGAAAATCTCATCCTAAACTTTTCAAAATTGATTTCAACAAAACTGATTCAATACTATGAAGAGATTTAGAGGCAGGGTCCAGATAGTTCATGAACATCAAAAAACTAGGGGAAGTTGTAATGTTTTTCCTGCTTATCTCTCAGTTCAAAAAGTTCCCTTGTGGTATTGCATAATGTATATGTATAAAGCAAATAGAGGAAATTGTTTACATCCAACACTGAAGGAGCATCCTCCGCAGTTATGTGCAGGATGGAGTATAGGACAACAGAGAAAGTGGCTGGATGCCTGAGGCTCAACCTGCCACTCTAGCACCTGTTCTGAAAATAACATTCAATTTGTTAATAGAATATACTGCGCCTGCCATCAGTGATAAGGCCAAAGAATTTTCCCACTGTCAATCTATATAAGCTTAAAAAACTAATTTAAAAAGTACAGTTTCCCTGTTGATTCTCTCAGTGGGCTACATATTTTGAGTAATAAATCATTGGATAAATACCATTTCAGCTTCAAGGTACTGAAACTCAATTAGTTTGCAATAGCAAGCATACTACACTGTAAAACTGTTCATCTTGGGTATGAAACCCACCTGGAAAAACAGACTTTCTGGAGGGGGGGCTATATAATGCAGTCCTTTGTCTACTGATACTTCAGCTGTGGAAAGCCGAGTTCAAATCTTATACATAAGAATTGAAAAACATCTGGTCTGTTTTATTCCTAACTCAACCTTTGTGCATAATGCAATACTGTCATCTAGTCTGGCATTGTTAGAAAAAGTCTTTGGATGAAAGCCCATGATTAGCACAATATGGTCCATGGAAGTGATTATGAACATCCCTTAAAAAATCATGTACAAAGTTCCCAGTGCCAGCACATATAATAATTCAACCTAGTTCTATTGAGTTAGGGTGAAATTCTACCTGCAATCTTGCAGTCTGAATAAACAGCATTGTAAATTGGCTCAGTAACATTCTCTCTCTCTGATTCGGTTTTCTCATCTGTATAATTGGAATCCTAATGCTTGCCTACTTTACAGATGTCAAAGCTTAATTAATGTTTGCAAAGTGCTTGATATTCTTGTATTGGAGATGCTAATGATATGAAGTTTCAATACAGTAGGGTAGAAGAGCTAAGTTTACGGGTTGGGGAGCTGAATGTTTAAAATTATGAGTGAAGGGAAAAACATGCCGCAGCTTGCTCAATAAGCATTTGCTAATATACAGAGCCTAAAGAAGCCCCATCCTCTACTAATTTAATCTATGGTAGTTCTGCTCCCTTTTCAACCTGAGCAGCTGGTCAAAGTTTGGGGCCATGGAGTAGTCCCAGTGGGAAGTAGGTGGTAATGGAGTCTGGTATTTTCTTTGATGCAATCTTTTTTATTTATAAGAATGTACAAAATCCTGTATTCTGGAACATAGAAGGAACCAAGAACAAAAGAAGTTCTTAATTTACAGCGCCGAAGACTTTCTAGCCAACATCAGACACCAAAGCAATCTTTCTGGCTTTTCCCAGAATCGTATTGTGCCTATAGGCTCTTGCTTGGCTCTGCCTCGCTCCATTCTTGTCTGTTTTCAGTGTTTGTGTAATCCCCCCCCCCCCATCCCACCCAATAATCTGCCAAAAGCTCCTGGCAGGTTCACACCCATCCTGTTTTAGGAGGGGGCTTATGCTTATAGTTATGTTAATGGATCATTGTGAACTCCTTTCAATCTCAATGGCATTTTAACTCAAACCACAACAAGATTTTACCCAAGTTCATAACTTTATCCAATTTATCTAAGTTTTTCTAATAGCACCTGTCACCCTGGTATCTAATCACTGGTGAGTCCAGAATGCACATTCACTCAGAACAGCATAATGGATGCAGGGGATTCTGCCTTCCAGCTGACACTAATTACATGAGGCAGATTTTAATTCTCTCATTCAAATGAGAAATGGGCTTAAATGGTGCTTTTGAATCCAAAGTCCAGTTTGTTTCAATAAAAGTACTGATTTGAATCCCTCATCCAAATACACTCTTATGGTTTTGGTTGCAATTAAATCCCCAAGCAGAAGAGGCCTATTAGGGGTTGGATGCAGCTGAAATCTCAAAAGTTGCCATTTCAGGTTTTTGCTCAAGTTGGTAGAATGGGTAAGATTCTAGTCTGATACTGAGAAGCTTCCACCATGAAAGATGGCAAAACGTCATTATATGGTCTGACTTACTAAGATCACCACCACTTTGGCTAAAAAGGTGAAAGAACACTTCATGAAATTTCAGCAAGGTAGAATCCAAGCCATAGTCACTTGCATTGATTCTACCTCAAACCTGACTAAATCTGAACTTAATCTCATGCATACTTTGCTACTTCTACTGCCCAAATCCAGCTGAAACACATTCAGGATGCCATGGGCCTGATTCTGTTCACACATACGGTTTCACCACTGATTCTAGCAGAGTTACTCTTGACTGACTGGTGTAGGAAGAGGAGAATTAGGTTTTTTATTTTTCCTAAGTGGTGGTGATACAGCTGTTGCAGTGTAAGTCAATGTGCTGTTGCCTCGTGGCATTTGTTTTGCAGCAACAACAACTGCAGCACCAAAGACAGAAACCCAGCCCTTTGTTATCCTTTTCCCCCTTAAAAATTCGGCGCTTGAATTTAATCTCATTGATGCTTGTAGTAACTGGGAGGAACTCCTGGGAAGTTAATAGAGTTAGTTACACAGGCATAAAACTGGAATAAAGGAGATCAGAATAAAAACCTCTTTGTTACTAGTTAAATAAGCAAAACTGACTTTTTTTTCCATTTTAATTTTTTTAAGGTAAAAACAAATATGGAGTACGTTTGGATAGTTTAAAAAAATCTGGGAAATACACAAGTTATATTTCTTGCAGCATCAACCTGAAATCTATTTTTTTTAAATACATGTAGTATATAAATGTATTTAACTGCTCAGGAATATAAGGTGTACTGCAGGTTATGTGAACAAGTTAACATTACATTAGGAACATTAACTTTTGCATTCCCTGACACGCTCTCACTCTCTAAGTGATGCTAAGAACAGAAAGTTATGACTTAAAAAACTTGACACAGGCAACATTGAGTTGATACTGATAGTGAGGCGAGTATTTTGAACGTCAGCATCAGCCCCAACTCTCCAAGGTATCTCCTCCCAGACTCGTAAGTTTGTTTACAGCATTGGGGCCCTTCTTCATTCCTCAATGTTGTATGCTCATAGAGTTAAAATGGCAGAAAGCTCCCACTTCCGTCTGTGACTGGTCAGGAAACTGCTCCATCCTCTGACAGACCTGGCCACTCATTTGTGATATCAAAGATTTATTTTTTGCAGCTCATGACTAGAGCTAGGCAGGAATTTTCCAAAACTGGTTTTCATCAGAAAATATCAGTTCATCAGAATGGAAACATTTCATGGAAATGGTGTGGAATCCACATACTTCCATGGAAACACAAGCAGGGTTCCTGGCTGGAGCTAGGGCTCTCAAGGTGCCAAGGCTTTCCGCTATGTGGTAGGGAGCCCGGAGGCTCTAAAAACCCCAATAAAAAATGGGCCTCTCAGGCCATCCAGGCTCCCCGTTGTGCAGTCAGGAATCTTTCAGCCCTAGTAGCTTGGGTAAAGCCAAGGCTTTCAGGGCTTCTAGGATCCCTGTTCTACATTAGGGGACTTCCCCAGAGTCAGGGGTGGGAGGAAGCTGACTGACTCATTTCATTTTGGGGCAAAAATGATTTTTTTTAAGAGACCTGCTCAGTGTTTGCTTTACATGGGAAATTTTGGAAAGTCTAGTTTTCAAAATGTTGGAATTTCCTGTAGAACAGTTTGAAGGGGTGACATGTAATACAAGGCTTGAGAGGATAAGTTAGGTCAATTAACCTTAGGCTTCAACTGGAGGAAACCAGCCTGCCAATTAAGTCCAGCTGAGGGAGGAGTTGGTTGACTGCAGAGTTTTCTTCCTTGCAGCCTTACTCCTGGATACAAGGGGGGAGGGGGAAAAGTGGGTAGGAGTAGTAGGGACAGTAAGAGCCCTCAGCTGCTGTGTTGAGGGTCCATGGACTTCAACCTGGTGTAGAGACTGGGCCCAGGTTCCCCTACTAGTTGCTGCTGGAATGACACAGTAGGAGTAGCCCATTTGGGGATGGCTAGAAGCACTCCGGAAGCAGACTTGGATACCATGGAAGGTGGGAGAACTTTTCTGTGACTAAGCTGGAGGGCTAAGCCATGAAGAGGAAAGTGCTGCAGCTCTCAGTGCCTGAGTGGCCACAGAGTAAGGAAAAGGAATGATGGGCTGTATAACCACAGAGCAGGGGTCTGAGCTAATTGCCCAGGGGACCCATGAGGAGGTGCTGCCAGGTGGTGAGTAGAGCAATCTCCATTACAAACAGAAATTCTGAGTTTTGATCAGCTATACTCAAAACTAGGAATGAAGCCACAAACTGTTAAAAAGCTTCAGTTTGTGCAAAATACAAAAATTGTTTAGCAACACAGGCCCCAATGAACATACCAATGCTGCACCCCTGCACTGGCTCACTAATGAATGCAGAACACAGTTCAAGATCTATGTCCTAAAGTCTGAAGCCTTCTATGGAACTGTTTATAGCTAACATGAGAAGAATTACCCCTCCCTTCACCACCATGGCCTCCCACTACAGCTATGTTTTACGAGAACTGTGAAACTGTTGACTACCAGTGAGGGGGCAGAACATTCACAGAAGATGGACCTAAACTAGGGCAATTGCATTTATTAGCACAGTAGGAACACTTTCAACAGCAAAATTCAGTTCTGCTTAGCTTTCCTTCAATAATTTCTTTACAGACACTACACACCACACAAGCAAACCAAGCTTGCTTGTCAAGCTATTTCTCCTACAGGTTGGGAAGAGACGCAAGAGATCATTGTTTTTTCTTCACAAATGTTTATCTGAGTGTCTTTCATGAGGAGGTTGAATAAAATTGTGGGGACCGATCAAATTTTGACTCATACATAATTTATAACATTGCATTTCATAATTGTTCCCAGTTTATACTATGCCTAATTAGAGATAATTAGTGAAATCTCAAGTATATTTGGTGGTGGTGTGAATATTTGTAACTGATTAGACATATGACTTTACTTCCATACTGAAAGTATGGTCATGAGTGTCTTATTTTGGGGGGAATGTTTGCACTCAAGAGTGTGGTATCTTTACAATGTACTATGTATGTTGACAGTATTGTGGATGAGGCTGGTTTTCTGACATTTTAGGTGTAATCAGTTGAATTGTAACTTTTAAAAAAATCCATTATGTTCACAAAGAGATATTTGAATTTATTTACAACAGTTGGCGGTATTGTGTATTCCTTCCGTGGAGCTATGTGGACTCAGCTGGAGGAGAATGTACTATTAATTTCATATTATTAATAACAATGAATTCTGTGTGGGCAGACTCCTCAACCCAGGGAGCTTCCCACTGATGATGATGGGGCTTATTTCAGGATTGAGATTATGCTTCTGTAACAATATATACACTAAGACACTTATAAAATATGTGGATAAAGGTTATGAATAGAAACTCCTTAGAACTACATGGTTGCCCTGTAGCACTATGACTGACAAACGTTTGCAATTATGTAGCTATTCTTCTCTAGAAATAAAATATTTAACTATGAAAACCTGTAATTTGGGAGGGGCAGAGATAATTACTTCTCCCAGCAAGGTAAAAACAGTTTTCAAAAAGGGAAGGAGAGGCTTTGTTACTAATGACTGTAACGTAAGGGAGGAGAAGCAAAGTCAGCTGCTGTATCTGCAGACTATGGACTAAAGTATCTTTAACAAATGAACACCTTCTAGAACCTTTGGATGAACAAATACCTTAATTTGGTCTATAGACATAGGGTAACCTAGGCAAAAGGATTGAGATGAGCCAGTTGTTCGGCATGTAACATGGCATTTGAATTGGTTAGTCTGTTTGTATATTCCCTAGAAGAGATAGCTGAAGCAAACCAACTAGGCAAAGTAATGGTGACAGATCAGGTTATGGTACTTTTGACCAGGTGATCTGGAATAGGTTAGCTAGGGAGTTAAAGGGGGAAGAAGGATAGAGCAATGTACACGCTGCTTGGTTCAGGCAGCCATTATAGTATGATGCTTTTAAGAACCAACTTTACCTTCCTATGCTATACTTGCAAAATAGAAAAGCTATGAAATGTATCTAATGTATAAATCAAGTGGGGATACCATGTACATCCATTTCGATACTTGGTGGAGCATGCTTAATATTTTGAAGAAGCCATAAATTATGTGTGTGTGTGGGGGGGAGAATTGCTGCTGGGGGTCCCCTGCTGGTGTAAAATTTGTGTAGTGACTCTAGGGTGACCAGACCACAAGTGTGAAATCGGGATAGGGGTTGGGGGCTAATAGGAGTCCATATAAGAAAAAGACCCAAAAATCAGGACTGTCCCTATAAAGTGGGAACATCTGGTCACCCTAAGTGACTCCCTCCTGACCCTTGGTTTTTTACAGGGAGAGTCAGGGTGATCAGAGGAGGGTAGTGAGAAGATGTGGCTGCAGTTCACTGCAGTCTGTCTGTTCTCTGGTTCCTATGGTCCTGAGGTTGTTCTAACTTACCCGGAGACTTTTGGCAGGGCTCAAAATAAAGATGGCAAGCAACTTTTATTTTCCCCACCTCTTCTCTGTTCCTGCAATAGGCAGAAGAATAGAGCAATTCAGTCAGAATTTATGGAAATGTCATTTTTGGAAGCTTTGACATTTCTAAATTTCAGTCCATGCACAGTGGCAATTTTACCTTTGCTAGGTCTGCTTTTCGAGTCATTGTTGAACTTTCTGATCATTCTGCTTACTGATTAAACATATGTTAGCAGTAATAGCAAAACAGGTATAGCTTCTCATAAGTGTAGTGATAAAGCGTTCATAGATTATCAAATTTTGGAGCTGTCCTTTGAGGATACTGAAGGAAATGTGTAATGTCACAACTGACTTGATGGTGTAGTTTAGAAATTCCTGCTGAACATTAAATGTTATCTTTCTCATCACTGCTGGGTTATTAAGGAAACCAAAGAACATCAGTTGGTGTCAGGAGTGTGGCGTGAGAAGGAATATAAGAATGCTTCATGAAAAGGTCAAAGCAAATAAAGTGAAACAAAAATAAGATCTTTCTTCAGTTGCTCAGGGCTATTTAGGCACTGATTCCTATGATTAATATTTAGAATGGACTCAGACCCAGATGTTTCTTTATACACTGTATATCTAATGTAGTATAAAAGTATATAGATTGAAGATGACATAAAAATGGAACTATAATAAATTGGGATTATTCCAAAAAGGCACATGACCTCAGTTCAGCAAAGCACTTAAGTATGCGCTTAAGTTCTATTACAGTCAATGGGACTTAAATACATCTCTAAGTGCTTAGCTGAATCTGGTCCTCATAAAGATCCTTGATGCAACTAAAGTTGCCAGTCATCTGGTGTGGCCTAGCCATTTATAGGTGAGGTACCTATGCAGAAAGCATTAAGCCTGATGGAAGAAAAGCTTCAGCTGTATCCTCATTTAAGCCCCAGTTCAGTATGTACCTAACTTTAAGCATGTGAGTAGTCCCATTGAAGTCAAAGCTAGGTGCATGCTTAAGTTCATTGCTGAATTAGGGCCTGAAAGAAGGAGGTGCCAGGGTTTCTAGGAGTGGACAGGTTTGTTTTTTTCCCCCCTCATCTATAAGAATGTTCATTTTGGGGAAAAAAATCTGTTAGAGAATGAAAATTTAGAGGTACTGAAGTTCTGAGAAGGAAAAATAGAGCTGGACTGCATTTTTTGGATGAATCTTTAATTTAAAAATGCAGATTAAGAATTCCCACATTCCAGGAACTTATATCGAATTTGAATCTGCAAAATTATTTTGGGTTTTTTTTTTTCTTCTTCAGGGTATTTAGGTTTTGTGTTCCATTTTGACACTTCCTGAACAAATGTTTTTATTCAAAAAGGATTTCCGTTTCAAAATTTACTTTATTTTTAAAAAAATGAACATTTTGTTTCAGGTCAAACAAAGCACTTTATCTGACCCAAAGCAAATTTTATTCAACTTATCATTTTGTTGAAAAATGACACTTTCATTTTGGGGGGAACCCAAAACATACTTTAATTTTCAAGATTAAAATCTTGGCCTAGAGTATGTCTGGTGTAAGTGGAATCATCTGGAGATTTCCACTGTGAGGGCCTAGCAAGTATCTACTGAACATGTGCAAATCTGTATTTATTTTTTTCAAAGGCTTATAGCCTTTGAAAGATGGTAAAAAGTACATCCGTCACACACCATCTGCCAAATTTCACAGAATGTATTCACCATATTTACTCTAACTACTTACCAGTGCAGAATCTAATGCTAACATTTCCCAGAATTCTAGGAGCCAGGTTTATGGAATACTTATGGGGGAATCAAGAGGAAAGCAAGGTGGTCTAGTGAGTGGGATTCTGGACTGTGAGTATGGAGTTCTGGGTTCTAGACCTGGCTTGACCACTGACCTGTTGTGTGGCCTCCATCAGCTTGCTTTATTTCTGTGCCTTCTTCCCACCACCACACATATGCTCCTTGTTGCCTGCTTAGATTGTAAACCCTTCAGGATAGGGACTGTGACTTCCTGAGAGTATGTATCATCCTCAGCACCATAGAATTTCTGGTCTCCATTCATGCCTCTAGTTGTTACTGTATTACAAATACATAGTAATTTGTGGGTAGAGACACCATCTAGGTTCAGACTTCAAACAGATTCCTTAAATAACTATCCTTTCCACTATTTTTACTGAATTGAATGTTAAAGAGCCATTTCCTAAGGCTGGCAGCTAGTGCTATTGACTCAACTGATTTTAATTTCAGGCCAGTGGGCTGGGTTATTCAATTTAGTTATAGGAAAATGTGAGCTAACATTGAGAAAAATTCTGTCACACTAGACACTGAAGCAAATGGAGAATGCCTTTTAATTGCATCAGTGTACTGTAACCCAACTCTAAGAAGTTCTTAAAGACACTCCTCTTGCTTCCCAACTCATTTGAGTTCATGGGCCAAGTTCTACTTGGAAGCCTTTGCTATTCTATGGCCTAACACTTGTATTCCTCCAATGTACAATATATGTAATTCTTCCCTTTTTAGAAAATAGATTTTAATACCAAACAGGTGGAGCATTATCTTCCATCCCATTAACTCATGGAGGGCTTGTCCTAGAATGATGTGGGTTGTGGGAGCAAGGTATAGGTGAGATGACATTCCCCATCCTAATCATGTAGGGATTCTACTCACAGTGTAACAACCACGCAACCTTCTGCAGCCCCTCGCTGCTGTGAAAAGTTTTCCTTTAGGGGAAGTTGTATGGGCAACAATTGACAGAAGAGTCCTTGGTAGAGTAGAAACACCAGTGGAATCTACTGGAATCATGCTGTTAGTGAGTGGGACCAGATCCCCTGCAACTACGACTCTCTGTACTCCTAAATCTATGCTTGCCTGATGGCTTCAGGGTATCTAGAGAATTTATGGGCTAGACCCTCACTCTCTGCTACAGAGGAGGGCAACACCATTCCTTCCAATGAAAGACTATGGTGGACACTTCAGGGAGTTTCCTACTCTTTGCATGGACATTATTGGGCAAGTGGTATGATCTGCTTAGTTACCCTTCTCAGTTTATTCCCCTTCTGCTCTCCAGGAAAAGTTATAGCATAGGTAGGGGAATATTCTGTGAGTGCTAACAATCAAAATATATATGTACTTAAAATTACTCTGACCATTACTGAGGATCTAGGAAGTTAACGAAGCTTATGAGCCTTGTAACACTGTTCTGTAGGTGATTTTATTATTATTCATTGTCAAACAGCACTTACCTGTGTTAAAAAGCTTCCAAAAGGGGAGGTAAATTCCAAAGGTTCTGACACGTTGTAATCTAAATTCTGTAGATTTAGTAGACAGTAATGACTACATTTTGTGTTGATGCTAGCATGTCTAGAGCTTGTTCTGGACATATTGATAGAGCAGTAGAAAGAAGTCGGTGAGATAAGCCTACACAGCAATTCTATTAATTGTAGTTAAAACTACAGATTTTGTGCTCTTCCACTTGCTATGAAGGTGGATTCTCTAGGAATTAAGAACAGCAAAACAGAATTTTCTGCAAAAATTCACATCTTTCTAATTGTTTACAAGCTTGGCATAATGGCCATCTTATAGAGATTGAGCCTGGCAGAATTTTAGACATGAAATATAATTCTTACAAAAGATTAGCATGTAATTTACAAAAATCACATAATTAGTTGCACTGAAATTAATTGAACTACTCATGTGAATCATGGCTTGGTAATGTGGGTCAGTGATTCATAATATGGACCTTAGAGAGAATTTGCCCATTGACGTCAATGGGCACAGAATCAGACCATACAGGAATGTTTTCCCCAAGTTTTTTGTACAGTATAGTATTGTTCTTTCTTGAGTGTAGCATATGTCTTAAAAATAATTGTGATCCCCTCTCTCTCTCAACCTGATCCAAAGCCCAGTGAATTTTTTAGAACTTTTCCTATCCACTTGAATGAGCTTTGGATCAGGCCTTAACTTAGGTGTATAGTCCAGTCCTTTTAGCTAATCAATAGTTGTTTTTTCCCCACTGCACATGTTTTGAATACCGAGATGTATATTAACATTTACTTTCAAGAAATTGTGACAATATATAGGAATACACGAATCCTTTCAAGACTGTCAGGCACAAGATAGAAATTGACTTACATAGAATAAAAATGGGATTTACAAGAGTTAAATGACTCGGCACTTTTGAAATTATACCTTCATTTCAGTATATGAATTTTCAAGCTATTTTGATCACTTGGAAACAGAATCTTTAAATAAGGCATTCATCCCATGGATTGGAGTTTAGATGCTACATCTATCCTTAAAACACTTTTAGGTCAATCAATGTTGATAGCTTACAGCAAAGATTGATAGCCTTTAATCCTAAATTTTTGTCTAAAGACCATCATGATTAAAATTGCCAGCCTTAGAGCCTGCTAGATAAGGGGCTTATAAGCCCCTTTTTTAACTTTTCTAATTAATGTAAGTGTGATAGAGAGGGAGGAAAATCCTGGAACCAGATTGTTGCAAATGTGTTTTTATTCAATGTCAATTAGCAGATAATGCCATCTGTGCTAATCCTTAGCCCTCTCTCCTCTATGGTGATTTAAATGGTCTTTGCCTTTGATTTATAAGACAGCTGACCCTGGCCTAACCCTGTCAGCTTTAGTTCAGAGGGACTCTCTCAAAAGATAGGCCACTGATATGACAAATTGATTGGCTGCAAGGAACAGTTTAACTGGAAAAGGATCTCCTTAACAAGTGATAAAGCTCTTTTCTTTAGATCTTACAGCTTTCAGAATGCAGGGAGAATTAATAAACTGCCCTATGGTAGGCAAAAACATCGTATGCAATCTGGAAGAGGCAAGTATACAGGAAAATAATAAAAGGCTCACAGCTTCTCACCTAATAGGTCTGAGAATAGAGAAAATCCATTTAATTTAAAAAGCTGGTAAGTGGAGGTTAATTGACCTAATCAGAAAACAAACATTACAATTCTATTAGAGTTCAAAATGGACTCTATTGAAGTAAGATGGTTAGGCACTAGAACTGTCAATTAACATCTATAGAAAGGTTACTAATTCAGTTAAAGGACAGGTCAGATAAAAAAAGATGATATAAATTACTCACCAAAAACATATTATAATTCTTTGTCAGGAAAAAAATTAATTTAAAAGCAGATGTTATCACTTCAAATCAATAAGCCACTAAAATGAATATTTTATCCCAAAACTGTAAATGTGGGATGGTGACTAATTTGAGATTTATGGACTGATAGCTACTTAAGCCCACAGTGTTTTAAATAACATGTTATATAAATGTGAACATGACAAATGCGCTTGTTGAGACGGTCATGCTCACCATCTTCTCCTACTCTTGTAAGTAATCAAGATGTATGCATCTTTGCATTCTGCACTGACTCCAATGTCATACTGGAGTACAATTCAACATTTTTGTTATAATAAGTATAATACTTAGCTGCCAAACATTTCAGCAAGTGTAAAGATTAAAGGATTAATTTTAAGAATGGTAAGATTCAGTAGAAGAATACTGAGGCATAAGTGCATGTGTTAAGAATATTCCAGCAAAGGAGTTTGTCACTGATAATTATTCTTATACCTCACTCATACATGGGGCTTGTAAGAACATGGTTTTTAATCTGTATTTTAAAAACCCACAAATGACAAGAGTTGGTGTATACTTTTCTTTGTCCATGTAATCCATAGATTCATAAAGCAGATATTAGGTTAGGTTTTGTGCCCAATTATGTCAATGTCAGAACCCCCATTTGACATCAACAAATGCAGGACTTGGGCTTATTATCTTTTATACTTTAATTGGGTAATCTGAAAAAGGATAATATTTTGAATCACCTACAAAGAAAATATTTAATTTGCCTCAAAGCTGCTAGGTTTCATGCACAGATCTGAAATTAATCTGTATTAATTATCACCTTTGATGTGTACTCTAGTTATCTGTATCTTATGGTCACCAAGTCTAAACTAATTTCATTGCTCCTTAGAGTCCTCAAGACAATGAATTGATCAGAAGGATGTGTGGCAGTCCATCTCAGCTGATGTTCATATACATGTTAAAATCCTTGAGGAAAAATATATACAATAAACTGAAATAATAAAACAGCTTTCAATCCTTAAAACAAATTTTAAATAATCTCTAAGTGAAACAAGTTAAAGCAATCTATACAAGTAGCCCACTTTTTCTAGTAACACCACTTCCCCCCTAGAGTAGCTCCCCTCTACTTGACTTTATTGATGTTTTCCCACCTTATATTAAACCACCGTAGTCTTGTCGTCACTTCTGCTGTGCTGTTTTAATTTAGACTGTAAAATTGAAGAGTAAGAGACCTTGGGCCATGTTCACCACTGTAAATTGCATCTCTCTGCACCAGCCAGGCTTGTGTTGAAGTTATGTGGCAATAGCGCTGCATGCCTTCTCTGACTCCTGGACAAAGACGGGAGCTTTAATCTCTGTTGTGGACTGTCTAGGAGTCCCATTGCAGGAGCTCCCAGGGTTGCTCTGAAACAGTGGATCCCCCTGGATGTTTAACAATGCCCTCCCAGGCCTGCCCTTTCCACTTCTGGAGAAGTATTGACTGACTCTAAGACCTCCAACGTATGTGAAATTGCAAGCTCTGTGTCCGGCTTCCAAGCCAACACCTGAATTGTTTTCAATGGCTGAGTATCCTGCACAAGGGTGTGCACCTGCATGAATCCTCCTCTTTTGATTGTTTTTGTTTATCTGCTTGTAAGTTGCTCTGCCCACATACAATACTGTATAAATAAGGCCCAACGTGAATTGGTGGATGATCTTCAAATAATGGCAACTGAGTTGCAAATAAGATTCAAAAAAATCACAGAAAAGTAATAATGGACCTTTATTAATAGTGGTAATTTGGAAAACAGTAGACCTATTTGTTTAAGAAAAATTTGCTGGGATAATAAAAATATTATTCCTGCTAATTTTTTTGATAGCCAGCCATTTTGCTGCAACTATATTACATTATTTTTTTCTTTTAAAAGTGACTGGTGCAATATAAAATTCAGAAGACTAAATTCTTAACAAACTGTTGTAGAACTCAAATCCAGTAACTTTAGCCTTTTACAATGTACAGGCATTGAATGTTGGGGCAGGACTAATTGCACACTCTACATGTACGCAAAATTGTGGACTGTGCAAAGAAAGCTAATTAAAAACCAAATTGAAGTGGAAGCCCAATATTGTGAAGTAGGGCATTACAGCTGATCTTGCATACAAAATGGAAGCCTATAGATTAGCAGAAGCATAAATGTTCATCTTATCCTAGAGATAAAGGATGTGACCAGCTGCTTGAATACATGGGTGTTCATGCTGGGCCATCTTATATATTGCAAGCAGGATGAAAATGCATTTTCTCTTGCTACTTTGGCTTGTGAGCAACCAAATATGCACCAAGTCTTGCAACCTTGTTCAACCAGTTTTCAGTGGTACATGCCACATCAGGGTGACAGTCTCTTACAGAACCATGAAAATTGTTAGAATGGTTCAATAACAAAAAAGAGAATGAATATCCATTTATTTTCTTTTTTTCCAAATTTCCATTTTTTTTCAACCAGCTCTCATTGTCAACCTAGTTATTAATAAATGAAGACATTTCTCAGCTGATGAAGGAAGTAGTTGTTGTTCTTTCTATCTTAGCCTCCTGCATGTTTCCCCTCTTAGAAGCCTAGGGCATTTGCCAAAGCTGTATCACATGAGGCAGCACCTGCTGCTATTTGACTCTTACCTGTCATAAACAGTTTGATCCAAATAAGGTGTCTTGACACCCACTAGTTTCATGAACACATCCACCCAATTCACTCATTGCACTTCCTTTCCCTGTGTGGATTCATCTTTCATCCACACCAAAGACTACATTTTCCAAGACAATCATAATAAATTATGAACTTTTATAGGGCTATATCCAAAGCTGACTGAAGTTGATGCGAGTCTCTTCAAGCCCCATTCTGCACAAACATTTGAAGAGGAAGAAAACACTCACTTCTCTGTTCTCATGTCAAACAAAATACACACACAAATATATCCAGGGGACAGACCAAGGGGGAGAGAACCACCACTTTCCTCCATGATCAGACAATTTCTCATACACAACATACCATACAAAAAGTGAAAGAATAAAATGAATGAGTTAAAACTTTCCATATCCCATTACAATTGATAGTAAAACAACAAAAATTGTTCTGGCCACAGACACTTTTCAAAGACAGAATAAAGCAAAATGAAAATAAACCATAAACTCAAGCATGGAGATACTGTTGTGGAACTGAAGGCAAGAAAAAGCAAGGACAATTAAGAAAAAAAAGAGTTAGGTCTACTAAATCCATCGAATCACCAACTTCTTGTGCCAAACTGTTGCAATTAGCTAGTACCCCTAGGCATCTTTGACTTGAGGTCACATGTTACAGGATGATCCTGCAAATGTCTGCAAAGTAGTACCCAGTTAAGGATAATAACTTTTATTGGTTTTCCCCCACTTCATAAATAGGCATGGTACATACCAACTGTCAAAGATCTATCTTTTCTATAGTGCATGTAGCTGCCAACTTTTACATTTAAGATGTCTGCCCGGTGACAGGACTGCATGAGGATTCAAGATGGAGTATCTTACAGAGTGAGAATGAGACTTTGTTAGGGAGACTTCTTTTTCTTTGTTTTCCTTCATCTAACATTAAATCTTCCAGCACAAAAGTGCATGGAAGAGAAAATTATCCAGAAAAGACATTTGAGGTACTTTCATATTCTTCGTAATTTAAAATTGTGATAGTTTTCCTTAACAACCTCACTGTTTCTACCTCTCAGCATACACCCGTCCGGGACCTGAGGCTTTATCTTTTTCAAACCTTGATTCCAGCTAAGCTATTGGATTGTAAAGTGTAGACAACTTGAAAAGTCAAACAAAGATGGTGGAATTTTTTATACACATATATATATTATTGAAGTTCTATAGGAAATAGGTAGTATAGCTTCTGATAGCTTACCCCATATTTAAAAGTTTCAAGTGACAATTAGACACAACCACATCCAAAAGTTTCTCCAATATGTAGATTTTTGAAGCAGCTTTTTCTAACGTGCTTTTAAAAATAGTTTGAAGGTGACAGTGTTACACAAATATTGCAAAAATATGTAGGGTAATAAAATAATGGAGAAATAAAGAGTTGCTATTTCTAGCTTTGCTGCAGCTGAGCAGAAATATTCAGACATTAAAATAGTTTATTGAATATCTGAATACTTCTGGGTAATTTTGAAATGATAGCCATATTGGAGTATTCAATAATGTCAGCATTATTATGCTATTTGGACTGATTGCAATTTGGATAAAGCCTTGTATATAAATTGCTAGATATTCCCCTTGGCCCTTCTTTATGACCATTCTCTCTAAATATAACAGTGATTCATTTACAGATGTATTAACTTGATAGCTATGTTAACTTCTAATGATGGAAGTTATCTTTGTTTATTCTGCAGTAATTACAGATTCCCCTTAGCCATTCATGAGAAACAAAATAGCTTCATGATGTACATAATATCTCCAGGTAGGTGTTCAGGAAATGCTTTTTTCTTACTAATCTTTGCCCTTTTTTTTTAGCAATGTAACGGTGTCTGGTAGATTTAGGATTCATTTACCAAGTAAACTATTTAACAATATTTTAGTAAATTGGCAGAACACATCTAGTAAATCTTGTGTTTTGCACAATATGTTCTATTCTACAATGAGTGCCATTAAAATTAATTTACTTCATAGGGTTTTCTTACAATGATTTGTTCTTGTCCTTAAATTTAAAGTGGGAGAATGCTTGTTGAACCTTGAAACAGATACAATGCCTACTTCACCAGTAGTTAAATTTTCTTGGCTACTACAGGTGGTAAAACATTTTTAATGGTTCCCATTCTATCTTACTGTACAAATGTAAGTGTGCTTCTAAATGACAATCAGTTATCTACATTTCAAAACATAATATATTGTTATAGTAAGTTCTTTTAAAAAATATACCATGCAGCTTCATATGGAAAACTAACTTCATTCTTCTTCTTCGGCAGCTTTTAAACTCAAGCACAAGCTATGGGAAGTTAAATGTTGAAGAATTACTTTGAACGTGTATACATAATTTAGGACCAAGTTATGCCCAGTCCATCTGCAGGAGCTCCAGGCAGGCACAAGGCATGTTGTACTCATTCTCAGTGGGAATCCTTCAAGTCAAAGGGTTCCATAGCTCCAATTTTGGTTCTACAGCTGGGGATGGGTAGAAAGACGGGAGTCATGGCCCTACAATCCTTTCACACCAGCCAGAGTTGACTGGGAGTGCAAGACAGTGCTTTTTGCTTCCTTTTATAGTGATATCTCTCAATTTAAGGGACATTATGACCCCCATTACATTAATATCTGTGTGCCACACAATCCTTAATTAAAAAATTCTCCTCATGTCGTCCCTGTGAGGTAGGCAAATATTATCATCCACATTTTATAGAGACTGACTTGTTGCTGGGGCCTTGGGAGGTATTTATTTTGCTTTCCTAAATACAGTGCCTCCTGGAGATTCCACTGTGGGAGAGAGTCTTGGCAAACTAGGGCTGCTTCTCAAAGCCATTATTTATCCCTTAATTGGGGATTATCTAAGACTAATCCTCTCTTTTTATTCCTATGCCTAAGGACTCTATTAAATTCAGATTTGCATACTGCACCCATCACCCTGGTGTCTGAGAACCTTCCAGAAGTGCATGAAGGGATGTGACTAGCCTCTGTCATACATGGGTCTTCCTTTCTCTTCCCAAGGAGAAAATGGTGTATGAATTCTAAAAAATAGATTTTTGTTTCTATATGATGTGATATGTATTTTTATTACTGAAGGTCAAAAAAGTGTGCCCTGCACTTGGACTGAAAGGTGGTGGTGGCGGCTCCTTCAGGAGTTCATGCCAGTGTCTGGGCCTGGCCCCCCCAAGAAAGCATGACTCCTGCATGCGAGCTTTACCCTTATTGTATATAACTCCGTTTACACTTCCTTCATCTCGAAACTACTGTATATTGGCCCAGTTCACTGGTATAGTTTATACCAGCTGCTCAGGATCCTCCCCTAAGCAATGTTAGAGTAGAATGAAGCCTTTTCCCCTGGCTTTTCCCTCTACACTGAACACCGGGAGGGAAAATGTTGCATGAGACATTTTGCCTGTTCTAGATCATCAGATTCCCTCTACACTGAATTTACCATCCTATGCCCAACTCCTCCAGTTTTAGGGCCATTTTACAATAGCATAAAGTGACCCGCATTTCAACCAAAGATAAGAAGCATCTATACAATGCTATCTTGAGATTTAGTTGTACTTAACTTTCAACTATTTATTAATACAATGATCAGAACTTGATCTTCATCCTCTTAATTCAAGGGAATGCATGGAGAGTTTATCTCCAAGAGAAACACGTACATGGTTTTAAGTCCTTGCATAACAAGTTGCCAAGGTAATACTCAGCTGAATGCTCAAGACAGTAAACTGTCATTGGAACAAGATGGAACAGAAGAAAATGTAGCTAAGAAATATAATGTTGCAAATTTCAACACCTTTGATTTATTTAACAGTAAAAATATGACTTTCTGCCAGAAGGAATAATACCTTTCTTCTGTGCTTAAAAAATAAATTAATAAAAACAGAAGCAACATACTACAATAGCTTTCATTAGCTCCACAAATGTTACAACACTTACACAGTATGAAGTGTGACAAAGTTACTCCTTTACCTTGGTGGGTCCTGTGCTTATTGGCAGATTTGCTCACCTCAGTGATCTACCCCTCTAGTGGAACCCACAGTCTGGGTCAACTCCTCCTGTGTCTCAACAGGAGTTGCAAGGTTTGGGGGGAACCCAGGCCCACTCTCTACTCCAGGTTCCAGCCCAGGGCCCTGTAGATTGTAGCTGTCTATAGTGCCTCCTGTAACAGCTGCATGACAGCTACAACTCCCTGGGCTACTTCCCCAGGCCTCCTCCAAATACCTTCTTTATCCTCACCACAGGACCTTCCTCCTGGTGTCTGATAACGCTTGATTGTCTGATAATTCCTCAGTCCTCCAGGAGCACACCCTCTCAGTCTCAGCTCCTCACACATGCTTCCTCTTCTCTGGCTCCTCCCCCACCTAACTGGAGTGAGCTCCTTTTTAAACCCAGGTGCCCTGATTAGCCTGCCTTGATTGGCTGCAGGTGTTCTAATCAATGTAGCTGTCTCCACTGACTTCTAGAAAGATCTTAATTGGCTCCAGGTGCCTTGATTAACCTGGAGCAACTGCCATTTGGTTACCATGGTACTAGGGATTTGTTTAGCCTGGGGCTAACATACCTGTTCCTCAGTACTTTACTGTAGCCAACTGGCCTTGCCCCATGACAGAAGATTAATAATTAAAAACGGCCATATCAGTTAGAGTAAACCAAGAAGTCTATGCTTTACCTTATTCATTCTAAAATGGAAAGAGAGAAAGTTACAGTAGCACTTTATTCCAGTTACTTCTACAGCTTCTGTCAACGCATTATATTCCCCATTAAGTAAAGGGACAAAAACAGTTCAGTAATCATTATGGTAACCTAACGCCAGATGGCATTTGTAGTTGTTCAGGAACTAGATAATTATGTACAATTATTGGCTATTTGTGAGATTAATTCATTCATGTCCTTAGAGCCAGATTACCCACTGCAACCATTTTGTGCTGTTCTTTCAATGGATTCTGGCTCTATGGTCAGTGTAACCCAAAGATCACTGCAGGGCTATGAGAAATCCTCTGAGGATGTTAACACTGAAGGTTAATTGTGACTGCAATCACAATCCCTCAAACCAGTCACAATGCCAATCTCCATTAGTCATTTCATCCTATTG
The DNA here is from genome assembly GCF_003597395.2 of Chelonoidis abingdonii. Lineage (NCBI taxonomy): Eukaryota > Metazoa > Chordata > Testudines > Testudinidae > Chelonoidis > Chelonoidis abingdonii. The sequence goes on along the minus strand of NC_133769.1, from coordinate 175,610,404 downwards.
TGGTCATTAAAACCAGGCATAAATTAGTAGCTACTCCAGGAGGGAAGTGAGTTGTGTGCTGATATATTTGTCAGATGCCATTTTTTACATGGCTTTTTTAACTGATTGACTGACAGCCAGTCCAGCATACTATATTTGTACTAGGCAGGATATGGGTTGTAGAGGCATAGAAAAAGTGAAGACAGGAAAGGCAGAAAGGAGTCCATTAGTATTATAGGAAATAACAGAACTAGCCATCCCATTAAAATATATAATTTAACTTACAAAAGTGACTCAAGATTTTTGCATGCTTGAGGATGTAAATACTGCAGTGATATATATATACACATTTCATAATGTAATCTGAATATATCTATTGGGACTCAGACTGGTGTTACTGGAGAAAATAACTTCTATTAGAATGTAAAATATGCAAGATAGTTTTGATACTGTGTAAAGAGAGTTAACATTTGTGCCTATCTCCGGATTGTCTGCTGGTCTGAAAAAGAAAATGTTGTTACGCTTCTTCTCCAGGAGCGTTCACATTTAGATGAGTGGTTTGTTTTTTTTCCCCCACCACTCTTTTCCTTTTCTATCTCAGTTATGCCAATGCTTCCAGTGCTTTCCATAGCCCTTAGCTTTAAGCAGCTGATCAAAGCTGCTGTTTCCTATGTCATTCTGGCTGTGGTACCTTAGTCAGACATGTCAGCATTGCCTCCATATTGATTATCTGTAGACAGTGGTAAAATATGTATTGGGAATTACGCATGGTTATTACCATACCTGGGTGACATAGGATCCCGTCCTCCATAAGGTTGGTTGTTTCCTTGGCCAAATCTGTGATCTTGACTCCACACATTGAGAAAGCACTCTGGGAGCTATCTAACCGCAAAGAGTTGTGATAAGCGGGAGAACTCGCTGAACACACAAAAAAAGTTGTAGTGGCATAATTGGAGTGCCCATCCACACTGTAAAATAACCATGTTCTTAAAGACTTAAACAGTATGATAGACTAGGCTGCTAGCAAAGGCAAGGTATAGTTCATTGCTAACCAATTATTAACTGGGCGATGTGTACAGTGGGTGGTAGTGAAGTACTAAGGCCTATTCCTCCTTTTCCAATCTCTTAACTGTAAGAAACCATCATTCTATACAGAATGGATCCTAGTTAAACTGAATGTGCTAACTTTTTTTATATCCAGTACTGTATACAGTAATAGCGTAAATATGAGAATATAAATTGCTTTCTCTTTCCTTATAAGAATGGTGATGCAGAGCAATAGGAGAAAATATTCCTATTTTGTGTTATTGAATAAACTAAAGATGTTCAGGGGAGGTTGGAACCTCTGCAGATATCAGATATGACTGTCCCAGATGCTTTCCTAGAAGAAAATTTTTTGATAACATTGTGAATTACAGAAATAGTGACAAGTGAATCTAACACCTTTTGCTTATCTAGCAATAGATTGGCAAGGTAAAGGGCAGAAATGAAATTCTTAGCTGATATACAGGGGTCCAACTGTTTCCTTGATACCGCTGTTCATCATTTGCACAGAAAGCTTTATTTATGTTTTAAGAATTAATGAGTCTTGTATCCTGTAGAGACTTCTTGGCTGAGAATGTTGAACTATTGTCTGGTGGTTATAGGAAAAGCAAAAATGGTTTCTAAAAGGGTCCAATTGTGATCAAAACCATAATAGAATCTTTAGAGCCTTAAAATAAGGATGTCTTCAAAATAACCTCACAAGCTGGGTGAGGTAATATCTTTACCACTTAACCCCACCACAGAACATGATACCATACTAACATGTGGAGAACTGGAAGAATTCTTTTTTTGCCTTGTCTGTCTCAAATAATTTTTTTCACATGTCTGATGACACCATCCACAACTACCATGTCCCCACCGACGGTCATAACAAGAAAAAAAAATAAAAAAAATCATCTGACTGGACACCCCACAGTGGATGAAACTATACATTTGATCATTACATTGATTACTTCAGGGGAATAAAAAAATTGACTGAAATTCTTATGAAACGTCACATCCCCTACAATCTCTCCACTGCCAAGAGGACATCTACGCAGTCCCTGAATCCAACCACAAGATAATGATCACACCAGCAGACAAAGGGGGAGCTGTGGTTGTCAACATGGCTGGGGACTACATTAATTAAGCCATCCAACAACTCTCCCACACCACCTACTATATTGAACTCAAAGACAATCCAGGAATTGAAGGATCTCATCAAGTCCTTCCCAACAATGCCAAGAGAAATTCTACAACCTCATCTCTCACAGATCCATCCCAGGGAACTTATGTACTCTTCCCAAGATATACAAACAAGGGAACGTAAGCAGACCCATCACCTGGTCATGTTACGCTTCTGAAGGAATGTCAGAGCACACAGAAACCATCCTCAAAGCACTCCCCACACAAAGGACCATCTTCCTGCAGGACAAAATAGTCTTCCGTCAGAAATTATGCTATATAAACATCCTCTCTCAGAACACCATCCTTGCCAACATAAACATCACCTCCCTAAACAACCAACATCCCTCACACTGATATCATCACTGTGTACTTCAAATATGTACAAGACAATGGACAATACTCAGATATTCTCCCCAAACATATCACCAAACTCATCCATAACAATTTTACACTCCATAACAAATACTTATTATCCAAACCATGGAAACAACCATGGGTACTCGTATGATTCCCCAATGTGCCAATCTCTTCATGGGCCATGAAAACAATGATATATCTAAGATAAGGTAATGATATTTTCATCCTCTGGACAGTGTGCCTAAAGTCCCTCACAGACTTCCACCACAGCTTCAACAATCACCACCCATCCATCAGACTCTCTCTAGAACAGCCCCAAACCACCATCAGTTTCCTGAACACCATGATCAACTTCAACAGTGGAACCCTACAGAACACTACATATAAGAAACCCTCAGATCACCATACTTACCTTCACATATCCAGTAATCAGCCCAAACTAACCAAGAAACCTGTTATCTATAGCCAAGAACTCAGATACTGCAGAATATGCTCTGAGGAGAAAGTCTGGGATACGTTTTTAAATACTGCCTTCACAAAACAATAACACACCCCCGGATATTTCATGAGGGAATGGGTCACCCAAATACCTTGAGAGAACCTGCTTCACTGTTGGGAGGTGGGGGGAACCCCTGCTCAGCACACACCCTGGTCACCTACCACCCCACACTAGAACCCATATAAGGTATCATTAAACAATTACAACCCATAATCAATAGGGATCACACCCTGAAAGAAATCTTTCCTAAATGCCCTTTTCTGGTCCTCAGTTTGTGATAATTCATTGACTATACATGGTTCATATGTTGTGGGTGAGATTTACATAAGCCTAGTTCCAAGACTCATTTTAAGTCACAATGAATTGCAATCTTAGAGAGGTGAATAGTAAATATGACCTTCTGAATGATGGTAGAGAAAAAAAAAGCACTGGCTTAATCTTATTAGAGTCAAATGATTCAGAAAGTGACTGAAAGCTAATCAGCCCTGGGGATTGCTACAAGGCTTTTGGTGATTAGTGCTATACTTTTTATTTTTTAAAAGGGTTATGCAGCCTTTCCCATTGGTATGGCAGAAATAGAAAATAAAGTGAACTATTTGACCTACCAGTCACTTGAGCCTAATCATGTTGTTAGCTGGATGCATATTTCCTATATTCGGAATGTCTGCACTAATACTCTGCAGAAGATGCCTGCTTTCATTGTAGGTTTGCTATCTTTTTTTTTTTTTTAAAACCACCAGCACACACACACAACAATCAAACAGCTGTATAAAATGAAGAATTAGATGCAAATCCAGAATTGCAGCTATAAAAAAGAATGCAGTTAAAATTATTGTTAAATGAACACAATATAAAAGGTTTCACTTCATTTGTACATGACTTCAGCTTCTTAAACATTAAGTTTAGCTATATTTGAAAGACAATTTTGGGGAGGAAATTTCCATTACAAGCTATTCAGGCCTAGTTAGTGCTTGAATTGGAAAATATAAAGTGCTACTCTCTCAAACTCCACTCATGAGAACAGGGAGAAGCTTCGTTTATGCCATTCATATTTTAAACTTATGCAGGATCTGTGATCAGGCAGGCCCAGATGGGCTCTTGGGGCTTGGCTTTTCATCAGTGGGATTCAGATCTACTCTTGGTTTCCCAGGGCCAGATTAAGGCATGGGCACAGGACACGTGCATTTAGAGTCCCAGTGATGCGGTGCCTCCAGAATATCAGTTTTTAGTTTTAACAAAAAAAAAAAAGTTTCAATTCCTCTTGGTTGCAAAATAAAACTTACACTCAGGTCACATTTTCGATCTGATGCATTGATGTCTGAGGGAGGAGCAGTGGCCATTAGATCCAGGAAGAAAACCTCTTGGCCTCAAACTCACTATTGCAGTAGACCTGGTCCCTGCTGCTCTAGGGTTGGGCTGGCTAGATGAAGGACCTGGATGCGCCATTGGAGTGTGCAGGATTGGTTCTGCTTTGGTTGAGTTCAGATGCACTCCATTCCTCTGATCCTTCTCTGTGGCCTTTTGGCTCTACCAGTCAGATGGGGTTGGGGGTGGAAGAAGTGATAGTCCTCTCCAAATGCCATTCACTCATAGCACCAAAATGAGATGCCTCTCACAGCAGATTATGCAGATCTGTCGTCTTCCCTTTCCATTCTTTATACTGTTTGATGAGCAGTGAAAGGTTGACTAGAAGCCTGTGGTGGAACAGATTAGCATCCTTTCTACTGCACCATCTTGCCTCTTAACCTCAAATTGGGTGTTCATAAACCCAGCCATCCAGAATTAGTGGACATGTTTGAAAGTTCAGGCTTTTGTATCAAAGTACCCTGGTATTTTAGCGCATTGATTTTGAAATATTATAGTTTTCGCTAACAGATTAGGGGCCCAGATCATCCCTTCTATTTTTCTCTGGCAGAAATGATAAAAAGTCAGTGGTTCCTGGCTGGAAATGCACAGAATGGGGAAATGCTGCTTGTGTGACAATCTCCTCTTTGTTTAACCCCCATCCAAGCCCCTCCATGGACTTGTCCTCCTCTATGTTGTTGAATTTCCATTTAAGGGGAATACCAGGGGCATCACCTTTTCATGAGGCGGAATCTAATACAGAGAGCATTTGGGCATGAATACAAGTATTTGCTATTCATGTCAAAAGTGCTTTCTCCATTTAATGTTTCAGTCATCCAGTCAGGGAGCGGAAACAATTCTATGTGACTTAACTGATAAATTCACAAGCCAAATTATACATGTTCAAAAAACGTTTGAACAATTACCAGTAACAAATTAATTCCTAAATGTCAAGTTCCATTTGTTAATAATTCACAAACAGAAAGAAGAAAAAGAATCATAGGATAAATTCTTCATAAATAAGTGTGTTCAGCTCTAGTTAAGACACATTGTCAAAAGACATAAGATATTGATCCTGCTGCCTGTGATGTACAGTTTAATATATAAAGGGAGGACTTAAGTTTCCTGACCTGTCAACTTTTGATCTTTTACCCTCATCCTTTTTTGCTCATTTTTAGTCCCATATAATCTGTTCATTGCTGGGTTCTATGTCTTCTTCCCGCACGTGAGGGGGAGGGTTTATTTGTTGCCTTCCTGGGCTCCACCCACCTATCCCAGTTATTGAATAGGCTGGCAGATTTTACAGTACTTAATCCACCAATGGACAGGATACCGTGACTAGGCCAGGATTAGCAGATGAAGGTTTTGCTGACTAGTTCTGAATTTGCCTTTAGGAGATGATTCTACAAAATTAATTGTCTGGACAGTATCCTGGATACTATATCTAATACTAATGAGTTTTATTATCTTATTTCCAACTGCAATTACGTAAGACAGATCATATGAATACCTTCAAGTGAAATTCTAGTCTGCAAAAGGATTATGGGGGAAATGGCACCTTGTTATTCAATACACAGATCTGTTCCTGGTGTGTATTCAAATTTATTGCTGCTGATTTCAGTGACAAATGTAAGAATTTGACTGCTTTTGGCTATTGTCATTCCAGCAGAACCAACACAGCTCTGGGCATTTGCAGAAGGCTATAAGTTTATGATTCGGGGCCCCTGATTTTACAAGGAGGTCTAAACAAGCAGACCCTTGTAACTGCCCAAAGACCTGATGGGGCTATCCTTGATCACCAAGGACCACCCATGGAGAAGTCCTTACAGAACCACGCAGAAAAGCCAGCAAATTAAATAACATTAAAATGTCTAGCCATTTTTAAAAAAATAGCATAAACACAGTATCCAGTTATTTAATTTTGATATTTAATTCAATTTACTTTAGTCAGTCCCACATTTTCAGTTTTTGATATGAGACAGACTTTTGCACTGACCTCACATAATTGTATTGTAGAAGCTATGTGGGAGGAAAGCTGAAAGTTATAGCAGGTCACTTTTGCACAGTTAGATCTTTTAGAACATGGCAAAGAATGGAAGGCGTTTAGGATTGTAAGATAAACATTAGCTAGACTTTATGACAAAACTATTAGCAATTAAAATAGGTAACAACATTTACGTTTGATGTATCATCGCTAGGTTTTAAAGTTTCTACTCCGTTCATGTTAATGGGGCAACTTGCATGGAGTCTCAGAACTACTGATTTTTGTAAGACACTGCTCTGTGTCCCTGGAGTAGCCTTTTTGCGTCATGGCCCTGGAGACTTTAGCATACGTATTTGCATTCCTTTTTTTGGAACGTAGTTCTGCCATAACAGACTTGTCTCCCCAACATGTGATGAGATCCAGTACCTCCCATTCGGACCATGCTGGAGCTCGTCTGCGAATCCAGGACTGCGTGATCTCTTGTGGTGGTGGACTCTACATGGTCACCTGTGATGGTGGACTGTGCTGATGGTCACATGTGCTGATGGTCACCAAACACGAAATGAAATTCAAAGGTTCCCGGGATTGTCCAGGACAGGAGAGTGTTGTCCAGAGTGGTCACAAGGGAGCGTTCTGGGATAGCTCCCAGAGGCCAATAACATTGAATTGCATCCACAATACCTTTAACCCGGGATTGCGATCTCGATTTAAGCGCTACTCCACTTGCTGAGTTGGAGTACATAAATCGATTTAAAGAGCTCTTTAAATCGAAAAAGCTGGTTTGGTCATGTGGACAGAATCATATTTTTTTTTGAATTAACTCGGCTAATTGTGAAATAACAGACTAGTGTAGACTAGGCCTAACACATACTATACATACATAATTATGGAGGTAGTCCACTGGCTCCATAGTTAAAATTTGTTTTTGGTTTTCCATTGGAACCGTGGTGTAAATCTATTAATTGATTTCTCTAAATGCTTAATCTCATGTGTACACTATTTCAAGTGTACACATGGCATTCTAGAGTTACTCTAAATGCTCTTCAGAGATTTTACCCCAGACTCCTCAAAGTTATAAAATCACTCCCTTTGAAAATTTCCTCAGAGACTCTAATGTTGTTTTTGGCTCCTCTAATATATAATTTCAAAAGTGACACATCTGAAATTTCACAAAGGGCTTCATGTTATCCTAGGGTCATTTTTCAAAATAAATTATTCATAATGTAAACAGTTATTTGGTGTCTTCACCCTAACTGTTTTATGGCTTACCACAAAGGCCAATGGAGTCATAGATTTTTATGGCCAGGAGAAACCACTATGATGATTTGACCTGACCTCCTGCATAATACAGGCTGTAGAATTTCACTCGGTAATTACTGTAGTAGAGGAAACTATTCTTCCCTTCTATTGAACCCAATAACTTGTGATTAAACTAGAGCATATCTTTTAGAAAGATGTCCAGTCTTGATTAAAAAACTCCAAGTGATGATGAATTTACCACTTCCATTGGTAAACTGTTCTAATGATTAATTGCCTTCACTGTTAAAGGGCTGCATCTCATTTCCAATTTGAAGCTTTCTAACTTCAGCTTCCAGATTTGCTGCCAAGCTGAAAATGTCAGTTTTTGGATGCCTGACTTGAGATGCCTTAAAGGGGTCTGAGTTTTTCAGAGGATGAGTACTCTGTGTAGAGCTGGTTGGAGCAGTTCCAAGAAAACAATTTTTATTGGAATTTGCTAGTTTGTTGAAATGTAAATGTCACACAGAGCTGGCTTGATTTCAGTGAAGTTTTGATGAAACACACTCAGTGGTCCTCTTGAATCCTGCCTGCTAAACAGAATTCAAAACGTAACCACAAGGTTTCCTGCCAGCTTGCTTGCCCAGCTCCTCAGCAGCTTGCTTCCCAGGGCTTCCAGGGTTCACGGCTCAGGGCAGCCCTCCTGGCAGACTGTAAAAATCAGGGATCCCAGGGCCTTCAGGGAGAATAGGTCAGGGTCATGCAGTCAGGTGGACTGTCCTGGAGCCTAGACTCCATTCCCTTTGACAGAAAATTTTGAAATTTTTGGTTTTCATTTCAAATCAGAACCAAACTAAATTTTGAAATATCTAAATTGTCCACAAAACAGAATTACTTTCTCCACAAAGCGCTAGCTCAGTGCTTTCTGAAGATCAGGTCCATTTAAGGTGTCTTAAGTTGGACACCCAAAATGACTATTTTTTAAAATACTGGCCAGAGGCAATTTATCTTGATCCAGTTGAAGTTAGAGTGAGGAACTAGATGAGTGCAGTACGGATGGTTCTGTGTGGGTACTGAAAGTGGTTTGTTGTGACACTAAGGCGGCTGACTGTGTGACGAGGGTGGTAAAAGTTGTGACTTGAGGTTGCTGTGGATGTGAATATTGGTTTTGCTGTTAATTTTTTAAAGATTGCCTTGACAGGAAATGCATTTGAGCAACCTAAACCTAAGGTAATGGAGATTTTTTTTTCCTGAGTGGGATAAATACTTAGAAACAGGCCAAAATTGCCCATCACACTAAAAAACAAATCTAGAATTAATTTCCTGTTGTAGATTACTTAGCTTTTACTCTTTAAACTTCAGTTCTTAATGAGATCATCCTGCCTGCATTGAAGTCAATTGCAAAACTCCCAATGATTAAATTGATCCAAAATCAGGCCTGATAGGAGTTAGTGGCATGTCTTTCTTCCCCCATCTTCACCATCGCTTGAGGACAGAAAGCAACTTCTTGTGCTTTGCAGGAGAACTCCAGATTTTTACATTTTATAATCTTAATTAATCCCCTGCATGTTAAATTAAATGGATAAATCATGGCACATGACTCACAAGCCTTTCACTTTGAAAGACAAAGCTCAAATCAACTGGCATCTACTTAACTGCAAATTCAAATGTAATTCTCATTGTTTACGTGCTGTAATGGTTTTACATACTGACACCAACCACCTGGGTGATCCCCAACACCAGCAAAATGGTTTTCAACTGAGAAATAAAAATCAGAAGACAATGAGGGCACCATGATTGGCACAAGGGGGTTATTTGTTCCAGCTTCAATGTAGAGAGCTGGATTTGATAACTTCTCAAGGTCCCTTCTACAAATCTATGATAAACTGGGTGATTGTGAGGGAGAGTTCTTACTAAGACACATACTTTTTAAATAGCAAGTTGGGTAGTGGAAATCACTTGCCATGTATATTTTTATTATATTTGCCCCAATTTGTAAATTCTTTTTTGTCTCAGTCACTTAAATCCATCCACTATGGTGAAATACAAGCCTTTAGCATTGGCCATTGGCACTAAGGCTGAATACATCTATTATATCCTCCTTTGAAAATATGTCACAGTGCAGGATTTGGTGTCTTTGAGTAATTCTATGTATTCCTGAGCAAATTCTGCTGAGTTTTTGATCACGTGGATTTCAATGAACGTTTCCTGCAGGCAAGTTCTGTTCACATGCTTTTGCCCCCTGTCAAGTTCTCTTCAAATCTGTCTAAAACTCAAAGCAACAGTCAGAGTAATTTATTGCTAGTTTTTTCGATTACTGCCTTCTGATGTGTTCCCCATTTTCCACTAAACCTGGTGCCCCTTTTCCTTTAACTTCCTCTATTGGGGAAACCTAATCATCTATTTCTACTTTCACTTGCACTGCTTCAAGCAGTAGACCAGTGCCCAGCCTGTTTGTATGGGCCGGAAGGGAAAGCAACAGTACTGTCCACTCCTAAGATTTCCCAGTGGTTTCTTCTTTGGGACTAAAACTCCCTCCTCTGTCTGCAGCAATAACCAGGATCCAGAAATGCTCTTCTTGTCTCTCAGCAGCTGAATCTTTAAATTCCTAATTCTAAGGCTAACATCCAAGATTTCCAATAACAGGATTGCATTCTGGGGCATCTCAGGCTTAGAGTGGGTTTGAGGGCCAGTACAAAGCAGCAGCAGCGAGCACAGTTGCCAACTTTGCAGTAAATAATCACCCCAACCTTTACAGTGAGCCAAAAATCAAGCTAATCCCATTTCAGAACAAGGCCAAAACAAGCCAATCCCTAACAGGCCCAACACTCTGACTAGATTCGCCCGGTGTGCAGTCTGGGACTGTGGTGCATACTGTGCACCCCTGACTCTCTCCTCCTTGCCTTGCCCCTGCTTGCCAGGAGCCGAACAAAAAAAAAGAAGCAACAAGCTGCAAGCCCAACAAGCAACTCACAAGCCAATTACATAAAAAACAAGCCCAATTTCTGCTTTTTTTCCCCATGGGTTTGACATGTCTAGCAGCAAGACTGGGGGAGCAGTTTTTAGTTTTGTTGTGGCAGAAGAGCTGAGGATGGGCTCAAGATAAGCCTTTTCTTTTCCTCTCCAGGAAGAAGCTGCCAAGAGGAATTCATAGATTCCAAGACCAGAAGGGATCACTGGGATATAGTGAGTCTATCTGCCAGTCCCCTCTTCTCAAAAAATAAGAAGAAAGGAGTGAGACTGGCATCTAACCACTGTAGAGCTGGGATTAGGGAGTAGACCAAAATTTGCCATGCTGCTTAAGAAATTAAAATCCAAGCTTGTGGTGCATCTAGTTGTATAAGGGAGCTTTAGTACTTTTGGTTACATTTAAAGAGGATCTAAAAGTCAGAGGTAAGGAGGAGAGCTGCAGGTAGACAAAGGATAATCTTTGCATTGTTCACAGATTGAGGTCCACATTATGGCTGCGTGTGTCCAGAGGTTGGTAGAAGGTGCAAGGTTAACTTCTCTGTCTCCCTTACTCCTCCAGATAGTTGTAATGCTGCTTCTTAGTCTCTCTTTGGACTTTTTCCTGTTCCCTTTGACATCAGTAGTGTGAGATCAGGTCCCCTGAGCACAAGGAGAGATGCTGAGAAAACTGAGTCACAACCAGGACCACCATCTCTGTGCAGCAGCTACCACTGAGGGGGCACCCATAGGGGCAGATCCTTGACTGGTGTAAATCCATTGTAGATCCATTATAGTCAAAGGGAAGTCTACCATCTGATACCAAGATCCCCATCCAGCCAAATATTTAAGTGCATGCTTAATTTTAAGCAGGTGAGTTGTCCCACTGAAGTCAACGGGACTACACATGTGCTTAAGTGATTTGTCGAATCAAGGCCCATTTGAGGATCTGAGCCTACATCTTTTGCATACAGTGGTGGATTAAGCATGATCCAATAGGAAGCCAATGGAGTAATTTGTGGATGGGCCTGTTGCCTACATTCCTTTGTATATAGTGAAAATGAGGCATGTTTCTTTCCTTCCAGTTTATTAGCACACTAAACAAATTGTTTTTTGCAATTAGTTGGTTTTCATTCAGGCAAAATTATAATGGAAATCCCTATGGTAATGCATACGATATGCCCATTAATATAAAATGAATTCATTACAATCAGTATTACTACAGCAGATTCCAAATTAATTATGACAGCGTACTCAAAACAAAGTGGTACCACACTTTATTAAAGACATAGCATGCTAATGGCATGACACTCTATCAAACGCCATAGCTGTTCAGCATGTTAGAGAGTGAGGGACTGATGTGCAAACTCGTTCTCACATTAATACAGTTTTGCAGGACTGGGCTGAAAATTGGGTTTAGGGTCTGATTCACCACTGCATTTCTCTAGGTTTAGACTAGTGTAATACCATTAACTTCAGTAGTTACTCTGATGTAAAACTGGAGTAACATCATGGTGAATCAAGCCCACAGATTCAGTTTCTCTCAGTACGTTAACTGAAGGTGAACTCAAAGTGAACTTAGATGTCTTAGAGAATCCTGTGGCACCTTATAGACTAACAGACGTTTTGGAGCGTGAGCTTTCGTGGGTGAATACCCACTTCGTCAGACGCAGGTAGTGGAAATTTCCAGGGGCAGGTATATATATCATTCACAGTCTTTGTTTAGTCCAGAGCTGATGGTGTCAAATTTGCAAATGAACTGAAGCTCAGCAGTTTCTCTTTGAAGTCTGGTCCTGAAGTTTTTTTGCTGCAGGATGGCCACCTTAAGGTCTGCTATAGTGTGGCCAGGGAGGTTGAAGTGCTCTCCTACAGGTTTTTGTATATTGCCATTCCTGATATCTGATTTGTGTCCATTTATCCTTTTCCGTAGTGACTGTCCAGTTTGGCCGATGTACATAGCAGAGGGGCATTGCTGGCATATGATGGCGTATATTACATTGGTGGACGTGCAGGTGAATGAACCAGTGATGGTATGGCTGATCTGGTTAGGTCCTGTGATGGTGTCGCTGGTGTAGATATGTGGGCAGAGTTGGCATCGAGGTTTGTTGCATGGATTGGTTCCTGAGCTAGAGTTACTATGGTACGGTGTGCAGTTGCTGGTGAGAATACGTTTCAGGTTGGCAGGTTGTCTGTGGGCAAGGATTGGCCTGCCACCCAAGACCCGTGAAAGTGTGGGATCATTGTCCAGGATGGGTTGTAGATCCCTGATGATGCGTTGGAGGGGTTTTAGCTGGGGGCTGTATGTGATGGCCAGTGGAGTCCTGTTCAGATGCATTGTCCACCAAATGTAAATATACGCCATCATAGCCAGCAATGCCCTCTGCTATGTACATCGGCCAACTGGACAGTCACTACGGAAAAGGATAAATGGACACAAATCAAGATATCAGGAATGGCAACAATATACAAAAACCTGTAGGAGAGCACTTCAACCTCCCTGGCCTTTATACTCACACTATAGGCAGATACTCCAGCGTAAGGTGGCTATCCTGCAGCAAAAAACTTCAGGCCAGACTGCAAAGAGAAACTGCTGAGCTTCAGTTCATTTGCAAATTTGACACCATCAGCTCTGCATGATTTCAGACAACTTCCAACAAAGACTGTGAATGGCTTGCCACATTACAGAACCAGTTTCTCCTCCCTTGGTTTTCAACACCTCTACTGCTAGAACAGGGCCTTCACCCTCCCTGACTGAACTACTACCTCGTTAATCTCTAGCTGCTTGCTAGCATATATATACCTGCCCCTGGAAATTTCCACTACCTGCGTCTGACGCGAAGTCAGCTCTAAGATGGTATCACCCACGAAAGCTGCTCACGCTCCAAAACGTCTGTTAGTCTATAAGGTGCCACAGGATTCTCTGCTGCTTTTACAGATCCAGACTAACACGGCTACCCCTCTGATACTTAGATGTCTTAAAATTCTATATTTTATATGACAACTTGTACTATGCCTGAACCTCTGTTTCTTGATATAGAACTGATCCCTATGGAGAGATTAACAATAGCACAGTAAAGGAGAGCTTTGAACACAGAAATATAAAATTGCCATATTGGATTAGACCAGTGGTCCTTCTAGTTCAATATCCTGCATCCGAGAGTGATGAGCACTGGAAGCATTAAAGAAAGATTCAGGAAACCCAGCAGTGGATAATATAGAATAATTTGCCCGTAGTGGAAATTTCTCCTTAACAGTGTCAGTCAGTAATTGTCTTATGCCCTGACGCATGAGGGTTTTAAATCCCATCTACATTTTTAAAAATCTTATCTAGCCATTGTGAATCTTGTCATTTATTATATAAATGTCTAATTCTTGTCTGGATATTCCCAATCTTTTGAGCTCAATGATACCTACTGGCAATAATTTCTGCATAGTTGAAAAAATATTTGATGGAACTATTTTCCATCATAAAATGTAGTTCCATTGAAATCAAAATATGATATAGTTTTGTGTCAATACTGTCAAAATATTGTTTCATAAAAAAACTGGGAGGGGAAAAAGTTACCACAATGCAGAAATGTTCTTGAAATTTCAGAATGAAAAATTTCAATTACTCCTCTTGAAATTACTTTTGATTTAGATGGGTTTATTTTGTTTTATAATATGCAATTTAAAAAACCCTCAATCAAAATGCATTTCAATTTGAAACAAAATTTATTTTCAGAATTTTTTTCACAGAGCATTTTGAAATGTTCTGGTTTCATTCCAATTTTGAACAAAGCCAAACTTCCAAATCCAAAATTCTTAACAAAACAGAATTTCTGTCATCAACACAGCTCAGTGTCTGCAAATTAGTTAGGCATCGCATACAAAAGTTTCCTTTTATCTCTCTTTAATTTGTTGTCTTTTGGTTCCACTGACCTAGTCTTTTGTTGTTTTATTATGAGAGACGGGAAATAGGACACTCATACCCAATGTATTTTCTCTATATCATTCATCAGTTTATAAACCACTTTCACATCCACTCTTATTTGTCTCCTCACTAAACATCCTAATCTTTTCACACTCATTTCATACGGGGGAAGTTTTTTTCATGCTTCAGGTTTTTTTTAATCTTGTCTCTGAACCCTTTCTGTCTCACAAAGATGCAACAGAAACAGGGTAACCAATACTTAACATTATTGAAAGGAGTAGGTGTACCATCAATTTATATAATGGCATTATCATACTATTTTCAGTATCATTTTTCTGTCCTCTTCTTTATACTAGCATTTTATTTGTTTTTTACCCCAAAAGACACTTTTTAAAACGATAGACCTATGTGAAGAGAGAAAAACAGTATGTACCTTCATTAGACAGTTTGATTGTTAATTATTGCTGCAGTACTCTCACATTCTTCCCTAATTCTTCAGTACTCTAAACTGCTGCTACATGCTAATGGTTGAGATTATAAATCTTTTCCTTGAAGAGACTTGTATCATCAACTGAAAACAAAAATATAGGACTATTGGCAGGTACACTTGCACTTTTGAAAGTATTGCACTGTTACTTTCAGTTCAGGATCCAAAGATCAGACAGGGAGATCCTAGTAAAAATAGCAAATAAATGGCACTTTAAATGCACTTCTCTGTTCTAGTGCAATTGAGGAACTTTTGTACTTGCTGAGATTTTACAGCAATTTTCTTTATTGCAATTGTTAAATGTATTTTTTTTTCAAATTCCTGATACAGTAAAAACACCTGCTTTCCTCTGCTTTTTTCTGTCTACCAGCAATACTGTAAGTATATCTCAGAATGCGGTGAAATTAGGCTTACGCTTGATGTTTCCTTCACTTCCAACTTCCACCTCCACCTCTGTTCTGCTTTTTAGAATCACTCCTATTCATAGAATCCCCTTCAAATGTGTTTCCTAAGTCACCATGCTCTCCTACTTTATACTCTTCCTTTAAAAAACTCATTCTTGACATACTACCTACAAAAAGTGAGTTAAACAAAAATTCAAAACTAAAAATATAATTGTAAATAATCTCATCTCATTATTGTTTGCTTGTAACCTCAAGATGTGCACATGCCCATACTGAAGCCCCAGGCCTGAAACAGGGTGCATGTGCATGGACCCTCATTGACTGCAGTGGTCTCTGTGGATGCAGGTTCCACCTATGTGAAATCTCTTGAAAGATTGGGGTCTGAATCCATGCACAGTCTTATTACTTTTACTCTTTTGTTCTTTATCCCATAACATCCCAATTCTTGTCACATTTCTTATTGCATCATATCTATAAACCTACTGTAAGATCTTCGGTGCAGGCTCCTTGGTGTTTCTACATAATAATGGCAGGTTAAAGTTAATAATAGCTTACATAGTTAAGATGTTTTTAGTTAAATATTCTCTGACTTTTTGTATGGTTTTGATCATAATGCATTTTAATGGCCATCTGCACAATAGCAAAAATAAATCAAGCAATTTTAATATTAAATGATGAAATGCCCTGTAATAACTAGGTTGAGAGAATTTTAATACATTCCTCAAGATTCACTTTTGCAGTAGTATGGCAGTTGCTGTATAGAGTAAAAAAATACAAAGAAGGCTGAAAACCATGGTTTAGATCCTCATACTGTAGCTTATTTCACATGCGTTGATACCCACAGTGAAGTCAGGGACTCAACATAGGTGCTGGGATTTGCTTATATAGAACAAGTTTCAGAACTGGGGCCTAAGTGATTTTTTTTTTACCCTTGGATAGAATTCACAATCTTTCTAAAATAAAATCACCTTGGTGATGTGCCCCATAAATCCCTTTACTTCCTGTGAAACTATCCTTTCTCACGTAGGGCCTGAGGCATGGAGTATGTATTTAAATCTTACCATAGGTACTCCTATCAAATATAGAGGCGGGGCACAGGGGTGTGTGTGTTGATGTTGCTTCAGGCACCGCCCCCAGCAGCTCCCATTGGCCATGGTTCCCAGTTCCCAGCCAATGGGAGATGCTGGGGGCGGTGCCTGAAGCAACAGCAACCTCCCCCCCCCACTCCCGCATGTTCCAACCGCTTCCCAGAGTGGTGCAGGGGCAGGGGAGGCAGGCAGGGAGTCTGCCTGGGAGCCTGCCCTGCCCCTGGTGTGTGCCAGGCCAGAGCCCACCACCCGAACCCCTTCTGCAGTTGAACCCCTTGCTCTGAGCCCCTTGCCGCACCCTGCACCCTGAGTCCCATCACACCCCTCCTGCACCCCAACCTACTGCTCTGAGCCCCCTGCTGCACCCCACCCCTCACCATACCCTGCACCCCTCCTGCACCCTGACCCCCTGTCATGATCCTACTGCTGCACCCCTGCACCCCTCCTGCACCCCAACCCACTACCCTGAGCCCCCTGCTGCACCCCTCCTGCACACCGATCCCCTGCCCTGACCCCTGAAACACCCGTCAGCCCTCCTGCACCGCACACCCCAACTCCCTGCCCTGAGCCCCATCACACCCCATACCCCTCTTGCACCCCCTGGGGATAGAGAGGGGGCAGAGTTGTGGTGGGGATTTCAGGGAAGGGGTTGGAATGGGGACAGGGAAGGGGTGGAAAGAGGTGGGGCGGGGCGGGACCTCATGGAAGGGGTGGAGTGGGGGCGGGGCCGAGGGCAGCAGGGGGGAAGTGTCAGAAATTCGGCCTTCAGGCCAATGTACTAGTCCTCATATGGCCCTCGTGGTCATTTGAGTTTAAGACCCCTGTCCTATTGTCTCAGAAAAGACCTAAAGAAAATAGAATGAAATATTGTGTACCCAGAAGTTCAAAAAATCTTGGATTACATTAGACTAAGAGGGAAATGAACTCTAGTTTGGAGGTGCCTCCACTGAGAACATCCAGGACCCCAGAGATGAAACTCCTAGGAGCCGCTGGCTTCAGTGTCCTTGTTGATCTCAAATGTTGAGATAAAAGATAGCCTTTAAGATCTTGTCTATTTTTGGATTTCAGCCATTGTTCACTACACATCAGCCCAGCTCCACTGGTGCAAACTCCTAATGTAGACCGTGTAAACTGATATAAACTACACTTTTCATAATTGAAACTTATCCCTGCTTCTAACTGGGTGTTCAGAGTGCTCTGTATCTGTATATATGTAAAGAGTGAATTAATAGAAGAAATGCCACTGGATGGTGCTCAAGAATATGTAGCATAATTCCTGGATTTCGTAGCAATGATATAAATTGTTGGAGTTGTATACTGCAAATGACTTTCTCTGTGCAGCTCTTTGCATTAGCTCTTAACACTGGGGT
This sequence comes from Chelonoidis abingdonii, assembly GCF_003597395.2. Classification (NCBI taxonomy): domain Eukaryota; kingdom Metazoa; phylum Chordata; order Testudines; family Testudinidae; genus Chelonoidis; species Chelonoidis abingdonii. Next base: position 175,592,586 of record NC_133769.1, on the reverse strand, counting down.
AAGCTGTGCAGATGCAGAAGCTTTGCCTGTCCATGCTGTGGAGTTTGCTGCTACTGTGAAGGATGACTTAGGCCCTGAACCAGAAAGAGATCTGTCAAGATCTGTCCATTTTATGGAGTCATATAGCCTTCCCAGGAGCTCCATGCAGTCCATGCAGAGAGGTCATCCAGCATGTACTAGTCTTATGTGGTGGATGGGCCCTGCCTGTTTTCCTGGGCCTGATGGCTCCAGTGACTCTGGACAGCCCAAGAGTTTTGGACTCAAGCCCAAATAATGCCCTGTAGCAGTGAGGGAGCTCAGGCAGGGATGCATGTTTAGTGTTTTATATGATGTATACTCTCCTGTGCTTTACATTAAGAAGTATAAAAGAGCATAGAAGTGTTCTGCTCTGCACAGTGTGTGTGTTGACTACTTGTATAGCTGCTCTGTGGCCCTGAGAGAGCTACACTGTAATCAGAAACTTCACACCTTTGGGGAAGGTTTCTGGAAAAGGAGTGTGTTTAAGTACTGGGGAATCTAAAGGGTCAATGCTGCATCCAGAGGGGATAGGCAGCTGGACAGCATGTTTCAACACTCAGGCCAGGTCTACACTACGAGATTAAATCGATTTTAGATACGCAATTTCAGCTACGAGAATAGCGTAGCTGAAATCGAATATCTAAAATCGATTTACTCACCCGTCTTCACCGCGCGGGATCGATCCGCGCGGCTCGCTGTGTCGAATCAGGAAGTCCGGTCGTCTAGCTGGAGTTCAGGAATAGATCTAAGCACGCTCTGGGATCGAGATATCGCGTCCAGACCAGACGCGATATTTCGATCCCCGAGCAATCGATTTTAACGCGCCGATCCGGCGTGTAGTCTAGACGTGGTGTCAGGAGAGGTTCCAGCTAGAAAGTCTACATCCTGAGGGTGTGCCTTGGGACCCCAAAATTAGAGCAGTGGCTGAATTCCAGGACCCGGTAGGGTGGGAAACGGAGTCATTAATCCATTAATTTACGTTTAATCAAATTTTGCCTTCATTTATACATTTTTCAGACAGGATAATTGTCACTTATAGTGTCTGAACATATATTTACCCCATTCTGTAGTACCGGGAAGTTCTTTTGTTCTTCGTGGGGTGTTTCAGCCTCTGATCCCTGCTCTGGTTTTTCAGTTTCATTACTTCCTTTTCTGGTCTGGAATTTCTCCAATTTAGACTCCTACTTCACTTGGATTCTCTACATGCCCAAATCACACATTTATTAGCTTTTCTCTAGACTCTAGTCAGTATTACGCATTGCATTTTTCATGATCTGTACAATATAAGCTTCAATTTACTCAACTTTTGCTGATTACACAATTTTCGTGCCATTCTGTTCCATGTCATCCTGCTCCTAGGTTTCCCTAGTAAAAGGGACTTCTATCATTACAATAGTGTGTGTTATACTAATTAATTTGTTTCTTTTACCTAAACTATTCCAGTGTGACATATCAGCTTTGTCCTGGCAGCAGTAGCATTACTTTGGCAATTTTCCATTTTTTAGGCTTGCATAAATTAAGCTGAGGCCATGACATGAATGTTACTTCATCCAAACTCAGTACATGTCTACAATTAAGGCTTTCACTATATACCTCTAACTATATACCTTTCACTATATACCTCTAACTAAAACCTGGGCTGGAGAATCCGTGGGTGCTGGGGGGTAAGCGGATGGCCTGGGACCATCGCTAGTGCTGTGGGGAGGAGGCAGGGTTAGCAGGGCTGACAGGCTCCCTACCAGCCTCTGCACAGCTCTCTGGAAGTGGCCAGCATGTCCCTGCAGCTCCTAGGGGGAGGAAAGGCCAGGGGTTCAGCACACTGCCCCCTCCATGAGCTCTGTATCCGCAGAACCCATTGGCCAGGAACCAGCGCCAGTGGGAGCTACGGAGGCAGTGCCTCCAGGGAGGGGTAACACGTATTGCCCCCTGTCCCTTCCACCTAGGAGCTTCAGGGACATGCTGATAGCTTCCTTGGTGTCCCCCCAAACCCCGAGGTAAACACCATCCCCCACCCCAATCTCCAGCCCTGTGCCCCCTCTCACATGCAAACTGCCCCTGATCTGCTCGGGCAGCCCATGGACCCAGTCACATTGGCCACTGTAGAAGTCACAGAGGGTCATGGAATGCATGACTTCCTTGACCTCCATGACAGACCTGGATCCTTATCCATAATTACTATCAAAGTATAACTGATTAAGCTCTGTTTCACCATCTAGCAATTCTTTATCTTTATATTTCAATATAATTTAATGTATATGTATTGTAACCTTAATTTTCATTTGAACAGAGAAGTTCTGGAAAACACGATGACGATTTTATGTCAAGTATCAGAGGGGTAGCTGTGTTAGTCTGGAGCTGTAAAAGCAGCAAAGAGTCCTGTGGCACCTTATAGACTGTTGAAGCATGAGCTTTTGTGGGTGAATACTCACTTCGTTGGATGCATGTCAATTTTATGTCAATATTTCTTATCTTCTTCAAACATGGGTTCACAGGGGACTTTCTACTCACAGTCCTGCATCAGGCTTGTAATTTTTTTTTAAAACCTTGTTTGTTATTTTGTCTGTTGCATTTTGAGGAGTGTCTTTAGTACAATTTAAGTTCAGAATATTTAATTGTATTTGACTGTTGCCCAACACATCTCAGGGATCCACTGCTGCAGAAACTTGGATTCCTCTCACAGCAAACCTAGTGGGTGGCCAGCAAGGGGTGCTTATTAGGATCTGTCTCGGTTGCATAGATAAATATTTATTTTAATAAATATGCATTAGGACTATGATCTCGTGGCGAGTAAAGAAGCTGTAATCAGCTCTGCCTCCTAGCAGTTCCCATTTGCTTCCAGTTTCCAAATCTTATGCCAAAAGGCAAAATACAGAAAAAGTCACTGGAGTTGTCTGCCTTTTCTGGGTAAAAATGAAGGACACAATGTAATACTTTTGGGGTTACCATCAAAGTTTTCCAGTATATGTTATAATAGCAGGTTCTAGTAAATACCTGCTGCCTGACAATGAGCCTAAGAGAGTAATTTCCAATAAGCAAGTTGGTAGCGAGCACGGAGTAAGCACTACCATTTTTTCTCTTTTAATTTTCTTTTTAATTGGTATTCGCTAAATGTGTTTTGGGTGGAGATTAGAGTTACATGTGTTACTACACTATATTCACTAGCCTCTTTGGAGGATGTCAGATTAATTAGAAACTCCTGAAGTCTCACTTGTAATTTATAATCTGGCAGGAAAGTCAAAGAAATTAAAAAGGTTCTAAGAAGAAATCCTTTTGACACAGGTCAAGGTAGCACTTCTCAAAAGATAGGTCAGTATCACTGAAAGGCTAAGATGAAAAGGCCCAACTAACCTGAGAGTCTCACTTCCAGAACAGTAATAAGTTTCTTAGTCTGCACTCAAGGGAATTGAAAATTAACCACATATCTGACCTCAATCACACCAATTAATTAACAGGCACTAAAAGAACTTTAACAAAGAACCTAGTGAGCAGACTCCTATCAGAACAAGATGCATTTTTATTTTATACTGTAGCACATTCTTTGCTTCTTCAAAATTGTTTTGGAAACGACACTATTAACAATATACTAGTAAGGCCAATTTCTTGTCTCACCCAAATAAGTGGCTTTTACTTCATGTGGACCAGGATGGATTTGTACATCGGTGTAGATCAAAAACTTGGCTCTATACTTTTTTAGTATGTTTTAGTGCTTATGGAAGAAAGGTGACATACGGATGTTTCTGGAGTCTCAAGTCCCTTTCTTAATCTGCAGAAAAGGTACAGCATTCTCAGCAGTGATGCAAACCTCCTCATAATTCTATGCTGAAGCTCCTGTACTACAATGGCCCAGATAGTCCACTGCCAGAATGAAAGTGTTGTTTAATTACCATGCCCATTCAGTCTTTGGTGTCCCTCCTGAAATTGTCAACATGCCTGCCCATTAGTGCCAGCTGTGATTCTGGCCTTTGTCATATGAACATCACTCTACTATGAATTGAACAGAAGACACACAACATGCCCCTTCCTCTCCCCCTCCCAATTTTTTCCCCTCACAAAAGCCATAGAACAATGATGAGACAAAAACAATTTTCAGCCTAAACGTAGGCAGGGGAATGGTCCCGCTATTGTGGGGAACTTTCCTGGCTTCTGCACTACCCCGGTGAAGTAGGCTAGCAAAAGGATCTGAGTCCTTGCTCCCACTTCCTTTACCCAGAGGCCTCCCTGCCCTTGAGGACTCCCCTTCCACTCTCCTGTCTGCCAGAATCCTCGTAACCCCAACAAGGCTGGGCCCAGGATTCCTGGGGGGCTCAACCCCCAACCCTGGTGTGGTCACCCAGGACAGGGGCTAGGGTGTCCCCACTCCAGGGTACTCTGTCTGCACTGGGCATCTCCCTGACCCACTGATCATTTCATACAATTTAAAGCAAATACAAGTTGTTTAATTAACAATTAATTTTAAAAAAGAATAAGGAAAAATGGGAAAGGTTAAAAGAAAACATATCATCCTGCTCTGTGGCAGCAAACATTACAAACTGTCTCTGGATGTCAGGGCACTTCACAATCTGTTCCTTGTAGATCCCAGGTCTCCTCCTCAGGTCCTGGCTGTGCTGCAGGGATGCTGCGGGTTGGACACTTGCAATGGTGGTGGCCACACACCTCCGGGCTTTGGGTGGTGGACCCTTCTTCCTGGCATCAGCCCCCTGTCGGGTTAAGATTCCCCTCCCAGTCTGGCCTGCAATGACCCCTGGCTGGGGGTATCTTTCTGCACTGGGCCCTTTTGCCCAAGGTCCTCCCTTGGCTGACCCCGCTTGCTCACCACACCTGACCCTGTGGCTGCAGCTCTGCTCCCAGCACAGGATCTGCTCTCTCCCTGGGCTGTGTCTCTGGCTCTGTGGCTGCAGCTCTGCTCCCAGCACAGCTTGGGCTTCTGCTTTCTCCTTAGCTCGGCCCCACTCTGTCTGACCCAGGCAATTCCAGCTCACACAGAGGATGGGATCCCCCCTGGCCTCATGACTCCTTGATTAGCCTGCCCACCCTGTCAATAAGGCTGACCTGGAGCATTGGCCTCTCTCCCATTGTTCCTGGGGACTCAGTCTCAGGATATGTCTACACTACAAAATTAGGTCAATTTTATAGAAGTCGATTTTTTAGAAATCGATTTGATACAGTTGATTGTGTGTCCCCCCACTAAGCGTATTAAGTTGGTGGAGTGCATTTACAGTACCAAGACTAGCGTCGACTTTCAGAGTGTTGCACTGTGAGTAGCTATCCCACAGTTCCCGCAGTCTCCACCACCCATTGGAATTCTGGGTTAAGCTCCCAATGCCTAATGGGGCAAAAACATTGTCGTGGGTGATTTTGTGTACATGTCATCAGGACCCCCTCCCTCCCTCCATGAAAGCAATGGTAGACAATTGTTTTGCACCTCTTTTCCACGCAGATGCCATACACATGGCAAGAGTGCAGCCCGCTCAGCTCAGCCGCCGGTGTTGTGTCCTGGCTGCTACTGGCAGCAGACAGTGCAGCAGGGCTTCAAACCATAGCCATCGAATGCCTGCTTCTGCTGCCACTCTGCTGTCCTGCAGACGCCATATCACAGCAAGCACGGAGCCTGCTCAGATCACCGCGGCAGTTATGAGCACTATAAACACCATGCACATTATCCTGCAGTATGTGCAGCACCAGAAACTTCAAAAGCAGGTGAGGAGGCGACGGCAGTGCGGTGACGAGAGTGATGAGGACATAGGCCCAGACCTCTCTCAAAGCACATGCCCTGGCAATTTGGGCATTGTGGTGGTAATGGGGCAAGTTCATGCTGTGGAACACCGATTCTGGGCCTGAGAAACAAGCACAGACTGGTGGGACCACATAGTGTTTCAGGTCTGGGATAATTCCCAGTGTCCGCGAAACTTTCGCATGTGTAAGGGCGCTTTCATGGCACTTTGTGACTTGCTTTCCCCTGCCATGAAGTTCAAGAATATCAAGATGAGAGCAGCCCTCACAGTGGAGAAGCGAGTGGCAATAGCCTGCTGGAAGCTTGCAATGCCAAACAGCAACTAGTCAGTCGGGAATCAATTTGGAGTGGGCAAATCTACTGTGGGGGCTGCTGTGATCCAAGAGTAGTGACTCTGGGAAATGTGCAGGCCATAGTGGATGGCTTTGCTGCAATGGGATTCCCTAACTGTGGTAGAGCGATAGATGGAACGCATATCACTATCTTGGGACCGGAGCATCAAGGCAGCCAGTACATAAACTGAAAGGGGTACTTTTAAATGGTGCTGCAAGCACTGGTGGATCACAGGGATGTTTCAGCAACATCAATGCGGGATGGTCGGGAAAGGTACATGGCGCTCGCATCTTTAGGGACTTTGGTCTATGTGAATGTCTGCAGCAAGAGACTTTTTTCCAGACCAGAAAATAACCATTGGGGATGTTGAAATGCCTACAGTTATCCTTGGGGACTCAGCCTACCCCTTAATGCCATGGCTCATGAAGCCATACACAGGTACCCTGGACAGTAGTCAGTAGCTATTCAACTATAGGCTGAGCAAGTGCAGAATGGTGGTAGAATGTGCATTTGGATGTTTAAAAGCGCTCTGGCACAGTTTGCTGATTTGGTTAGGCAAGTGGGATTTTAGGTGGTAAAATGAATATTGTTGCAGTTTTTATAATGACTATTCTAGTAATGTTCAGGTTGAGTAGGAAATATTTTTCTGCTTAAAATATCCTTACATTTTGACAATTTTTAACATTCTAGATTGTTTCTTGAATTGTTTTTAACAAACTTATGTTTAATATTTCTTTTATTTTTTCAGCAGAATTTATAAATGTAAATATTTGTAATTGATATTATTAGTGTTATATTATTCTTTGCAGGTTTTTTAATAAAAATATAAACACTTTAGTGTTTATTAAGAAGTATATGCCCTGAGTGGTTCTAGATTAATATTTTTGTATATTGTTAGAATACAGAATTTTGTTGAAAAAGATACTATTTAACAGGTAGACATAATGGGCCCAGTTTTCTGCTAAAATATCTCAGTTGACTTCAGTGGAACTACACTGGAAAAGAAGTTGGCCCAGCGTGACAAACTATTGTCTCAAAAACTTTCCAACCCACATGAGTTCACTGCTGTGGCAGGGATTCTTTGTGTTTAAGAGGTAGGTCTGAAGTGAGAAAACAAACACATTGAGGGGGAGAGGCAGAAAAGTACAAAAATCTTGTGGGCAAAAACTATTGCACTAAATATTTAAAAAGTAGAGAGGAGGGAAATATTGTGTTCAGGGGTTGGGGTTGCTGTAGAAGGAGAGACAGATGAGAGAAAAGTGTAATGTGGTTGTCTGGGGGGAAATGTATGCTGTTTCATTATTTGAGAAATAAGATGCGATTATGTAATTAAAGGCTAGGTTGTAACTTTACCACTAGTCTAGAGTCAGAGGTGATAGGTAGCCACACTGCTGCAGGAGGAGACTGGGGAACAAATTGTGATGTAATCAAAGTTCTTCATTTGCTTTTGGGATTGGAGAGTAGAAGTTAGTTCCATCTCCCTTTTTGTTTTGTGATTTCTTCTCCATAGATCACCTCATCAGCCACACTGGCTAGCAGATAGAAAGGGGAGAAAAAACCAGGGCTCCTCTCACTTCTCTCTCCTTTTTTGCACACTTGCTTACAGAGGAGAGCACTGGACTAGCAGCGCAGATCATTCACAATTTGATTAGCACTTACTTAACTGTGCAAAAGAATAAAGTGCATGGGGAGCAGGGCAATGTGCCCCTTTAAGGGCCAAGGGGCCTGTGGCAAACCAGCAGTCTTCAATTAGCTCTGACCCACTACACCTGTGCAGCCTGTTGGACTTAGAAAGGAAGCTCAGCCACAGAGAGCAGGCTGGGAGGAGAGGACAAGGCTGGCAGAGTCTAATGGGAGACTCTGGGTAGGAAGGGCTGCACAGGAAAGAGCAGAGAGTAACCCAGGGTAGCCCGGAGGGGTTATGGAGAAAGACAACAAGGAGTGTGGGAACAGTGAAAGCTGAGCCCAGAGGGTGGGTAGAAGATTGCTTGAATTAGAGTGGAGAAGACAGACCCCTTTGGAAGAAAGGATTGGTCCAGCCTGAATATAGGGCAAAGATTGTGTGTTTTGTTGATTTTTGGCCTTGGATGCCCTGGAAGGGATGGGAATAAACATAACCTGATGGGACAGCTGAGTCATGAGAGGAGATAGACGACTGTAGGGCCAGAGGAGGGGTGCAAAAGGAGTACAGCCTGCTTCCATGCCACGCTGTGCTGCCAGGGTGTGCTCTGGGATGGTCAGTCTCTGCCATACATTTGGGGGAGGGAGGTCTTTACTCCATGGCCATGTAACAAGAAGTGTGTGCGTGTGTGTGTGTGGCAGGGTGCTTGGAAAGAACTGGAGGGTTCTGTATGAGGCTACTGAAGAGAATTCTATTCTGCCTTGCCACTACATGTTTGCAGCAGCTGCCTGAAACAATACTGAAAGCTAGATCGTCCTGATCCAAAGTCCACTGAAGTCAAAGGACCTATCCCATTACCTTCAAGAGGCTTCAAGATCATGCCCAATATGGACACACAGGGCTAGCCTTAATAGTAAAATACTTGCAATAGTACCAGATGTGTGATCCTGATATTTTTATGCTGCTCAACTGTGTTGCCATTGCTGTGAAGTACTAATAGGGGAAATTACAGCATAGGGCATGCATGTGTCAGTGACTCCGGAAGTCTTCTGCGGAGTAAGTCTGGGCTTAATTGGTGGTGGACAACACAGTGGTTACGCTAGCCTTCTGTTGCCTTCCAATTGCTTGTCTGCTGTGTCATGCAGCTGCCCATAGCAGAGTAAATGTTTGCCCAATGAGAGCCCACTGCAAGGTGCTGTGAGCCACCCTTTCTATAGCCCTCCAGTTGGACTCGAGGTTTTCCTTGGATATTGATAACTGTTTCTGTATCCTCTCTATAGCAAAACACAGCCACTTACCACTTCATAGTATGCCTCATTGTCCTGTCTTGCTGGCTCCTTGCTAGTTATACACTCAGTCTGTTAGAGAAGAAGTCCTATCTTCGTGCTGGCTCTGCTTTTGCGGTGGTGTGCATGGTTGTGTCCCTTTGTCCTTTATCCTTCTTTAAGAAAATGAAGCACACTTCTTCCACCTATTTTACATTTCATCCAGATTTTGCTGGGTTTTTACTCAGCTACTTCTAAATTATATTGTTCTCTACTAATAGATAAGCCAGTCTACTTGGGCCTTCGATGCTATTCCAGGCTAGCCCTATGAACACACTTGCTTAGCCTCCTTTTCTAGTTGTTTGCTGATGCTATTGCAAAGGCAAAGAGCAAACCAGGCCTACGAGTTGCCAAACATCCTCAATTCCTTTTGGCTTCAATGGAAGTTAAGGGTATCTTTAATATGGGCCCCCGTTTGTATCATCATTGCTTTTTTGTATATCTTCTCTGAAAAATATGCCTGCTGCACTTCTTTGATGGGTCACCTCTACCTGAGACGGTGTGGTAGTTCAGCACCCATGCCATTGATCCCCAAATTAGAGCCAACCTGGTTAAGAAAATCTCTTTTGGTGGTGTTTGTGGGAGAAAGTCATGGGAGTGGCAGCAAAGGAAATAACACCATATCTAGGAACAGCCTATTGCCTTATTTATGTGGCTGGGGTTTTGTTTTCCAATAAGTGAACAAAGAGAATTACTGGGATGGTTAGCAAGAACTTGCCATCAGCTGCTAGTTCATTCATTTCTGACTGAAAAACATTCCATTCATGCTGTTGCTGGTGCTGGAAGGCTTGCAGCCACTGCTGCTTCTCCTAGAGGTGGTGATGATGCGATGAAAGAAGGTGCTGCGATGGCAGATGAGTCTTCTGTGGATGAAATCAAAGGCATAAATATTAAATTCTGTTTCTTAATCTGAAAATCGGTCTCCCTACGAAATACCTAATGGGAGAAATAAAACCTGCTATTTCTCTTCCTTGAGACAAAATTAACACTGCTATAATTAAGTTATAGCTCCTTGAAAGGGGTAGAACAGTTATACTAGTGCAAGGTTCAAGCTTTCACAGCCTCACCAGGAGCTGGCAGACATTGTACATGATAACAGGATTGTTAAGGATCATCAGGCTGGATAGAAAAGAAATGATCACAGCAAACACTTCTGCAGAATCAGACTGCTATTGACAGCTCTTTCAACACTTTCCAGTTCTTTGCTCCATTGGTGTTTCCCAGAAGTGGCCATAGTATAGTTTTCTGACACTCTAACTCATAACTACCAGCCTTTGGAAAATCTGTGTACAGACTGCTTCTAATTAATCCAGCCACAGCGTCAGTGATCCATTCCTGAAACGGTTGTGCTGTCAGGCACCGTCGTGAACCACTGAAACATATCGTGAGCTTCCCACTTACCATATAGGAAGGAAAAGTAAAATCATGCTGGCCCATTTTTGCAACCATAACTTTGGGAATCCAAAGTTGCTCATCAACAAGTAATGAACATATGCCTGGCACAGCAAGAGATGGTGTAATAGATATGAGAACCAGATTGCAACAAAAACCCCCAAGTCATCGGGAGGTCAGATGCTTTTGAGATAGCTGCCTACAAATGTGTGTAACTAATGGCTTATGTACATATACATATATGTAATGTTAGTAGACGCATGAGCAATAAATCGTATGAGAAATAAATTATATAGTTGGAAATCAGCTGTTCAGGTGCCCTTAATCTCTGTCCTGTATGGTGGACACCTAAACTTTTCCTTTCTTTCTACTATGATTGGTGTCAATGGATCCCAAAAAGTGATGACACTAGGGATAAAAGATTGTCTTGCCTACTGTTTCAGTGTCCTATTACATTTATGTAGTGAATTCTCTCTTTTCTGCCTTAGTACCACAGATCAGAACAGTTCAACAGCAGAGTGCTGAAATCCTAGACCAGATTTACACTTGTCTTTATTCACTATGACCCCAATCCTGCTCTATAAATAGTCTCATTCAAGTACTCACAGTGTACTAAGTTATGTAAATTGTGAGCCTATGCTGAATAGCGGCCTGTGAATCCTGTATGTGGAAATTCCAATTGGAAAAGCGGCCAGTTGACAATTTAGATTTTGGATCAGAGCAATAAGTCAATTCATCTCCCTCCCCACAAGTTTCTGGCTCATCAGAAGAAACCAACATACTGTATGTTTTAGGCTCTCAAAGCACTGGCTGGCCTCTATAGATGAATTTAACATTTTGAATAAATTAAATACCTGTTGAAAGATTGAGATCAGATCTACTAGGATTTCCATTTAACTGGAGAAAATAAAAATAAGGAGAAATTACATTACACTATGCCATGAAGCTAGTTCTTTTCTACTCAGGAATTAATATAAATGATGAAAAAAGAAAATATAATAACTAGCTTGAAACAAGCAGACTTGTCTCAGAATATATTGCTTTGGCTGACATTCACCTTCGCTGAACACTACCTCTGAAAATATCTATTCAGCTATGATTTTTAAATAGTAAAGTTTCACTGTAAAGCTAGACACAAAGTGGGTAAATGGCTGCTAAGATAATTCCTTTAGCAAGGGAGTGAAATGAAGATCAACTCACAATAAAATGCATATTTCATTCTTCATGGTGAAATTTGGTCCTGACAGAATATTTAGATCTCTCCCTCACAACCCCATAGTATGCAGGGAGCACGTGAACCAAATACTGTCCCCGAATGAGTAAAAATAGTGGGAGGGAGGCTTTCCTTGCAAATGGTGGGCTGGAATAATTGCCAGGGAACCCAATAATGGATAAATGTGACTAGGCGCAGCTGAAGCTAATTGATCCATTAAGGAAGCTTAGCCAGGAACAACAAAATGAGTGAGGAGCGATGGCGATCCATCTCCTTTTCTGTGAGTTTGGGGTAAGTGAGGAGCTAGCCTCAACATAACATATTTTGGGACTGACAGAGAGAAAGCCAGGCTGTGTGAATCTTATGTTTCTTCAAGCTTGCTAGTGAGAACCATTTTCATATTTTATTCAAGCCAGCCTTCTGAAGCTATATATATGTATTGTTTCTTGTGTGTCCGACCTCAGCAGAGCTGACCTCTTTCAGAAATTTGGTAAAGAAGCCATTTTTCTTTGGGGTCAAGGAATGGGCTGGCATGAGTATTTGGTGAATAATAAAGAGGGGATTCCTAAGGCTTATTGCAGTGTTGTGTAATGACATGAGAGGAATAGATTAAATAGGATAAAAAACAAACAAACTTAGGGTCTGAGTTCAGCAAGGCAACCCAGGAAAACCTCACAAAGTGGGGTACAAGTTTTCTACTTTTAATAAGCTAAAAAAAGAAAAAATTTCCTCTTTGCTTTTGCTTTTTGCTAAAAAGCTTCAGGGAGAAAAAAACTTCTTAGTTTGCTGACAGCTGTTTCAAGAGAATTAAACTAAAATAAAATTCTGTGGTATCAGGCTTGAGAAGAAGAGCACAAAAGCAAGGTTCCAGAAGATTTTTTTTTTAAGTGAAACGAGTTTCATATCCATAATATAAGCTAGTAGATGAACTACCTGTTTAAATTAAACAAGGCCTGGAAACCCATAGTGAAAACACTTTCTTCATGGTTTGTCCTGGCAAAAAAAAATGATAAACTTGTGAAGAAAAAATTGTATTAGCTTTTAGATTTGTAAATTTTTATTAGTTATTGATTACGTATCCTTTGGTGTTTTACGGGGTTAATTAGTGTGGAAAATTGGGAGTCTGAGTGTATGAATTAAGTTAAAAGTATCTGAAATGTTGGACGTGGAGAATATTGACAATGGAGAATATACATGGTCAGACTACACAGCTTAGTACAGCATGGCAGAAATCTAGAAAATTCAAGTTTGTCTCCCATAGCAGCATGGTACATGTTTTGTAATGAACACTGTGAAGTTTATTGCTGATTTTTAAAACCTGCTTTGTGTAAAACTAAATGTAATCTTAAGTCTGGAGCTATTAGAGCATTGCCACAATAGAAAGCATTGCCACAATAGAAAGTCACAAAAACAACAAGGAGTCCAGTGGCACCTTAAAGACTAACAGATTTATTTGGGCATAAGCTTCATGGGTAAAAAAACCACTTCTTCAGATGCATGGAGTGTAAATTACAGACGCAAGCATAAATATACTGACACATGAAGAGAAGGGAGTTACCTCAAAAGTGGAGAACCTGTGTTAATAGGGCCAATACAATCAGGGTGGAGGTAGTTCACTCCCAATAATTGATGAGGTGGCGTCAATTCTAGGAGAGGCAAAGTTGCTTTTGTAGTGAGCCAGCCACTCCCAGTGCCTATTCAAACCCAAATTAATGGTGTCAAATTTGCAAATGAACTGAAGCTCAGCGGTTTCTCTTTGCAGTCTAGTATCAGAGGGGTAGCCGTGTTAATCTGGATCTGTAAAAAACGACAAAGAGTCCTGTGGCACCTTATAGACTAACAGAGGCATTGGGGTATAAGCTTTCGTGGGTGAATACTCTCTTCATCAGACACGTGGTTGAAATTTCCAGAGTCAGGTGTAAATATGCAGGCAAGAATCAGTCTAGAGATAATGAGATTAGTTCAATCAGGGAGGATGAGGCCGTCGTCTAGCAGTTGAGGTGTGAACACTCTGCTCACATATTTACACCAGTGACACCATCACAGGACCTAACTAGTTCAGCTACAACATCACCGGTTCATTCACCTGGACGTCCACCAATGTAATATATGCTATCATGTGCCAGCAATGCCCCTCTGCTATGTAATCTGGCCAAACTGGACAATCCCTACATAAAAGGATAATGGACACAGTCAGATATTAGGAATGGCAATATACAAAAACCTGTAGGAGAACACTTCAACCTCCAGGCACACAATAGCAGATTTAAAGGTAGTCATCCTGCAGCAAAAAAAATTTCAGACCAGACTCCAAAGAGGAACTTGCTAAACTTCAGTTTCATTGCAAATTTGACACCATCAGTTCAGGATTAAACAAAAACTGCTGAATGGCTAGCCAACTACAAAGCAGTTTCTCTTCCTTTGTGTTCATACCTCCATGCTAGAGAGGGCCTCATCATCTCTGACTGAACTAACCTCGTTATCTCTAGGACTGATTCTTGCCTGCAATATATACTGCCTCTGGAATTTCCACCGTATGCATCTGACAAAGTGGGTATCATCCACGAAAACTTATGCTCCAATACTTCTATAACGCTGCACAGACTATTTGTCACTCTTTGAAGTCTGTTTCTGAGTTTTTTGTGGTGCAAGTATGGCTACTTTTAAATCTGTATAAGACATCCAGGAAGATTGAAGTGTTCTCCTACTGTCTTTCGTATGTTTACCATTCCTAATGTCCGATTTGTGTCCATTTATTCTTTTATGCAGAGATTGTCCATTGGCAATGTACATGGCAGAGGAACATTGCTGGCACATGATAGCATATATCACATTAGTAGATGTCAAGTGAATGAGTCCCTGATGGTGGGCTGATGTGGTGTGTCCTCTGATAGTTGTCACTAGAGTAGATATGGGGAACAGCGAGCCACGAGTTTGTTATAGGGATTGGTTCTGGGTTTGTATTTCTGTGGTGTGGTGTGTAGTTGCTGGTGAGTGTTTGCTTCAGGTTGGGGTCTGTAAGCAAGGACTGGCCTGTCTCCCAGGTCTGTAAGCAGCGAGTGATCATTTTCCAGGAAAGTTGTACATCATTTATGATGTGCTGCTGAGGTTTGGTTTTTTTGGCATTTTTTGGCAACATTTGTAGCACTCAGTAGCCAACTTTGATTCAAACAAACTTGAATATTATCAGGAGATTATTTTTCCTCTAACGACTCAGTTCTACCATGCTAAAGCTGGTTAGTGACATTGTTTATAAAGATTAACTGGCAAGAGGATACACTATTATAAAGATGGATGTTCAGATCTCCTGATCAGAACCAAGAGCAATATCATAGAACATAAGAATGGCCGCAATGGATCAGACCAAAGGTCCACATAGCCAGTATCCTGTCTTCCGCAACGTGGCCAATTCCAGGTGCCTCACAGGAATGAGCAGGTAATCATCAAGTGATTCATTCTTGTCACCAAGTCCCAGTCTGACAACAGATGACTAGGGACACCATCCCTGTCCATCCTGGCTAATAGCCATTGCTGACCTCTCATCCATCACCGTATCTAGTTCTTTTTTGAATCGTGTTAATAGTTTTGGTCTTTTACATCCTCGGGCAACGAGTTCCACAATTGACATTGTGTTGTGTGAAAAAGTCTGCTGTTTTAACTTGCGCCTATAATTTATTTGGTGACCCCTAGTCTTGTGTATATGAAGAAGAGTAAATAACACTTCCTTTTTCACTTTTCCTCTATTATATCCCCTTAGTTATCTTTTTTCCAAGCTGAAAAGTCCCATGTCTTATTAATCTCCCCTCACATGGAAGCATCCATACCCTTATTATTTTGTTGCCTTTTTCTGGAACTTTCCAATTCCAGTATATATTTCTTTGGAGATGGGGTGACCAATCATCTGCACACCATATTCAAGATGTGGGTATAGTCTATGGATTTATATAGAGTAATATGATATATTTTGTCTTATTGTCTATCCCTTTCTTAATGATCCCCAACATTCTGCTCACATTTTGCTTTGAGTGCACTTTTTCCAAATATCCACAATGACTCCAAGCTCTTTCTTGAGTGGTAACAGCTAATTTAGACATCATCATTTTATATGTATAGTTGGGATTATGTTTTCCAATGTGCATTACTTTGCATTTATCAACATTGAATTTCATCTGCCATTTTGTTGCCCAGTCACCCAGTTTTGTGAGATCCTTTTGTAGTTCTTTGCAGTCTACCTGGGACTTAACTATCTTGAGTAGTTTTGTATTATCTGCCAATTTTACCGCCTCATTGTTTACCTTTTTTTCCAGATCATTCATGAATATGTTGAATAGGACTGGTTCGAGTACAGACTCTTGGGGGCCACCACTATTTACCTCTCTCCATTCTGAAAACTGATCATTTATTCCTACCCTTTGTTTCCTATCTTTTAACAAGTTACCAACCCATGAGAGGACCTTCCCTGTATTCCATGACAGCTTACTTTTCTTAAAAGCCTTTGGTGAGAGACCTTGTCAAAGGCTTTCTGAAGATCTAAGTACACTATATCCACTGGATCCTCCTTGTCCACGTGGTTGTTGTCCCCCTCAAAGAATTCTAGCAAATTGGTGAGGCATGATTTCCCTTTACAAAAACCATGTTGACTCTTCCCAAACAAATTATGTTCTTCTATGTGTCTGATAGCTTTGTTCTTTACTATAGTCTCAACCAGTTTGCCCGGTGCTGAAGTCAGGCTTACCGACCTGTAATTGCCAGGACTACCTATGGAGCCCTTTTTAAAAATTGGCATCATGTTAGCTATCCTCCAGTCATTCGATACAAAAGCTGATTTAAATGGTAGATTACAGATTACAGTTGATAGTTTTACAGTTTCACATTTGAGTTCCTTCAGAACTCTTGGGTGAATACCATCTGGTCCTGGTGACTTATTACTGTTTAGTTTATCAGTTTGTTCCAAAGCCTCCTCTAGTGACACCTGAATCTGGGACAGTTCCTCAGATTTGTGACCTAAAAATAATGGCTCAGGTTTGGGGATCTTACTCACATCCTCAGCTGTGAAGACTGATGCAGTGGCCTTATCGTCCTTGAGTGTTTCTTTAGCATCTCGATTGTCCAGTGGCCCCACAGGTTGTTTAGGAGGCTTCCTGTTTCTGATGTACTCAACATTTTTTTGCTATTACTTTCTGAGTCTTTGCTAGCTGTTTTTCAGATTCTTTTTTGGCCATCCTAATTATATTTTTATGCTTCATTTGCCAGAGTTTATGCTTCTTTCTATTTTCCTCTTTAATTTATTTTCCACTTTCTAAAGAGTGCCTTTTTGCCTCTCACTGCTTCTTTTACATTTTTGTTTAGCCACAGTGACACTTTTTTGGTTCTCTTACTATGTTCCTAATTTTTTGTGTAGCTCCCCTTTCTGAAATTAAGTGCTACAGTGTTAGACCGCTGTGGTGTTTTCCCCACCACAGGGATGTTAAATTTAATTATATTATGGTCACTATTACCAAAGGGTCCGGCTATATTCACCTCTTGGACCAGATACTGTGCTCCATTTAGGACTAAATCAAGAATTGCCTCTCCTTTTGTGGGTTCCAGGACTAGCTTCTCCAAGAAGCAGTCATTTAAGGTGTCAGCAAAACTTAATCTCTGCATCTCATCCTGAGGTGACATGTACCCAGTCAAAATGGGGATAGTTGAAATCCCCCATTATTATTGAGTTTTTTCATTTTAATAGCCTCTCTAATCTCCTTGATCATTTCACAATCACTATCACCATCCTGGTGAGGTGGTTGATAAGATATATCTATATATATCACATTTCATATCAGCAGATGTATTAGTATTTTCAACAACTTCTCTATATAAAAGAATATGGAAAGTCCCACATGACTGGCTGTTTTCTCTTGACACTGCTGACCACTCATCTCATCTCTAGATCATAATATGTTCATAGAATGGACCCTAGTCTGGGGCCAGACCAAAAAGCCCATTACAGTCAAAGGGAGTTTTGCATCAATGTGCTTTGGAGCACTACTGTACACTAGGTAATCCTTAAAACAAAAAGGAAAGATTAAGTATTAGTCTTTTGAGCAAACTGGATAGTTACACAAACACCCCATAATACTCTAAAAGAGATGTAATGCTGTGTAATCCAAGTCTTAGTCTGTTTAAAATACATCCTCTTATAAATCCTCCCCAGCACACATGAAACACCAAGTTCTACAGGATGAAATTCCTAGGATAGAAATCGTGATAGTGAATATAGATTTTGCCCTAAAGGATTGTCCAGAAGACATCAGATTGTATGAGTACAAGAGTATATTTCCAAACATCATTCTCTCAGGTCTTTCTGCCTATTTTTCTGGGAATTTAAAGAAATGGATAGGTCTCAGCAAGTCTGAAAACAATGTTCAGCAACTGGACTGTCATTTGCAAGTTACATACTGTGGCATCTGTGACACAGGGATAGGCAAGAGGATTGATTCCTACGTCTGTCAATGTCATTTTATTGAGGATGTGGACAATTTACATAACATCTCATAGTCCTCAGCTGTCAAGTACAAATGTGCTATACACTTACCTTTATAATATGCTTTTGGGATTTTGGGGTGTACATAAGTGCTCAGAGTAGCTGGATATTTCTGCTGCAGTCTTTAGCAGTAAATTTTCAATGCATGCATCTAAGGGGTTGTCTTTAAACACATTGGTATGAATAGGGGTAGTCTGCACCTATATAAAAGTAGTTTCTGCTTTCTAAATCTCTCTCTCTCTCTGCAGGTACTGAAAAACAGCAGTGCATTAGGTCACTCTGGGAAGGTTTTTCTTCACAATTAGAACCATAATCTTTAAATAAAAAGCTTTAAATTCTGCAAAAGTTGATAGGGATCACCAGAAAAGTAAAGTGGTACAGCCAAATGGGACATAGGCAAAGGCCACTTGTCAAAGGTGAATCAGGCTCAGCCTGGCCTTTGAACTGGCAGCTGTCCCCCAGCTGAATGTGATACTTGGAAACTTAATTTTCATAAGTGACCCTAGCTGTGGGAGTGGGGGGTCAGAGATGACTACAGAAGCAGAATGGAGAACCTTGGTTCTGGGGACTCTCCTATGAAAGAGAGAAGATGGGCTCAGGACGGGCAGTTGTATAAACAGACTGTGGTAATAGAAAACAGAACATAATTATTTTGGACTGATTGATTGTTTGGGGAGAAACTGAGGACTGTACCCAAGAAATGCAATCACAGTCTTGAGAAGCCAGGGGCCGGGGAAAAGGCATGGAATTAATAAAAATAAAATAGCAACATAATTCTGTGTAGTGCTTGAATGTGTTTGTGAGGCGATTACTAAGGAGGCAACAGAGGAGAGCAATTCCAGTAAGGAGCGCTGTGGAAGCATACTTTGGTCAGTAGAGAGCATACCTGGGTGGTGCTGGTGACTTACACCACTGCTATATATGCTAAGTATGATGTGTAGATGGAGCTATTGTTGGTTGACAGATTCATGTGCATGGATAATATTACTATTAATATTCAGATTGTGGTAGTTTCCAGAGTTACGGGTCAGAATCAAGGCTCCCTGTTATGCAGAAAGCTGTACAAATACACAAGAAGCCATTGTTCTTGCTTCCAAGAGCTTACAACCCAGGTAATGAAGCATTACTGCACTTCAGTCACAGGAGAGTGTTCTTCTGATACGTTTATTTTTAAGTTGTCTGAAAGGCAACTAGAATACATAGATTTTTTTCTTCTGAAACGCATACATTTAAAGAATTGAAATAAGTAATAGATTTTTGGGAAAGTTCTTATAATGCACTTTTGATGTATACGACATGAATGGAAAGTGAAAACCCACAACTGCCCTTGTGTTGCATTAGAAGCAATTGTATATTTTGTGACTTACATTTTTCTAGTATAGTATTAGAGTGAAGTGCAATTTGCTACTTGAAATTTAAAGGCAGTCAATTTAAATTGCTGAGTCAATTGAAAGAAAATCACTAAGCGTAATGTGGTCTTTCTTTAAAGAGCTCTTAGACATTTAAGAATCCCGTGTGGTTATCGTATGCAAGAAATGTTCTGAGTTTGCAAAGGTTTTCTAAAGGCAAACCTTGATGTCTAACTACGAGTTCTGAATGATTGTCATGGAATCACCTAAAGCAAAGGATGAATACATTTTAATCATGATTTGCATTCCGCTGCTGATTGCTCCTGTCTGTGTCCTTCACGACAGTATTTTGCTTTTTAATTATTACCTCAAGGGAATACAGGGCTTGATCTTGCTTTGTGACCTGGAGTGTGCACTCTGCATATGGTTATCTTGTGAAACTTGGAGACAGTGCTTGAAGATGTATGTTCAATAGTCATTCTTGTGTCTTGAGTGATGACTCATAGGCATATGTTCAGGTATGTATTTATACATTTTTAACTGTCAAAAGTAAAGCCAAAGCCTAGAGAACATGAGTATATTTAATGCAACCCTTTATTATTATTTTTAAAAGTAACTGTACAACATGTAATTACTTGTTTTTGTTTGAGGGGGTGGGGTGGGAGTGGGAGTGGGAGAAATCTTTTGTTTAGGGAAGGACCAAACCCAAGAGTTTTCAGGGGCTTTTCCAATTATATTTACTGTGTGTTGGTCTCAGTTTCAAGCTGCTTTCCAGCTCAGGATACTTGCATGTCATATAATATTTAGGCCCCAATTGTGAAAATTAATTGTTTGTTTGAATTAAAGTAGCACCTACAGACCCCAGATGAGATTAGTGCATCATTGTGCTAGTGACACAGACACACACGCACACACACACATGCAGACAGTTCCTGCCCAAGAGAGTATATAGTTTAAATAGACAAAGTGTAGCAGAAAATCAATAGTATTAACCTCATTTTAAAGCAAGTTGAAATAGAGATTGTGAGTTGCCCAGAGGGACAGGCTGTGGCAGAGCTGTGAACTGAAACCAGATCTCCTGAATTTGTTGACTACTTTCAGCTCCAGCACATCCTTCTTCTCCTAAATGACATATGAATGTGTTATGATCCACAATATTGAAGTGTTCTAGAAGTACTACTTACCCCCTTTGAAATAAGGGATACTGACTTGAGTGTAAAGCATTTACAGATTCAGTTGTGTATAATATTGTGCATTCAACCACAGGACCCCAATTAAAGAAATACATCTGATGCTATATTCCAAATATATTGTTCTAGGATGAATATTATATTACATTAGAAGCCCTAGTAAAGCATGGAGCAAGATATAGGTTGAAATTCTGAGTTAGTAAAATCAATGGGAGTTTTTGTCATGGTTGACTACTAGATCAGGATCATGACTGTGAAATGGTCAGGGAAGTTAGAGAAGGCTACAGGAACAGAAAGTCCAGTAATAATGGGGAATTTCAGCTATCCCCATATTGACTGTGTATGTGTCACCTCAAAACGGGATGCAAGATAACATTGGTAGACACCATTAATGACTGCTTATTGGAGCAGCTAGTTCTGGAACCAACAAGAAAAGAGGAAATTCTTGATTAATCACTAAGTGGTGCACAGGATCTGGTCCAAATGGTGAATATAGCTAAGCTACTCTTTCTCAGGAGAGAAGGAGGAAATACCCAAGAAGTCCATCACAGTGGCATTTCACTTCAACAAGGGGAAATACACAAAAATGTGGAGGCTAGTTAAATGGAAATTAAAAGGAACAGTCACAAGGATGAAATGCTTGCAAGGTGCATGGAATTTTTTTTTTAAATCACCAGAAGAGACTCAAACTATATGTATACCCCAAATTAACACCCCGACACCAAAAAAAGGAAGAGGGGTCAAAAAATGCCACCATTGCAAAACAACAGAATAAAAGAGGTGGTTAGAGACAAAAAGGCATCCTTTAAAAGCTGGTAGTCAAAGTCTTGTGAATAAAATAGAAAGGAGCATAAAATTTGGCAAGTCAAATGTAAAAGACTAGTTAGGAGGGACAAAAAATGTGAAGAGCAACTAGCAAAAGGACCCAAAAACTAGTAGCTAAAATTTTAAGTACATTAGAAGCAGGAAGCTTGCTAAATAATCAGTGAGGGCACTGGATGACCCAAGTACTAAAGGAAGACTAGGCCATTTTGGAGAAGCTAAATGAATTCTATACATTGACTTTTACTGCAGAGGATGTGAAGGAGATTCCCATACCTGTCCATTCTTTTTAGGTGACAAATCTGAAAAACTATCTCAGATTAAGGTGTCAATTTGACTTTTTAGAACAACTGATAAACTAAACAGTAACAAATCACCAGAAATAAATGGTAATCACCCAAGAGTTCTGAAGGAACACAGATATGAAATTGCCTAAATACTAACTCTGGTATTTGACCTATCACTTAAAGAAGGCTCAGATATAGCAGTAGAAACAGTTTTTTTGCAAGCTTCCTCCTGCTGTGTTTGAATAATGCTCATCTGTTTGTCCAAAATTCTATTGTACCCAACCCTTGGCTTATTCAGAATATGAGACACTGTGAGATATTTGACTCTGTAGAGTTCTCTTCTGTTTTGCAGACTGAAATTCTACAAAGGCAAGCATGTTAATGGGTAATTTTCTTCACCAGAGAATTGCTGCTTTATATTTTGAATTAATGTTAGCTTTGTACATGCTGGTAGAAGCCTAAATAGTTTTGTGAAATGTGAGTTACTCTTTCAAACCAGAGCCTATTCTCACCCAATGTTACATAGACTTTCAACCAAATATATAATAAGCAACACTATTATCCTGTTTTCATTCCTAGTTAAGAATGAGGGGGCAACTTTTAAGTTATGGAATTGACAATAGTTAAGCACAGTTCATGAGACACAAGATGGTGGCATTAACATTTGTTTACCATAAATGGATTGTTTCTCCAGGTTGTATGTGCAGATGTACATGTAGGGGTGGGATCCTGTCAAATGTCTCTGTGGCTGTCATAAATAGACAGCTAAGGGTTAATGTTTCTTTTACCTGAAAAGGGAACCAAACACCTGACCAGAGGACCAATCAGGAAACCGGATTGTTCAAAGCAGGGGAGGGAACCTCTGGAGGTTTTTGGCTTTGTCCTTGTCTCTTTGTTTCTTTCGGCTGTGAGAGAACAGCTTTTCTTTCTATCTCCAAGCTTCTTTCTACCCTGCTGTTACCAAGTTGTGAGTACAAAAGGAAAAGCAATAGGTTGATATTGTAGTTTGTATTTACATGTGTGTTACTTTGCTGGAATGGTTTAAATCTGCGATAGCTTTTTATATCAGACTTGTTATTAATTTCTTTACAATACCTGTTTTGATTCTTGAATGCAGAGTGTTTCAGTTTACATGTATTTCTTTCTTTTTTATATTAAGTTTCTTCTTTAACGACTTGTTTGAGGTTTTTCTTTGGTTACAACTACGGACAAAGGGGAGGTGTGGAACCTCTCTTTGTGTTAGCTTGACTAGGTTTGACTGCTCGGCCTCAGGGGAACGGAAGAGGCGGGGAAGGTAAATTGGGCCCTCTGGTTTGCATTCAGGGGTTTAAGACCAGATATCGCTCAGGCTAACCAGGAGGGAGAGCTGGGGATCGAATTAAGAGGAGACAAGGGGAGAGCTTGTTTTCCCTTTGTGGGAGGCTCGGGTTGCCTGGGTCTTGGGGGGTCCCCAGAAAGGATTTGGGGAGACCTGGAGCTATCAGGAGCTCTGAATCCTGATTGGTGGCAGCGATATCAGATCCAAGCTGGTAATAAGCTTGGGGGAGTTTCATGCTAAGCCCCCAGATTTTGGATGCTAAGGTCCAGATTTGGGACAGAGGCTTATGACTGTGGCATTGTCCTGCCTGGGTCCAACCATGGAGAGGAGGTGTTCTACACAGTGTTCCCCTACTCACCCCCTGAGAATTGTGCCAAAAATTATGCATTTTCTCTTAAGTGGCTACCTTCTGTGTCCCACAATTTTCCATTGATGGGGTGTCCCAGAAATTGAGATAGGCAGAAGAAACCCTAGGACTGGAGGCTGGCCCAGTGATGAAGCAGGAAGAAGAAACATGTGGTTCAATCCACAAAAAGACTTAGCCATCTAAATCCCATTTTTATGCACCAGTGCTATCCACAAAACTCCTGCTTAGCTGCTACCTAACCCTGTAGACACCTAAACTCACTCACATCCCTTCTTCCCCTCAGGAGGAAGTGGGGGCTTGAACCAAGAATTTCCCACATTCCAAGAACGTCCTATCCACTAGATGAAAGGTTATAGGAGAGCTGTTCATCCTTTTCCACCTCTTCTTCCCCCATTTTGTTTCAGGCCCTCATGCAACTTAGGTGGCCAAGCACCTGTCTTCCCCTGAGTTTGTGAATCACAAGCTGAGAGCAGTGCCTCCCTGCAGCCCAGACCTCAGCAATGATCTGTACGAAAGGAGCAGAGCTTATGACACATCCCTCTGGCCAACATCTCCCATTGGCTAGCTCTAGAGTTACCGGTTTTGGATGGATGTATTCCTGGAGGCTTCATCACATGATCATATTTAATTAAAGATTAATCTTTAGTGCCTGGAGACTCCAGGACAATCCTGGAGTGTTGACAACTCTAGCTAGCTTAGGTGGGGAGCCGCCTAATGTGCTGGCTCTGTGGATTAGTCTAAAGCAATTGTCTCTTCCTATTCATTGTACAGAAGCCTAGGTGCCTAGCGCTTGCTTTGTGGATCTCAGGGTTGTTCCTGTGATTTTTCTAGGTGCCTAATAGGTAGGAGCTGTGATACTCAATGCCTAGGTCCCTTTGTGCCTACATGTGATGGTTCTAACCTGTAGCACATCCCCTGAGTTTTGAGTGCTCGAACAAAAGCCCCAATTTATTCTACAGCTGTTGAACCTGATAACCCTAGAAAATACTCAGAGGGAAACTGGGAAAATGTTGCAGAGTATCCTAATAACACCTCCCATATGGTGGTGCAGGTTGTGCAGGGAGCTTTCCAGGAGAGGATGATTCCGTTCCATTCCCCTCAGTAAATATTTTACCATTTTTTTTGCCCAGTGAAGTTACACTAATGTAAATTGGGAGTAATTCCACTCACAGTGTAAAACCTGTGTGACTGACAGGAGAATCACAACCTATGTACAGTTTTTCCTTGATTCCCCCCTATAAAATTTAAAGGTACATTTATAGATTCCCCATCTATAAAATTTAAAGGTACATTCTGATGCAGATAAAAAAGTGCAATATCTTTCACCCTATACCAAAATATCTGTTATCTCCAGGAGACACATGCTTAAGGCAAAATAGTAAAATTGCATTTCAGAGTATTTTCTGTTTTGTGTGAAAGTTTATGGATCAATCCTATGGCCAAATTCATGGAAAAAATTGACAAACATTTTGGATTTCACAAGTTTTTCATACCTGATGGATGCCACATTGTTACCATGTAATAACATGTACTGTTACGTAGTAGTGACTTGTTAAAATAGATTGTTACTAATGTAACCATAATACTGTTGATTTGTGTTTTATTGGTTCCCTGCTAACTATGAGGTATTTTTAATTTGCTACAGACATTACAGGTTGCTAATTCAGATTTCCTCATACTGCTGTTTTGTGGGTTAACCAAGACTTTACTATTAATGAAAG
The DNA here is from genome assembly GCF_003597395.2 of Chelonoidis abingdonii. Lineage (NCBI taxonomy): Eukaryota > Metazoa > Chordata > Testudines > Testudinidae > Chelonoidis > Chelonoidis abingdonii. The sequence goes on along the minus strand of NC_133769.1, from coordinate 175,567,376 downwards.
CCTGTTGTGTAAACTTCCTGTAAAATGTGTTGTGTAAATTTCCTGTAAAATGAAAAGAAATTTTTCCCCCTACATTTTCAGGTAAGTTTTCTTTGGGTTTTCTGAGTAAGATTCAAGTGTAGCTATAGAAAGACATCTCAGGTAAATCACTAAACCATATTATTTTGTATCTTTTAAAAATATAAAATAAGAATCTATTTATAAGTGGAGCAAAATAGTAGATAATTCAATTTCAAAAAGTTTTGACCCCAAAGGTTTGCCCAAAGCTTATTTGAAAAATGTTTTTTTTTAATTTTTCTGTATAGTTTTCTTTTTTAAAAAAATTACTAGACTTTGAAATTATTTCAGACACTTTATATATTTGGATAGAATATATTCAGACGCAGCGATTAGACTGATATGCAGTATTCCAACAAACTATATCTCCAGTTTCAGGGGTGTAGTTTAATTGTGTCTTATGTTATGGTTTTAAATAAAAAAAATCATATATTGACCATTTTAGTCATACCAAATTACAAATATAACCATGTCTCCACATATAAAATTTTCTTGGGAATCTAATCAAGAAGTATTATATAATAAGGTTACGTATACCTCTGCCAATATTTTTCTGCAAATTACTTTTTAATTTCTGTATTTGACTTCTTCTTGCCCACCTGCCACTCCCATACTCTTAGGCACCCATTGACCTAAATTTATATAATCCAACACTTTGGACCACATGCTTGAAAAACAAAAGACTAGGAAGGCAAGTTACATATAACAACTTGTGATTGCAATACTGTTGGACAGATCCTCAGCTATACCAATTAACACTAGCTGAGTATATGATTGTATGGGAGCTCTTCAGAAGCACAGAAAGCAATTAAATTCCAAACTTGTCTTTATGTTCAAAGGGAATTGGGCATCTAACTGTTTCTATAAGGCTAAATTCCATGCACTCTTCAGGCAAATGGTAGGATTGTAAGTGAGTTATGTATGAAAAGTATATTAGAGAGAGAGAGAGAATGGGGAGATGGAGGCTGGAGAGACACTGTCTGTAAAGGTAGCCAAGAAAAGCAAATACATTCTGCATCAAGTGGCCTGGAAGGTGCACATTGCAGAAGTGCTTTGTGAACTCGTACTGCTGCTTGGCATGGTTTCCAAATGGTTGATTTTGGCTCAGTCACTGCACATTGGTTAATCTTCCTATCTAATCAGTTAGCTTCTCCTCTTCGTAAGAGAAAAAAGGGTAACTGTCTCTGTTTTCTTTTCCAAATTACTGTTGCATTAGCACTGGCAGATGACCAGGCTTTTCAAATGGCTCCTGGTCCTGTTAAAATGCTGATAGAATAACATATATGTTGGCAGCATTGCATGAGACGTGTAGAAAACAAATAGAGGGAAGAAAAATATCTATCCAATGCAAACATAGACCATTATGTGATGTTGGATCAAATGGATTATGAGCCTGCTCAAGGGCCCACTGAAGTTAATGAAAGACTTCTCTTGACTTCAGTTGGGATTGGATTAGGTCCATAAAAAGAATAAAATACAGGTGGCAATAGATTAAATGGTTCATATGTTTTCAGACTAAACATTTTGTCTCTGTTGTCCAAACAGTCTGCATTGATTTGAAGAATATCCAACTATATTCAAAGCTATGCATGATGCAGTGGGAAAAAAACCGGGGGAGGGGAGGAGCCAAACCAGCTAACCCAGATCTGCCCCCCACCCCGGCCAAGAATTCTCCTTAATGTATGTGATTCAGCATGTGTCCCTATAAAGTAAAGGCAGTTTCATTTTCAGGTCATATGCTTCCATTTCAGTACAGAAATGTTCATTGAGTCAGTGAAGAAGTGAGTGGTCAGGGTCAGGGAGAGAGGTGTCTCAAAAGTATATCTGGCTGTTGATGACTAGCTGGAAGCTACAAAATCTAAATATTTTATGCCAGGTAGTAACAGCTGTGCTTGTGACACTGCAGATTCTTCTGCAACACATGCCAGTTGCTATATTAAAATGTGCTGGGCCTCAGGGTGAATGCATTGGTGAAATAGCCAATTACCAACTACTTCTAAGGTATATCATGGAAATGTTTTACCTGTGAGTGTGCCTGTGTCAAGCAATTACAACTGCTGGACAGCAGTTGCGATATATACTCTATCGGGTTTCTCCCTGAGCTTTTCAAGAGATTACAATTCAGAGAAATATAGAAGTTTTTGTTCAATCATATTTAGAGCTTAAAACATATCTAGGCTCTGAAATCTGATAAGTTAGCTTGCTTGCGATATTAAAACAAAACAGATTTCCTGAGGCCAATTTTTGGTTATTGAATAGCTTACTACAACAAGTAAATGAGAGAGGGAGTTTAGGAAGCAATAGGAAGTTTGATACTTGGCTGAGTGTTTGTCTTGAAATCACATGAATACTATTAGGATACACAGGAGGGAGAGGGGGAAATAAGGGTATGTATATGGTTTAGATTCCATAATTCAAAAACATCAGGTCATGCCGCCTAAATGAGATAGCAAGTATGTTGTAGTCAAGATTTGCCTTTTATTAAACAAAGTAAATGAGCACACCATTTTTTTTCCAATTGTCATGGAAAGTCCTTTCCATTCAGAGCAGTTGTCAAGAAGGCTGGAAGGAGGTTACTAGTGGAGTTCCTCAAGGATTGGTTTTGGGACCAATTTTATTTAACCTTTTTATTACTGACCTTGGCACAAAGAGCGGGAATGTGCTAATAAAGTTTGCGGATGATACAAAGCTGGGGCCGTATTGCTAACACAGAGAAGGATCGGTAACCATACAGTGAAGATCTGGATGACCTTGTAAACTGATAATAGTAATAGGATGAAATGTTAATAGTGAAAAGTGCAAGGTCAGCATTAGGATTAATAATAAGAATTTTCATAAAATTGGGACGCATCAGTGGAAACAACGAGAGGAGAAGGACCTTCGGGTATTGTGACCGAAGGCATGACTATAGCCACAATTGCGAATGGATGAGCCGTTAAAAGCAATGCCGGTTTAGGTAGCATCAGCGGAGTATGTCAGCAAAGATAAGAGGATCTAGTACCGTTGTATAAGCGTGAGTGAGACCCTTCACCTGGAAATATTTCGTGCAGGTTGGGCTCCCATGGGTTCTAAGAAGGATGAATTCAACTGGAACCAGGTTCATAGACGGTCTACTTTGGATGATCCAAGGAATGGAAGAAAGCGCTGCTTAGAAAGGAGACGTCAAAAGAGGCTCTTCGGCTTGTTCTAGCCTAACAAAAGAAGACTCCGGGGACTAGCTTGCCTCTCTAAATATATCAGAGGGATAATGTTAGGGAGGGAGAGGAATTATTTTAAAGCTTAGTACTAATGTAAGACCAAGACAATGGGTACAAAAGCTGGACACTAGGAAGTTCAGGATGTAAATTGACGAGGTGTCAACCGTTAGAGCGATGCGAAGTCTGGAACCAGCCTTTCGAGGAGTAGTGGGGGCAAGAACGTCATCTGGCTTAGATAAGCGCTTTATAAGTTTATGGAAGGGTATATGATAGGATAGTTTAATTTTGGCAATTTGTCCTTGGATTTATCAGCAGATTAGGTCTGCCTCACAATGTCTACTGATGGATGTTGGATGGGTGGCGATCAGCAGTTACATGCAGAAATTCTTTCTGCTGCTGCTGGGGAAGCCTTGCCACATGCGCAGGGTTTAGCTGTCGCCATATTTGGGTCGAAGCAATTTTCCTCCAGGGCAGCATTGGTTGATGCTCTGGAGTTTTGCGCCTCCCTCATCATGAGGATGGGTCACATTGTGGTGAGATCTTGCTTGGTCTTCAAACCACATTGGAAAGACTTCAATAACTTGGACATAGATTAGGGTTTTTATAGAAGTGGATGGGTAGGGTTCTGTGGCCTGCTTTGTGCAGGAGGTCAGACTAGATGATCATGTTGGTCCCTTCTGACCTATGAGTCTATGAGTAAGAAATAGATGCCAACAATATAAATAAAGACTATGATAGATGTCAATGGGCCTGATTCTCAGATGGTGAAATTCAGCATAGCTCCCTTGACTTCTGTGAAGGATTACCAAATTACATGTTGACAATATGGCTCAAAGACTGAAAAAGACCTGGGAGTTTCAGAGGAAGAAAGTCTCCAACCTTGAATTACAGTATAAGAGCAGAGTGTTTGTTATTGTATTAAGTCCCAGTTCAATATATGCACCTGACTTTGTCAATTGAAAATATGTGTAGTCTACAGTTTCGTTCTTTAAATTAAATATTTGCCAGAAGATACCGCACTGATATCTGACTTACTGCATTATTTCCATATGCTTAAAACAGGAAAGAGTTGAGGTCTCTCAGATATAGCAGAGTGGTAACAGTTACAAATGGTGTCCCCCTATACTTTAATGTTAGACCATAATTCATTGAACATAGGCAACAGCTAAATACTGTATATTTAGACAAAGACTACAGTGAAGTACAGCAAACTGCTCAATAAATATATTTAAAATCATATTAGGTAAATAATACGAAAATAATGATACTGGAGCTTTCTGAAATCAATGTTTGATTAGATCAGACTGAACCATTGACAGCATACAGCTTTTTTCAGTCCATGAATTGACAGCAAGTGACGTCTCATAGAGTAATAAGCCACGGTCCTACTTTTTCCAATTTATTTTAATCAGTTTCTTTATGTTGCAGCTTCTGTGATTGTAGTGGGTAATGGCTGTGCATGAACCATTGAACCTCTGCATTTGGTACTTGTCTCCACCCATTCTCTGCCCTAGTTATAGATCTGTAGTATGGTTCCCAAAGTTAGCCTGTCATACCTGTAATCAACACACAGTTCTAAAATAGACTTGAATCAAACTTTTAAGGTTCTGAAGTGTATGGTTTATTTTTTTTGCTTCATTATTTTTTGTTTCCATATGCACTTTGTACCTAAAGCTTTGAGCCAGAACTTGAACTGTACAGCATGAAATAACACTAGAAAAGCAGTATTTCTGAGTAGACCAGAAACATTATACTGAGCACATTTCTGTTTTTATTCTTGTGATATTTCCAGTGAACACGTGCAGACCCAAGAGCTTTAGCTAAGCTCCAACAATGCCAAAGCTGCTTTGTGCTTATCTGGACCCAGCCCCTTCTCTGAACTTCAAGTTTGCTCCCTTGCTTTAATATAGTTATACAGTTTCCTTTGTTGTGGTTGCCTTATTCTTTTTGCTGCCCTGAAACTTACAAGGTGTCATCTTCAAGATGTCAGCCTCATTTTTTCTGTGCTTATTTTGCAACATTTAAAATAAGGAAAAAAGAGAAAACTCTAATGCTGTGTACCAGACATGCAAGATTATTTCACAATTACAAATGTTTCAAAAACATCTGTCTATTGTTTAGTAAAAACAACATTGCTTTGAGCCATCTCTCTGCTTTTGGATTCTGGAAATAGCATTTATTTGGGGAAAAATATTGTTTTTCCTCTTATATTTGTGTACCAAAATTATAGATTAGTACAATATACAACAGTGCTGAAAGGAAAATTCATTTACCGTAGATCAGACATGGTGGGACAGATGCATGTAGCTAAACTTGGCTACATCAGCTGAGGATCTTGCCTGGTACTCTGCCCTCTTCTGTTCCTCTTGGAACTCCCCACTGCCAGACTTGGGCAATATTTTTAACAAATGGTATTTCATCAAAAATATCTTGCCTGAGTTCACAGAACATTCATGAATAGTAAGAAATCAAAAAGTCTGAGGCTTCCTGAAGCTTTCATTGCACCGTTTATATTGACTTTGAAAATGCTTTTTCAGGACAGGTTTTGGTCTATTTTTACATTTGAGATGGATGGACTCTTGCAGTTTTTAACAAAGTCTCATTTTATTTGCTGGTCTCTTGATTATTTGAACCTACACAAGTGGTCAGGAGGATTGGCATAAATTGCTCTGACTGTTTTCCGGGTTGTGTTTGCCATCTCTGAGCCAGTGAGAATAAAACTACCACCAGCAGGAAGTGCTCTTTGTAGTTCTCCCTGCTGTGGTGAGAGCGGCAGACACATTTTTATTCTGTGTTATCAAGATTTTCTAGGATTTTAAAGGGATAGTGGCCTTGCCTAGAAATCTCAACACCACTTAAGATACTAGAGGCAAGAACAGACTATCCAAAGATGTTGTTCTTACACACTTGTTGATGCAGATGAAATAACTCTTCATGCAGTAGAACTGCACTAGTTCCTCTGTGTTCACAGGTCTGAAAGATCAGAGAAGCGGAAAGGCATGGTGGTGAGTGTGACACTCTGTACCTCAGATTAGCACCCTGCAACCCACATATTCATCACTGTAATATTATTGTGGTATGTTTTGTACAACGTATGCCTTGTCAGGTATCGTTTTGTAAGTCTTGATCTGTAGAACAATAACCTGTTGGATTGTATGTACTATCATTGTATGTGAAGTTACGAAGTATTACTATATGTGCTACTGAGATATGTTGTAAGATTTGGAACACCCACAGCCACACTTTCAGTTGCAACAAAGGAATAACCATCAATAGCCAGAGGATAGTTAATGGCTCATCAACACACAATCCACTATCCCAGAGGCTTCTCAGAGAAGGCACACACACAGTGGAGACTGCTTGACCAATAGGTACTGCCTGACCGTCCCCCCACCCCGCCCCCCGCTTTCACAGCAAGGATATTTTTAGCAGTTGGAAGAAGGTATAAAAAGAGGGACAACTTGGCCTTTCCTCCTCACCCAATCCAACACCTGAAAGAATGTCTGGAGGACAAAGACTTTTTAAACTAGGGAAGTTTGGTCCCAGGCTGGAAAGTGGTCGCAGTCTGTGTATTGAGGAACTGTAACCTGCTTGTACTATGTGCCAGGGTGAGACAAGCCGTTTGATTCAACTTTTGCTTAGACTAAAAGTTGAAGATTTAGAATGCATGTTTATTTTTTTTCATTTTCTTAAGGTAACAATTTCTGACCTATATGCCTACCACATATAATCACTTAAAATCTACCTTTCTGTAGTTGTTAAACTTATTTTAATGTTTTATCCTTACCTGTGAGTTTGTCAAAGGTGCTTGAGAAATCTGCTCAGGTTATAAAGTCCGTTGCATGTTCACTTTCCTGTGAAGAAGTGGTGAACTGGGGAATGAACTGTCCAGGCTTCTCACCAGTGCAAGACAGTACAGTTCTGGGGTGGTGGGACAAATTGGCTGGAGCCTCTCTATTAGTGGCTCATGAATGGCTGGGAGATCATTCATGTAGCACACTTTGGTGTGTCTCCATCTGTGGATGTCTGTGTAAGTGAAATGCCTGTCAGAGGCTTGGAGTTTGACACTGGGATCACAGTGTGAGAGGCAGCTCAGGTTGGTAGGTTTGGAGGGCTCAAAGGTCCCACAGCCCAGGTTGCACCCCGGGGACCCTGTCACAGGGAGCACATGCCCTAAGTGAATGACTAAAATACTTCTAGACTGTTTAAAATGTTATAATAATATTTTAAGTTTCCTGACTTTACTTTTCATTCTCAGTATCCTTAAAGAACAGGGTGGCCAGAATTTTCCATAGTGCATCATCTATGACTATGCTACTTTTACAAGGTTCTAGGTAGCAGGTGGAACTACTGTTTGGAATCTTATTTCTAATCAACTAAGCTGCACCAACCATATCCTGTTAATACAAATCTCATATTCTGTGTCTCTTTAAGCCAAACTTTTGCTGTTCGACTATTTTGAAAAATCTTTTTAGTATAATTTCTCAACACCCGAAAGTCTATGACAAGATAAATAAGGGTGGGTGCACATTTAGACAGTTTTATACAGCTGCTGAATATGTACATTTCTACAATTTTTCCAGCAAATAGATTTTTTTCACATGACTGTGAAACTATTATTAATACTGAAGAAATGTCAACTTTTGTTTAAGGGCTAGAAATTAGATATTGTTTTAAGCTTTTAAGAAGACAGCCTTTGAGACAGAGGAAATTCATTTGGTCATAGGAAAAGAACTGTGGAGAAAATCTAGATAAGGTATACACAATTGCTTCCTAAATGCCAAAGGTTTTAAATAAAAGTCTGTGAATTATTTACAATTGGAATTTACTCTATGCAAATTATTTTCAAATAATGCTTGTAATATTGCTGTTATGTTTCTGCCTGGTTATATAGACATGATCAGAAACATTTTCATCTTATGCTATATAAACTTTGTTCTCATCTGTGTTCATTAGTTTTTTCCCAAATATCAGGAAGATTACAGTCCTGACAGTGATATGTTTTATGGAAAAGATCCTTTGTAGTCTATACCCTTTTTGCTCTGAAATCTTGAGCAGGGTTTATTCCAGATATCCTTCCTTCATTTCTTCTTTAAAAGTGTTGATGGTTGCTTCATTTATCTTGGATAGGTTGTTAATTTCCCAAACAGTAGCTAAAACCTATAGGGCTCATGTTGAAACAAACACAAAATGGTATACCATTCCACATAAGTGAATGTACCATAGATACATGTGCATGTAGGTATGTCGTAAATAGATAGCTAAGGGTTAATGTTTCTTTCACCTGTAAAGGGTTAACAAAGAGAGCCAAACACCTGACCAGAGGACCAATCAGGAAACTGGATTTTTTCAAAGCTCAGAGGAGGGAATGTTTGGGTCTTTGTCTTTGTCTGGCTCTCAGCTATGAGAGGGAATCTTTTCTATCTGTAAGCTTCTAATCTTCGGTTTCAAAGTTGTAAGTACAAAGGTAGAAAAAACAATAGGCTGTTATTGTTTTTTTTGTATTTACATGTGTGTAGTTGCTGGAATGTTTAAATTGTATCTCTTTTTCAATAAGCCTGTTTATTCATATTTTTCTTTTAAGTAACAGCCTGTGTATTGTCAACTTGATGCAGAGATCATGTTCTGTGTTTTTCTTTTTTTATAAATCTTTCTTTTTAAGACTGTTGAGTTTTTCTCTCGTGGGTAGGCTAAGGAAAGAAGGGAGGGGATTCTCTTTGTGTTAGATTACGGAGGGTAAGCTCTGCAGCACAGGGAATTTGTGGGAGGGGGAAGAGAGATAGAATCATTTCTGTTTCCTTGTATTTGGGTTTGTTCTTTGTGATAGAGGAGACATGCTCTTGTAGTGTGATGTAAAGAGATTGCATCAGTAACTCTCAGGTTAGCCCAGAGAGGAATAGTCTGGGTGGAGAGAGGGGGAAGGGAAGTGGGTTATTTCCTTTGGGTAAAGACTCAAGGGCTTCTGAGTCTTGGGGTTCCCCAGGGAAGGGTTTGGGGAGACCAGAGGGAGCCAAAACCCTGGAATTTTTGGCTGGTGGCAGCGAGATCAAATCTGAGCTGGTAATTAAGCTTAGAGGGGTTCATGCAGGCACCCAGATTTCTGGACACTAAGGTCCAGATTTGGGAAGGCTTATGATAAGGTAACTGAGTGATGAAGGAAAATATCACACTTCTAGATAGTGCATCCTCTTCTCTGGGTTTGTTCTGTCCTTGTGTGCATTAGCTGAGCAGTGTGTCAGAGATTCAGTCTGTGGTATCAAAGTAGGTGTCCTGACCCCCGGCACTGTGTTTATCCTTTTCAGGTTCATGATTTGTTATTCTACCAGCCATTCCCATTGTCTTTTGTCCCCTTTAAATATTATTTCCAAGAAAGCATACCATGCTTTCAAGGCCATCTGCTCTTTATTCTAGCCAGTGACTCTGCTCTTGTATGTTAATTGCCCTGGCTGAGATGCTAGCTAGAATCTGTCCACCTTACATCTGAATTTAAATACATGAGGGTGATATTTTTACAAGTCTCCCAACATTAATTCAATTCCATATCAAGGACAAACTGTTGACAAATAAATCCGGGAGGTAATCTGTCTGATACTTTGGGATTGGTAGAACTTTCTTATATGATGAAAAAGATTTTCAGTAATCCTCATTGCATTTGTCTTGGGTAGAGGCCTAAGGCTGGGTAGCTTTAAGGGAACTGTGTTGTTGGCTTCTGGGTAACCAGTAAGGTATTACAGAATCTGTTTTATGCTGGCTGATAAACCTAATTATTGGAATATCCACCAGCTTTGGGATAGTTTGCCCCATTCTTTGCAGTTGACCCTAACTGAGTAATCTCAGTGTGGCTCCCCGGGACCACTGGACACACCTATATAGAATAAGATAGAATGTTAGCATTTTGAAGTCCACCCACTGCATCATTTCAGGCTCTCTAATTACATGTCAGATGGTTTCTGCCTCAAAAACTTACAATACAAATAGACACATCAAAGGATGGGAGAAAGGAAGTAGTAATATTCCATTCTTCACAGTTGGGGAAACTGAAGATCACTCAGATTGACTTTCAGAAAATTGTAGTCTGTGGGTTGGCTGGAGATAGATTGCAGACTTTGAGCCTCAATCCAATGTTTTAACCATAAGGTTATTCTCTATCAGACTACTGCAGTCTGTAACTATTAATACTGAATTAATAAATGTGTTATGAAAGCAAGGGTTAAAACTGAATGAGATATTGATAGCTAGAGTCAGGAAACTGAATCTTTATGTAGAGAGAGTCTTGAGAGTTAACATCGTTGGCTTCTGTCATTTAAAAATGTTTTAAGTTTGTTTTCTTTAAAAGCTTGGCGACTACATTTAGGATTTATCTTTTGTTCTTGCCTAACAAATAAATAAGTTTATATAAGGGCCTCTGGTTTAACCACCTTTTGTTTTAAAGCTCCTATTAAGTACTTTAAAGGGCTGTTTTATTTATAAGAGCTAAATTAAAAATCATAAATGCTACTAATTGTTATGGCAATAGGGTGGCACCCTAAAGGCCTTATCCAGCTCAATGTGGCTGCAGCCTATGGAAGGGTCTGAATACTGGCTCTGCAGCACCCTGAACTATTCAGGAGGGAGCTTCAGCATTCTAAAAGTCAAAGGGACAAATGATCCACTCTTATGGATATACCCAGGCAGAGGGAGCGTTTTCTCCAGCTCTTCCCCTCTGAGAGTGGGGACTTGAGTGAGTGAGATGTGGCTGCTTCCCCCCCTCTCACCTTGGGATGGTTCTTAGGGTACCCAGAACTGAAAGTCACCTTGTTACCCCCTGCTTCTAATGAGAGGGGATCTTTCTTATGGTAGCTGAGTATCAGCTCTCAGCCCATCAGCCACTGAAACACTCTCCCCTGGGCTTATACCAGCCCTTCCTTCACCTTACAGTTAATGGGTGCCCCGCAATCCCTGAATCCCTTTGAATAGAACCCCTGTGACATCCAACTCCTGACACTAGTTACCCACAGAAATTTCAGATCCTCTGCACTCAAAAGCAGTGTACCCCCAGCTTATCAGTTTTACCTTAAACCAAAGTTCCTGTCAACTACACAGCAATTGAGATTTTACAATAAAATGAAAGAAGGTTTACTTAAGAGAGAATAAAAATTTAACTAGAAACAAGCAAGTGGTGAAAACAGTTGGTTACAACACAATATAAAATCATAACATGCAAACCTGGGTCTTCACTTACCAATGGTTACCTTTCCTAGCTAATAAAGGACATTTTCCCCCAACAGTTCAGAGCTGGCTGGTTTCTCAAGAACTAGAATCCAAATGTTCATGAAAGCACTCTTCTCTGACAGGTCCTCAGTAAGTGGATGCAAGAGTGCCTTTTCCTACACTCGCTTCAATTTCCACTTTACCTTGGGATCTCTTGGATTTTTGAGACTGGGGTGTATAACACAGAGACCGCTTGACAAAGGGGCCTCTGTTTTTTTGCAAACAGGGTCTGAAAGCCTCTTGTTTCTATTAACAAGAAGGGTGAACCCCTGCCTTGTTGCAGAGTTTCTTGTCTACCACTGAGTAGTTTTGATTTTGTCATTTTCTCTGGTGGTTTTCCATGCACTGTGGCAAGGATAAGCAATGAGCCTCACATTACCTTGCTGGCTGACTAGGGAGTAGTGACACCTCCGTCTTGCTTGAATGAGTCATCACTGGAAAACATGACCCCAGTGACTAACTTCTACTTTATGTCCCTATAGAATTCTTTCAATATGAATATATTCCTTAAATATTGCCCATACATCCATCTTACAGTCACTGAGTTTTGAGAAAGTTACAAGATTTCTGTGGATATCTTACATTTTATTCCTTGTGGATAACTGTCCTCCAAGACATATATTTGGTGTAATGAGTTTGTCTGGTTTTAGGTGAGAGCTGTTTGAAAAGGATAGGGGACCCTTTGTCAAATGGTCTCTGTCATATAACCTAATCTCATAAATCCATGAGATCCCAGGGTAAAGGGAGATCTAAGTCCTATGCGAAGACTTTTCCTCTATTCTGGCAGGGCTAATGCATGAGCTAGATTTCCTGAGCCAGGGGATCCTAGACTGTCAGTCCCCTCTGTTCAGGAAAGCAGAATGGACAATGAGTCTCTAAATAATCTGTACACTAGGGATCTGCAGAGAACACCTTATGTGAGGGACGGTTGGAGGATGCCTCATGAAGTTGCATTCTCTGCCTGGTTCCACAACTCTCCATTATCTGTGCTTACCTCCCCCACAACACACTCAGGACAAGTCTATGCTACCTTGCTATACTTTGGTGCAGCTACATCAGTGCAGCTGTGCTGCTGCAGCATGTCTGATGAAGACACGCTATGTTGACTAGAGAGCACTCTCCTGTCAGCATAATTACTCCACCTCCGCAAGCTGGGTTGACAGGAGAGTGTCTCCTGCTGACATAGTGCGATGTGGACAGCACTTAAGTCACTGTAACTTACATAGCTCGGGGAGAGGGGCATTTTCACACCCTGATCAATGTAAGTTACGTTGACTTAAGTGATAGTGTAGACCAGCCCTCAGATAGTGAATTCACAGGAAGTTCTACATCAACTCTTTCTTTGGACAGGGATGCATCCCAGAAGTCATACAGATGTTTTAAAGTAACTGCTTTGGAGGGGTATATCTTCCACCCTAAATAATCAGCGGTACCCCCCTTCACCCTAATTATTATTAATTCAGATTTATGTATCTGTGGGGGAAGATAAAATGAACGTGACAGGCATAGTGCTGTTAAGACAAAATGTTTTAATTCCCTTGGTATCCCAATTTTCTTTCCAGCTAAGTGAATTTGAGTTCCCTCCTCTCCACATGCACACAAATAAGTTCAATTACAAAAGCAGTTCAGAGGCAGTAATCATGGTTCAGTGTGAGGTTTTTTCCCCATCTTTCCCTAAAAAGCTTAGGAGATAAATAATTATACAAAAACCTTCCTATAGAAAGTGAGAGAAGATGATGATTGTGGATTAAGGTTGGGAAAGGATATAAAGGAAAGACCGTGGCATACTTTTCTTTGAATGTCCTGGCAAACTGAATCTAAACCTCAGGGTTGGTGCTTTATGAGGGGCAAATGTTGCAGAGGTCATTGACAGCTCATATATAGATGGCGTGAAGCACCGTTCTCCATTCCCTCAAGTAAAACAAACACAAGTGTGTATGTGTCTGTCACTAAATATGAACTGTGAACACAGCAAATCTGTAGCAGCCTGCTATAGATTTGAAGTGTTTACAATTCATGCAGTAGCAGGGCATTTTCCCCCAGGGTCTCAGTAGCACATGTGCAGACTGTCTAGTGAAGATCTGACAAGAGGCAAGCTGTGGAAATTTTGAGTGGGGTTTGGGGTGCTGACTTCACCACCCAAGCCACAGGCTGTAGTACCTGTAGAGCACTAACTGCTCCTTATATAGATCCAACTGACATGCTCCAGAAGGTACCTAGATCCAGTTAACATAGTCCAGCAGGATTTCCACAGGACAGTTACTGTGCTCTATAGTCACTGTTGCCTGTGCCTTGGGTGATGACTCCAGTGCCCCAAACACCACTCAAAATTGCCACTGTTCACCTCCTATCAGACATTCAGTGTGCCGTCTGCGGGGGAGGAGAAGCTGGAGGGGCAGGAGGCAGCAGTGGAAGGGAGAGGGAGTATGACAGAGGTGGTGGAGGAGGAGGATCCTCCCAGGAAGGAGGTCCAGGCCCGGTATTGGCCAAGGTAAGGAAGGGCCCTAGGCAGGATAGGAGGACAACTTTCCTGGGATGGATCTCTCCTTCTCCATGTTTGATGGTGGAGGGGAGCAAATGGGCATGATTTTTTTCTGCTATGCCCCAATTGCCTGAAATTTCACAAGCTGCCCTGGACAGGGTGGGTTTACACTACCTTTCCGCCTGTAGGAATTCTGGGGCTGACCGTAATTGATGCAGCTCTTAGCATAAACCAAAGCATCTTTAGGGTTGCTCTAATTTATGTCTTTCAGAATGAGTCCTTATGATCCAATTCACGCTCTGAGGATCAGCCAGAGAACTGTGCACTCAAGCTCTGCCCCTCCCATCCCTTCTCTTATCATCCATGCTCCAGCAGCACTAAGTGACCATTGTCGATTAAGGATTAGGCACCCAGAGCCTACTTAATGCACTAGTTAAGTATGCACAGGCCTAGGGTGCACCAGTATTTAAGTGCAAGGGTGCTAAAGCAAACAATATCATCTTATACGTCCACCTAAAAAAGATTTCACATCCCCTTCCTACAAACTATACTTCATATCAGATGTCTCTTTCTTGAAGAAAATATTCCATAGTAATCTCTCAAAGCCCTTTTCAAATAAAGCTATTTTAAATCCTAGTATCTAAGGGTAAATGTTCTTTAGTAGCCTGTTTCACTACAACTTCTTGTAGAATCGAGAAGCTAAGTCTCTTTAATTTAAACATTATTTAAGAAGTCCATATTACCATTTTTTATTATGCAAAATGGTCGTCTACTTCTGAAATTTATCTTCAACTAAAAAAAACCAACACTTCAGCTTAATCAAAATGATTCTTCTAAGTGACTTGAAAACCAACTGATCTCTTCACAGTTTTGCACATCTGCTACAACACTGAAAACAAATAAAGCTCTTTTCTATCAGTTACGTTCCAGACTAGATCTGGATGATTTTTTGAAAATGAATTCACAAATATTTCTGCAGAAAAAGAGCTATTTTTGTGTTTTCCTGTGTAAAGTGTTTCCATCTGCCAGTTAGTGAACCAAAAAACAAAGCCATATGACTTTAGTTGGTCTCCTAACAATTCAATAGCTAATAAAGCAGTTGAAGAGTTCCTGAATAACCCTTATCCTGAAAATTATTCATTCCAACCATTTGGCAAATACAAATAGCCAACACATTAGAACAAAACTCAGGATGAGTTTCCGAACAACTGAAAAAAAGACTAATTTGTTATTATTTGTAACAAGTATTTCAGCTCCCTTTAGTCAAAGCTCATGTTCTTCCATATGCTCAGAATTCTGGGATATCATTCTCATCTCACTTACAATAGTATAAATTAGAAGTAACTCTGCAGAAATCAGTGAAGCTACACAGGTGAAAACATTGTCTTCGCTCTGCCAATGCCAGCCTTCATTGCCCACTTGGTACATTTTCTAATAACACTTTTACTTTTCTATCAAGTTGTCTCTCATATATGTGACAAGCTTCCTGTTAAAACCTGCAAAATCAGGTCACAGTTCTCCTTCAAATCTCTGCTTAAAACTCTTTGTTGTGATGGCTACAAAAAACTTGACAATAGGTAGGCCATGGTGAGTTAAAACCTCTGCCTGTCATGCTGACCAATAAAGTCTCATCGTTTCCTTCTCCTTTGTCATGTGTCTTTCTGCACATACTTACTGTCTCTTGTCTTATACTGTAAGCGCCTTGGGCCAGGGACTAACTTTTTGTGCTTTGTCCAGTGCATCATACAATAGGGTTCTAGTCCATGACTGGGGTTCTTAGGTAACATCACGATACAAATAATAATAAATAATAGATCTGTGGTGAAAGGAAACTGGGGTCTACTGTTTCTAGAAATAACTGAGTAGAAATCAGCAGCACTTGGCCTCATTATAAATAATAATTCAATTTGTATAGTTGCTTGTCGAAGTAGCATATAAAAATGTCATCATCTCATTCCCTTGACTTCATGAAGCAGATGGAAACCGTAAATAAGGGGCTGGTTGTCAGGACTCCTCATTATCCTTAATACAAGCTATGCCGAGGGCTCACTTTGTAGCCCTGGGCAAGTCTAGAAGTCCCAGTCTAGCACATTGCTTAACCACATGCATACATTTTAGTTGGAGAATAGACCCATTGAAGTCATTGGAACTACTCATTAACTTGAAGTTATGCATGTGCTACTATGCTTTGCTGGGTAAGGATCTTAATTTCACTGCATCATTTGCCTCATCCACAGGACGGGCGCCAGGGTTTCTGGCGCCCTAGGCGCCGGGCCATTTCGCCGCCCCATGCGTGGGTCTTGCGGCTCTGGTGGAGCTGCCGCAGGCATGCCTGCGGAAGGTCCACTGGAGCCGCGGGACCAGTGGACCGTGCGCAGAAATGCCTGCGGCAGGTCCACCGGAGCCATGAGACCAGTAAACCCTCCACAGGTACGACTGCGGCAGCTCCACCGGAGCCGCCTGCCGCCCCCACTGGCAAAATGACACCCCCCCCCATAATGCTGGTGCCCTAGGCGACTGCCTAAGTCGCCTAAATGAAAGCGCCAGCCCTGCTCATCCATAATCTGGTGTTAAAATCTGCCTCATACTGGTATTGTGAGGGTTGCTTAGTAAATATTTATGTAACACTTTGTGTCTCATGCTATCTGACCTGAGTATTATTACTGATTTGAATTTTGACACATTTCCCATATGTATTTAATGTGAACTAGTTCTTGTGACTTTAGGAACAATTTGGAAACTGGACAAAAATATATACATTACAATCTTTTAATAGTGATGTGGCTGTTGTTGAGGTGTTCTGCTTTGTAGATAGGATGACCTATACATTCTTTCACTTCATCTTCTGGTTGGGTGCAGGTAGTTCAATTGGGGAGACAGATGTTTTTCTCAGAGGAGCAGAATGTCTCCACATTACCCTACTATATGTGTTAGGGTGACCAGATGGCCAGATCTGAAGGAAGGTTAAGTCAGTGCATTATCAAAGCCAAGTAATATGGCAAAAGCAGGCACTGTTTCATTTTGGATGTTTCTGCTGGACTTACATGAGACACGGGCTTCAGTTTTTGTTCTAATTCCTGAACATTTAAACACAAGGGTCCAATTGAAAGCTAATATTGTGTATACATGTTATTTGTGATGGTATGCAATGTTGTTGTAGACATGTCAATCCCAGGATATTAGAGAGACAAGGAAGATGAGGTAATATGACCTGAAGAAGAGCTCTGTGTAAGCTTTAAAGCTTATCTCTCTCACCAACAAAAGTTGGTTCAATGAAAGATATTGCCTCACCCACCTTATCTCTCTAATTTGCGATGGTAACAGCCAGAGGACCCTATTAGGCGTGGGGCTCCATTGTGCCTTGGGACTGTCCAAGCACCTACGACCTGGTCCATGACCCAAAGAGCTTGCAGTTGAATTACTAGTATGTTCCTTAACATCTCACTGTGCGTAAGGGGTAGCACTTAGCTATGCTACATCAGGAAATGCTCCCCCAAGCTTGGGCAAAAGTCAACATTGTTTCTGTGAAGGGAAATCATGTCTTACTAATTTATTAGAATTCTTTGAAGGGGTCAACAAACATGTTGACAAGGGTGATCCAGTGGACATAGCATACTTAGATTCCCAGAAGGCCTTTGACAAGGTCCCTCACCAAAGGTTCTTACGTAAATTAAGTTGTCATGGGATAAGAGAGAAGATCATTTCACGGATTGAGAACTGGTTAAATCACTGGGAACAAAGGGTAGGAATAAATGGTGCATTTTCAGAATAGAGAGGGGTAACTGGTGGTGTTCCCCAACGGTCAGTCCTAGGACCAATCCTATTCAACTTATTCGTAAATGATCTGGAAAAAGGGGTAAACACTGAGGTGGCAAAGTTGCAGATGATACTAAACTGCTCAAGATAGGTAAGACCAAAGCAGACTGTGAAGACCTTCAAAAAATCTCACAAAACTAAGTGATTGGGCAACAAAACATTAAGTGAAATTTAATGTGGATAAATGTAAAGTAATGCACATTGGAAAAAATAACCGTAACTATACATGCAATACGATGGGGGCTAATTTAGCTACAACTAATCAGGAAAGAAATCTTGGAGTTATCGTGGATAGTACTTTGAAGATGTCCACGCAGTGTGAAGCGGCAGTCAAAAAAGCAAACAGGATGTTAGGAATCATTTAAAAAGGGATAAAGAATAAGATCCATGGTACGCCACGTCTTATAACGCATCAGAGGTGTCTTCTTCGTGTCTCAAAATTAGACATGCTGACATTTAGAAAAGGGTCAGAGCAAGGGCAACCTTAATGATTAGGGTGGAACAGGTCCCATATGAGGAAGGTGGATATGATAGAGGTGTATAAAATCATGAGTGGCGTGGAGAAAGTGGATAAGGAAAAGTTATTTGCTTCCCATAATGTAAGAACTACAGGCCACCAAATGAAATTAATGGGTAGCAGGTTTAAAACAAATAAAAGGAAGTTCTTCATGCAGCGCACAGTCAACCTGTGGAACTCCTTGCCTGAGGAGGTTGTGAAGGTTAGGACTATAACAATGTTTAAAAGGGAACTGGATAAATTCATGGTGGCTAAGTCCATAAATGGCTATTAGCCAGGAAGGGTAAAGAATGATGTCCCTAGCCTCTGTTCATCTGAGGATGGAGACGGATGGCAGGAGAGAGATCACTTGATCATTACCTGTTAAATTCACTCCCTCTGGTGCACCTGGCATTGGCCACTGTTGGCAGACAGGATACTGGGTGGATGGACCTTTGCTCTGACCCAGTGTGGCCATTTTTATGTTCTTATCTAAAGGAGAGGGAAATCATTTTTTACATTTAGCAGAAAGGAGGGAGACCTCACTCCCATGTGGTTCCCATTACAGCAGCCATTGCTACGCTGGAAGGCTAGCACCATGGCACAGGACTTTGTAAAATTACTGGCTCAGCACCTCTGTTTGCTGGGCTCATTTCAAGGGACCTCTTTCTGTGAGATCTCTGATTGAATATCTCTATTTGGGTGGGGTGAAGTCAAGGCATAGGCCATGGAGATATTACTGGCTCTCACAGGAGCTGACTTTTACTTTTCCCAATGGGTACTCCACTCTGAGGCATTTCTCCCACTCTGCCCCTTCCCCTGAGGCCCCACCCTCGCTCTGCCCCCTCCTCCAAGACCCCCTACTGGCCTGCCACTCGCTGCTCTCCTCCCTCCCTTGAGCACCTCCCACCAGCTGCTGAACAGCTGATCAGCAGAGCTGCTAAACAGCTGTGGCTGCTGGATGCTTAGTATCTTTTATTTTTTTCTGTGGGAGCTTGAGCCCTGGAGCACCCACAGAGTCTATGCCTATAATGGCTCCGTAGAAACATGTAGTTTGAAACAGTCTCTGCCTCAAATTACTTAAAGTGGTGGGTTGGAAGGAAATCAGAAGGCACAGAAAGCGGTGACGTATCCGAAAATGCCTGATTCCCAGTCCAGAGCCCTCTCCACTAGACCATGCTGCCCGTCAGAGAAGAGCTGAAGGATTATGCTCTTTCATGGCATCACTGCTCATTCTCCAAAAAGAGGGAGCTTCCCCGTATATTAAATGTGGCCATCTCATTCTTGAAAGCGATTATATCAAAAAATAAGCAAATGACAAAATTCCTCTGAAACAGACACGCATAGAGACATGACATATAGCAAAGCTCTGGTGGTGCCAGCTAACTGGCAGCCTCATGTTAGGCTGTGTGCAGTGACCTGTTTGCACAGATGGATACAGTTCTCTGACAAATGCAGTCACTTATATAAAAAAATCTAGAATATCCTTTTCCAAGGAAATACTGGGCACAATTAAGAACGTAGAAAACCCAGTCACTGAAATAAGAGACTCTGTCTAAATCTGAGGGCAGAAAAGAAGGACAGAAGAATTGTCTAAGAGAAGACTTAGGGCTTGCTCTGGAATAGGCACTTATATTTTTATTTACTAATACACTGAAGCATCTTGAAGCTAATGCATGCTAAAGAAAAAGGTGAAACTCACTTTTCCTAGCTAGAAGTGAGAGCTACAGTTAAATTTACTTGGCTGTGTTGAAAATATTTGATCATGAGTTTCTTGAATTTCAAGACTACTGATTGCACACTCAGTTTTTCTTAGCATATATGCACAACGTGCCTCAGGTATCACATGATCAGGATTCATCACCAAATTTGGTCCGCTGGTTGGATCATTAGCTTTCCTGGCTTGGGCCGGATATTGGTGAGGAGAGCAATGTGAACACTATGGTCCACGCCCGCTCCCCCTCAGTAAAATAAAGGTATCACAAAAGATGTTCTTATAGTATGGCTAACTGCAGGATTGGTCTTTTTTTTAAATATATAAGAGAGAATACATTAAATATCAATTGTTAGAAAAATGCAACAGCCAAAACGCAACTTTCAACATCTTGGTGAAATTGCCAATCATGTTGTTGTTATTTTTTATTATTTCTGGGGAGTGTATTTCCTGTGCTATATTTTTTTTTAAAAAATGGACACAAAATAAAACTGGAGAGAAAAAAAGTTATTACTCTAATCTTTCCAAATTCTATTTTCAGGTAAGCAACTTTAAATTTGAACTAAATATATTGACATTAATGGATTTATTCCAGGTTTACACTAAAGGATTATCTTCACTACCGAGAGATCGCAGGGGTGTGACTAAAGGATTATCTTCACTACCAAGAGATCGCAGGGGTGTTTGATTTAGATCTAGTGAAGACCCGCTAAATCAAAGGCAGAGTGCTCTCCAGTCGACTCCGGTATTCCAGCTCCCTGAAAAAAGTAAGGGAAGTCGACTGGAGACTGTCTCCCGTCAACACAGCGCAGTGAAGACACAGGTAAGTCAACCTAAGCTATGTCGACTCCAGTTACGTTATTCACTTAGCTGGATTAGCAAAATTTAGACTGATTTATCCTGGTAGTGAAGACAGGCCCTAAGAGTAGAATTTGGCTCTTTGCTATCATCATACGTTTCTGAAGCTCTTCAAATTTTTTGTTGAAAAAATGTGTCCGCATTACAAAAAAATTTGGCTGCAAATAATTTTGCCCTCTTCCTTGTATCCCTCCCCTGCCACATCCTCTTCTAGTACAGATGCTAATGCTAAAATGAATGTGTGTGAACATTAAAATAAAACAACAGTAATTATTAAAATGGAAGTATGGAACTTTACTGGTGCCATTTTACTTGTCTTTTGCTTAAAGAAATGTTGTTAAAATATTGGTTCAAACATGAGCAAAATATAAAGTGCCTGACAACTGAAATCAGTGCAGTGGTAAAGAGGAATCAATATTTAGCTGATAAAACAAGACATGAAGCTGATAAATCAAGAATAATAATCACTCCCTCCAACTTTAGCAAGCAATGCATTAAAATCTTAAATTTATTGATCATGAATACATTTTGCAATTGCTGATCTTAAAGCCCATATGTAGCTAACTAATTTGTAAAGAGAAGTGTCTTATCAAATTGAGTTGCTCTGTTTTTAAAATTAGAAACTTTATCTTTCACTGTCCAGGTAACAGTTGTTTAGTAAATCATTCATTATCAGTCATACAGAATTTTATTCCCTCAGTACAAAGTAACAATGCACATTTTTAGCACATCTAAGCAAATGCAACAATGATTCTTGTCTTTCATGGAAGTTCAAAAATGTTTTGATACAACCCCAGGTAATATAAAGCACAGTCAGAGCTGAATCTCTTTATTAAACTTTTTGAAAGTATACTTCCCAAATAAGTGCTTCAAAACAGCTGCCAAAAAAAATGAAGAAAAGTTTGATTTACCCTTAAATATGTCAAGCATTCAGGAGAATAATTTAATAGAATCATAGAATATTAGGGTTGGAAAAGACCTCAGGAAGTCATCTAGTCCAATCCCGTGCTCAAAGCAGTACTAACACCAACTAAATCATCCCAACCAGGGCTTTGTCAAGCTGGGATTTAACAATCTCTAAGGGTGGAAATTCCACTCCCACCCTAGGTAACCCATTCCAGTGCTTCACCACCCTTCTAGTGAAGAATAACAATTCATTTCACATTGGATGTTGAACAGCTGACAGATAGTAATGATTGTCAACTAGTTTTTAGTGAAGTTTAATTCATACCACAAACTAAAAGTGAAAGTATGTCCAGTTACCTGTTTCAGTGCCATCCACTGCCAAGTAGGAATTAATGCCTCATTCATTTCTTTTAGCACACTTTTTTGTCTTTTCCCAGAAAACACAACTAATACAAAGCATAAACAAAATGAGATTAGACATAAAATCAGACTAATAAAACAGAAAAACTGGATCCCATCTTGATAGCCATAATAATATATTCTCATCAAACTTTGCACTTGCTTAGGTATCATTTATAATCAGATCAGGGTTTTAAATATCATGCTGGTGTAGTTTTAGAAAGGCTGTTGCATTACATATTTAGATTTTTCAACT
Organism: Chelonoidis abingdonii; assembly: GCF_003597395.2. Classification (NCBI taxonomy): domain Eukaryota; kingdom Metazoa; phylum Chordata; order Testudines; family Testudinidae; genus Chelonoidis; species Chelonoidis abingdonii. The sequence goes on along the minus strand of NC_133769.1, from coordinate 175,544,945 downwards.
GTGCCTCTCAGTTGCTATCAGAATGTGTACGTTATTCATGTAGAAATCATATAATAAAATTGAAATTGGACCTATGTCCCCAATTAAAAGTCTCCCAATTGAGTAACACTCAAATGTTCCCACTCACTTACCACACCCCCTCCATCCCCCGCAGTCTCGAACAAACACAAAGCTTGGGAGGATAGATAGGATTTACAACATGCTCTGAAAGTCAGTAGATTCAACCTCTGACAGGCCAAGGGGAAAAAACAATTTATCATCTGGTCTTTTAGATGTGAATTGTTCTTTTATTTGCAATAAGACCTACCATCGCTTGTAGCCACTCTGTGCATATTGCTGGTGCATTGGCTTTCAGCTGTGTGAAAATGATGTTTGTTTGCTTGTTTTCCAAATAACCATCTGTTTTGCAAAGATTTGTGGTCTCTTGTTACCAGAGGTGAAAGTAAGCTGGTATGCCACTGTACGGCGTACTGTCAGGAGCCGGTGCGCCATACTGGGGCAGCCCAGCTTCCCGCTGCTGGAGCCCTGGGGTAGTGACGGGGCTCCAGGGGTTATTTAAAGGGCCAGGGCTCCCGCTGCCTCTACTGCCCTAGGCCCTTTAAATAGCTGCAGGAGTCCCACCGTCACTACCCCAGGGCTCCGGGGGCTATTTAAATGGCCGGGGCGGTAGAAGCAGGGGAGTCCTGGGCCCTTTAAATAGCCCCTGTATCCCTGGGGTAGCAGTGGCAGCCGGGGGCTCCAGCAGCAGTTTAAATGGTCCGGGGCGGTAGCGGCGGCCGAGCCCTGGGCCCTTTAAACTGCTGCTGGAAACCCCAGCTGCTGCTGCTACCCCAGAGCGGGATGAGGAGGGGGAGGGCATTTACAGGTATAGGGAGGGCCGGGACTGGCTATTACCCCCCCATCTCCGCCCCTTCCACCCGAGGCCCCGCCCCTTCCAACGCCCACAGCCGGCCCCAGCCCAGGCCCATACTGGTAAGTTCCTATTTCTACTTTCTCCCCTTTTTGTTACACTTAAGTATAACTGCATAAGCCTATATGAGACTATAACAATGTTTAAAAAGGAACTGGATAAATTCATGGTGGCTAAGTCCATAAATGGCTCTTAGCCAGAAAGGGTAAAGAATGGTGTCCCTAGCTTCTGTTCATCAGAGGATGGAGATGGATGGCAGGAGAGAGATCACTTGATCATTGCCTGTTAGCTTCATTCCCTCTGGGGCACCTGGCATTGGCCACTGTCGGTAGACAGATACTGGGCTAAATGGACCTTTGGTCTGACCTGGTATGGCCATTCTTATGTTCTTATGTTATTAGGTTCTAAATGAATACTGTATATCAGGGTAATCAAATTGTGGCTAGCGAGTCACATGTGGCTCTTTTATCATTAAAAGTGTGGCTTGGTGAGCCCCCAACACCCTCCCCCATTTCCCACTTATCAGACTGGGGGGGTGAAGATCAAGACCTCTGCCTTGGAGTGGAGTGGTGGGGCAGGGGCTTCTCTCCAGTGGAGAGGGGGTTCTCAGGGCTTGTGCCCAGCAGGGAGGGGTGACTCAGGGTTCAGCTCCACGGGCGCACCTGCCAGGGTTCTGGGCTTCAGCAGGAATAGGGCTGAAACCCTGAACCCTGGCAGGTGAGCCCCGGCTCTCCAACTTCTGAAAATTGTCATATGTAGCTGGGTGGACCAGTAAGTTTGGCCATCCCTGCTGTGTATCTTGACTTGTGATGATCTCCCAATAAATAATTGCATTGTAAATTTAGTTTTTACTTGCTTTTTATTTTTATGTTGAAAATGTGCCACACAAATAGGAATGGGATGAAATGGGACTGCAACTAGATGCTGAAAAAATTAATTTATGACCCATTTATTCCCTTCTCCTTCCCCGCAAAAAATGATTTTTGATTTTGATAGGGAGCAGGGTGCAGGTGAAAGGGTTGAAATTTGTTAAAAATGAGAAATTTTCTTTTATTTATTAGTTTCTAACTCCTTATTTAACTGGCTGGAACAATGTGCATTCTTGCTCCCAGTCCCCAGGGCTCCCCAACTCACACATACTGACTTGCAAGTAAGAACCTTTCTGCAGATGTCTTATTGCATCAATTTGCAAGTCTGTCAAGCTAATACCTCCCATTTCCAATACCTACAATTATTTGGCAATCATTAATTTAAATGTATAATATATATTTATATACGAGCCTGTTCCTTCAACAGCGTGTGCCTTCTGTTGCCAGCTACAGTCTGATATACTGCATTTGACATAACTATAGACCTTGCAACAGAACATATAGATACAGAAATATCACAGAACTACATTAAACAGCTACATTTGCTTGAACAGCAGTATCCCAGTGTAGTGTAGTGTAACATGAAGTGGAAGGCTAAAGCGTGATTAAAAGGGCATTGAGACCACACGTAACGTTTGTTGCTGTATGATTTGGACTAGTAACTCTGGGTCCTGAGCCGTAGCCATCAAAATCAATTTCTTTACCAAAGGCTTTGCGCTCATTGTTTTTTTTCAGGAATGGAATGTTAAAGAACCATAGCTTTATCAAATAACTAGCTCCATTTTAATTATCACTTTTCTAAACCTTCCCGCTGCCCCCAGTGATGATGTGCAAACCAGGTTAACTACATGAGAGCTGATATTTTCTAATTATGAACTTTTGAACTTTGACTTGGAGCAAACATTTAATTGTTAATTAGGAGACCTTGAACAGTATTAGTTATGCTAATTTTATCCAAACTCCTTTTTGCAGTTATTCTCTCCAGAAAATCAAATGGTTAATTCTCCTCCGCTTGCTTCCATGTAACTCATTTTAGCAGCAATGGGAGTTATGCTCATGTACAGAAGGGAGAACAGTAAGTGCGAACAGAATAAGCATCAGAGGCTGTGAAGCTGTAGGGATTCACTTTGACAATCCCAGTGGAGGGGTTAGAGTAATCTCCTGGGCAGTTGTGGAGGGAAGATTGCTTTAATGGCTGCAAATGCACTATGAATATATGTTAGTAAAATGCATGTGAAATTCTCATTTGATTCACTCCTCCCTTTTCCCCATTCATTGCAAATTAATAGCTAGTCTCCTAATGTGGCATTTTGAGTGTGTCATGCCACTGAAGTAGTTCACCCATTTATTCACTTAGCAAATATGACAATCCAATAATACTTCAGATATGTTGGAATAACAATTATCCCTACCATTTATTACTCCAGCCCATGGAACAAGAAGTATCCTATTAAAAAGAACTGGTAATGTCCAGAATTACTGAAACTGAGGAAAGACATACTGCATAGCCAGGGCCGGATTCACTTTTTGTGGGCCTGGCACCAAACATATTTGTGACCCTCCCCCTCCCTGGGAATGATTGTAAAAGGGGCTGGGGGTAAAAGCACAGTGGGGCAGGAATTAGGGTTGGTCTTTGGAGCAAGGGAGGGGTCGGGGTAAACTGCAAACGTAGCAGGGCTGGGGAGGGGGTAAACAGGATCCCCCCCACTCCTGCCCACACAGAGCAGGTACCTACCTGTTTCTAGCTGATTCTCTTTGTCTCTCTCTGCACTGAGCTGCCCCTCCTTCCACAGCAGCAGGACAGGTTCTCTTCCAGCCCTCTGGGGTGGGTGTTGGGAGTGGGAGGAGCGGATGCTAATGTGGTTACTCCTAGAACTGGACATTTAGTTTCCAGTCAGCACTGCTAACTGGAGACTCAGGTCCCATTTTCTACTGGAGTTGCCAGTCTAAAACTGGATACCTGGCAACAAAGCCAGAGGGTGGACGAGAGGGGCAAGCAAACATTTTTAAAAGTAAGAGGGCTAAGCCTTAAGAGGATGGGGGGCAAGTGGTGGGTGGGCTAGGGAGTGGAGAGGAGCTAGTGGGCAGGGCCATGTCTGTTGTACTGCCCAGGTAGGTTGGAGACTGTGGGGATCAGCTGACACAGTTTCCAGGGCCGGTGCAAGGATATTTTACACTCTAGGCAAAACTTCGCCCTTGCATTCCCCTCCCCCCCGCTGAGCATCGCTTATTATAAATTTTCAAAAATGAATACAATAGAATCACATCTTACATGGGCGTTAGGTTCTAAGGTCAGCAGGTAAGAGGAAAATCGCATATAGTGAAAATTACCATAAAGTACAGCACACTTGGTATGCACAGTGTACAGTGTATACACTAGAACAGGGGTCCTCAACCTATGACATGTGTGCCAAAGGTGGCATGTGCGCTGATTTTTTTTTTTTTTTAAAGGCAGGCTGCTGGTTCCGGCCACTGCTGAGCCTGCTGCTGGCCTGGGGTTCCGTTCACTCAGCTGCCAGTCGAGGTCCCAGCTGGGGACACTGCTCAGCCTCCTGCCGTTAACCCAGGCTGGCAGGAGGCTGAGCTGGGCCAGTGGCTGAGACCCTGGCTGGCAAGGGAAGGGGCCAGCGACCAAAACCCCAGACCATCAGCAGGCTGAGCAGGGCAGGGCGGGCTGAGCAGGGCTACCAGCTGGGTCCCCAGATCGGCAGCGGGCTGAGTTGCTCAGCCCACTGCTAGTCTGGGGTTCCGTCCGCCGGCTCCTGCCAGCCGGGGTCCCAGCTGCTGGCCCTGCTCAGCCTGCTCAGCCCGCTACCAGCCGGGGTCCCAGCCACCGGCTCCTCTCAGCCTCCTACCGGCCTGCGTGAATGGCAGGCCGACCATGGTAAATCCAGTACTGCATATAGCTCTTTAGGGCTCAGTTGCACCTGATAAACCCAGACCTGCACTGGATGTGGAGCAGAACTGCCCACATGAAAGGGAGATTCTGGCAGCATCCTCCAAAATGCAGAAGGAGAGCAGCTGCTGCACTGTCCCTATGATGGCTGAGGGTGCTACCCTCTTATTGGAGATCAGTTTCCAAAGCTGCCTAGTTTTGGTCAGCTTTGTATGGGACATTTTATGCAAATTAGTTAATAAGCTAATGTAGAGCTGCTCAATACTTGGCATGGGTGTGGCTGGGCTGAAAGGGCGGGTGTCTTTGGGTATTGAGGTAAGTAAGAGGGTGCAGTGAGAGGGGAGGCAGAGGTGTCACCTACTCATCAGGGGCCACTGCAGTTTCAAGTGGGATCAAGACGCTTCTGCAGCTTAGCTGCATGAGTAAAGACTTAGCTGGCTGTGGAAATGTCTGACAGGGCTGGCAAATATATGAGTGTCTCATATGGACCCCGACATTGCTTCCTCTCTACTCCCACAGAGGTGCCTTGCACTCCTAAGGCAGCAGCAGTCCTCTGACTCAGTGGAAGGCAGAACTGACATAGCTGGCACCTGTGGCACACCTCTGTACCTCTGGGTGTCAGGGTCCTGTTGGTGATGTGGCCTGAGCACTTTTGTGCTTGAGCTATTCGGAGCTGACATACTGGCTCCTAACAGCCATAGAATGCTTTAGATAGACCCAAGACAGCTTTAAAATATTCTCTAGCCAGGTCAGTGTAGAATCAGCCTCAGGGTCAGAAAGTCACAAATGTCACCTGCATAGCTCTCCTTCTTTTCAGCTGCTTGCTCCAGATATGGGGCACAGCTGAGAATCTAGCCCATTCAGTGTTAGCAGGGTGCCACCTCCATGTTTGAGAATACACTTTGAGGGAGGTTCTGAGGGCATGGATGTTTTTTTTAAAAAAAAGTTATTAAGAGGATTGTTCCTCTGGCAGATCATCTGAGATCTCCCTGATTCTGGGATCCAAATTCCATGTCTTTTCCGGGAGTGCGAGGGGGCAAATGCTGGCCCTTAACTAACAGGAAGAATTTATTTACCTTGGGAGATGGGTATTCTTGCCCACCCCACTAAGTGTGTGTGTGTGTGTGTGTGAAAACAAACTTTCTAGTCAGTTTGATTATTCTATGCCTCTACACTACAAGGAAAATGATTATTATTATTTCTCTTATCTGGAAGAAACTGTTGACCTAATAACTAGTATCCAATAACTAGGCTAAGGGTAAAAGTATAGTTTTATTATTGAAAAATGTAAGCATAGCATGTGCTATTTTCTATCCTTTGGAGAAATGAGGCTAGTGATGTGTAATAATTTTTAGCAACTATAAGAAGGTGCAAGAGAACAAAACAGAGAACCTGTAGAATCAAAACATAAAAATTGTCACTTTACACAACAGTTTGTCACCCACTGAGAAGTTGGACCTGATGACAAAATGTTCATTAAGAAAGATAAGTTGACATCTCAAAGAAAACTAAGCCTTGAAGATTTGTCCTTGAATGTTGGTGATATACAGGTTATTGCCTTCCTGTTGTAAAAAGTTTAACTGGATTAAAATTTCTGTAATCAAAAAAATTACAGAAAGGAGGATGTTTATTAATTGAAGGATCTCCATGTGGCAAATATTCATGAAAGCCCATTTTTCCATAAACGTTTTCACAAATAAGTTAGAACTGGTAAGACAAGATGTTGCAGATACTGAATAACTGGTTGAAATATAAGAGGTGGAAACTAAAGTTATCCCAGTTTGCAAGCAGACTATTTTTCATGTTTAATGGTGAATTGGTTTTAAAAATGTGTTTAAGATCAACATGTCCATATTGGTTTCTAGGTTTTGGAACCTAGTTGTAGTTACTTTTGGGGGGGAAGGTGAGGTTTCAAGAAGTTGTATTATCATGGCTTACTGACTGTTTGCAGTTTAACATAGTGATAGGTGCTGTAGATCAGATCTGGGGGAACTTGGCATTTCTGGGATCACTTCTTTTTAATACCAAATCAGAACATATCATGTCTGGATATAATATTAATTATAATAATGCCAAATTTCTGCAATCCTCTCACATGAAAAGCCTCCCATTGGTTCCAGTGGAAATTTCATACATGTTGTTCTTGAATGTTGTACTGGAGAAGGGGAGGGAAAAAATGGTTCCTTCCAACTTTTTTTCAGTTTTCTCCTTTTTTCATACTCAGTAACATGAAAGGTGAAGGCATGACATAACCCTGCCCCCCTTTCACACTACACACACAGAATTGAAGCACTATATACCTAGAAGGAGCCACACTCGTATTTCAGTTACAAAAACACTAGTGGTAATGAGAATACACCTCTATCTTGATATAACGCTGTCCTTGGGAGCCAAATATCTTACCGCGTTATAGGTGAACCTGTATTATAGTGAACTTGCTTTGATCCACTGGAGTGTGCAGCCCCGCCCCCCCAGAGCACTGCTTTACCGCGTTATATCCGAATTTGTGTTATATCGGGTCACGTTATATCGGGGTAGAGGTGTATAATTTGGCTCAAGGACTGCAGGAGTAAACTTCAACTTACCTCTTAACAGATTTTTCCCCTCCAAAAGAAGTAAAATTTCCAATAACATGATAATGTCTTTATGGTATTATTTAAGAGAACTTTGAAATCCATGAGGAGTAAACTAACTGACCTACTGTACATATTTTTATTAGTTTATTGTATTTTCCCTTTTGTTTTGGTCCTTGCAGCATCCAAATAGGCCTGGACAAGCTGCTACTCCCACTTCCATCAGATCGGGGACCACGTGAGTAAAGTAAGTACCCTAGAATACTTGGTAACTGGTTCCCTAGCAACTAGATTCTAAGTATTATATGATACCTCTCTCCCTACTCATTATTGCTAGCACAAACAGGCCCCAGACTTTCTTCTCCAGGGATAATGACTGTAGTTAGTGGTATTGGAGAAATAACTTGCAGAATGCTAGGAAATGGCATAATAGAAGCTCAGTCACTAATTTTTATTACCTATTTTTCATTAAGCAGATGGGAACCCCATCTTCATTTATTCTACCTGGAGCCAGTGGCTGCAGATCTTAAAATTCTGTACTAGGCAGAGCCACTCTTCACTCTGTGCCTTCTCCATAACAGTGTTTCTTGGTATCTTTTTTCTCTACCTATGGAGATGGATAGTAGACAACCCTTTATTTACAAAGTGTTTTGCAACAGAGGAGCCAAGATCAGGCTTCTCTGTAGCACTATTATGGTCTAAGATCCTGATTCTCTGGGTGTTCTAATATTGCAGATTAATGATGACACTTTTAATTTTCTCTGTTCTGACCATCAGAAACTACTCTTCCTTTTGAGCACTATATTTGTCGTTTTAGCAAATCCTATTTATGGTCCTTGATCCTGCAATGAGCTCTGTGTAGGAGGACAGCTGTCAGTGTGGTTACCCTATATCTTGCTCATTCCAAGATCAAGGCCTAAGAGATTCTAATTTTGTCTTTTCCATCGCTCCCCCTCTATATTCTTTTCTAAAAATCTTTGCTATTTATTTCTCTGTAAGTATTCACTTTGCTTCATTGTCCACTATCTTTTTGACACTCCTATAATTATAAGCTGTATCCTGTATTTTCTCATCAGCTTAAACTTCCTTTCATTCCAGTGAGAATTTTTGGCTAAGGACTGCGGGATCAGAACTTGTAAAAGAAAAAAAAAAAAAGGAGGGGGGGAAGGGAAATGAGGAGAATAGGTGGTGAATATAAAGTTCTGTCTGTTGATTAGTTTGTGGTAAGTAGTTATGATATTCCAGTGGATTGAAACATGTGAATATGCAAGGAGGCTAGAATGTTTTGTCATAAATATTGGCTCTAGACTTGATTGTGTGTGCTTAGTTATGGAACTTAATGAATTGCATTGGTAGTACACCTCCCGCCGTTTGTCAGTGCTGACAGATTTCTCTTGTCTATATTAGATGAATGCTATTTTTTACAGTGAAACAGAATTGCTCCATTTTTTGTGTAAATATATTAGCATAGCAATGGGGCATATTTGGCCCCACACACACCATGGTTGTTCCTTAATTTTTTAAAAAATTACTCTCTCTCATGTTATATTTAGAAGCATCTCTAAGATGAACAGCATGAAATCCATGACAAAGTCATGCCTCATATGCATAATAAGTATGTCTAGACCATCTTTATATAAGATGTTGACATGCTCCAGTGGGATTGTCCGTGGCCCTAGTAGTGTTGGTACCTAGAAGAGGGAGAATGCAAGTAGACTTTGCCTCTCATCCCACCTTGTGTCAAGGGGCAGTTGTTGTCACTCTGCTCTGTGAGCGTAAGGGCTCCAATAATCCCAAAGGAGGGATGGGAGGAAGTGAGACCATGGACCCTCCCGCTCCCTCATGCCCAGATCCAGAACATGGCTTGGCATGTCAGGGCAGTACACTGTACTGTCCAAAGGTGTCAGGTAACTGAAGGAGGGTTTGTAACAAGAGACACAATCGCTCCCCAAGCTCTCTCTAGAATGGTGCAGTCCTGTCACTACCCCTCACTCTGTTCTATGGTTATCTGTCAAAATCTAGTCCTGTGACTCTAATCACTGTTATATGCTGCATCATTTCAGTTTGCTGCTTTGGCTCATCATGAAATCTGACAGTGGCTTTTTTTCTCCTGCTATGGACCAACTTGGATGATTTTGTCAGGATTTATTTTTGTGGATTGCTTGCAGAAAATGGGGATGATCCTGGATGCAAACACTTTATTTGTGTTGTCTAACCATCATTTACAGTACAAAGTGCCAGCTGTTATAACACATCCAATCATTCTATCCTGTGTACTCTTTTATGTGTCATGTGGAGCCTAAGGACAATAGCTAGTAACAACAGCATCTCTTACTTGTTGCCTAGATTTTTTAATTCTCTCTGACCCTTGTCTGCCGGTTTTACTATGATTTGTTGATCGTTACTCTAATGCTTGTCATTGTTCATCTTATTTTATGATTTATTGTTTTCCCCTCTCACTTCATGTAATTCTTATGTCTTTCATCATTTGTCTTGTGTACATTTTGATGGTTACATTTCTAATAGGAGGCTTGAATCTACTTTCCAATGTTGATGTCAAATGATGTTTTATAGAGCACCGTGATTACTGAATATTAAATAACTGTCTCTTCTCTAGTTTTCATTGCAAGAATTCTAGGATAGTAGGAAATATGATGTTAAAAGACTGGCTACTAAGTTCATTAATCTTTTTGAAGTTAAGAATATAAATTACATATTAAATTACATAATAATAAAGTTATTATTGACCTTCAAGTGTTAAATTTTACTTTACTCCAGTGTCAGTTTCCAAGGAGTTACTCCAGATGAAGAATGGTGTAACTGAAATTGGAATTTGACCCCAAATAGTCAACTTGAAAGGGCAATTGTGGCACAAAAAGTGCAGAACCTCTTCAACTGCAACTAAAGACACTAAGTTTCAGGTTCTTAGTCCCCCACAGGGGCCTGCATTGACCTTGCCTATGACAGGGGATATGGAGGAAGAAAACTTGCAGAGATATGCTTCTAGGTGTTCTGCACAAACATTTTGTACAGTGAGCAAGGTTTGTCCTGTAGAAAGAGTTGTGGTCCTGCTTCCAGATGCTGAAGATCCCACTGGATTTTCAGGATGCAAGGTCTATTCATGCAGAGGGCCTGGCCATTTGGGGGAGGGATAGCTCAGTGGTTTGAGCGTTTGCCTGCTAAACCCAGGGTTGTGAGTTCAATCCTTGAGGGGGCCATTTAGGGATCTGGGGCAAAAATCTGTCTGGGGATTGGTCCTGCTTTGAGCAAGGGGTTGGACTAGATGACCTCCTGAGGTCCCTTCCAACCCTGATATTCTATGATTCATGCCAGTGTAGGGCTTTTCAGCACTCCCTTCCTGCTGCATGGCAGTGTGAGGCTTCCCTAGACATCCTCTATAGAGAGGAATGCAGTGCCAAGAGGCTTTGATAACTTGGTATCTCCACAGAACAAGTAGGGGTGCAATGTGGTCTCACTGAAAGTCCACCTAAGGCCCCAAAACTTGCAACACTGGTATGTCCTGTTGCCACCTACCTCTGGATCTCAACCACATGAAAAATGTTCCATTGGGTTTTGGGAAAGCACCATGGAGGCAGCTGACCCTTTGTGTGGACTTGGACAAATCCATACTTGGATCTAGAGAGACTGAACTAGGTAGGCCCAAGACAGTGTCCTTGATTAGTATAATTGGTCTAATTAATAGCCTCTGAGGTACTTTTTTGAACAAATACCAATCCAATCTATGTGTATTTCACTCCTTGCATTTCTAATTAAACTGACACACAAATAACTGCTTACAATACTCAATTTCAAGTTGACACTAGCATTTACTAATACAATACTAATATTAATAGAATATGTTCTTTCTGGGGTGGAGGAGAGATGGGAGGAATAGAGACACAGAGTATTTCTCAGGGTTTAGTTCATTTTCTTCCTACATCTCATATTTGCCCAATCTATCTAGAGGAGCAAGACCAAACTCCATTCCCAAATGGCATTCTCATAATACCAGCTTATTATATTGCCACTGGGCCTCTGCACCATTCACACTGATGTTATAATCAATACAAAATATCTGATCAGTGAGAATAAAAGACTTTTGAGAATATCCTAACACTGGGCAGGTTGAGCATCATCTCAGATTCCTTGAAGCATTATGATTTATGATCACTCTATATTTTAAACTTAAAGATTGTAATATGGACTGATGACAAAAGGATGACATTTTCACAGGGTTTGACTAATATCTGTGGTGGAGGTAATAATATTTCAGTGATATTAAAATAAACAAAAAACAAAAACTGAATAGCTTCTGTATCCCTAGTGCATCCCCAATTCCAGCAATATCTTGAAAACATCCGGCTAACAGACTTAAGCTGGCAAGATAGTCTTGCCAAAGACAAAACAATGGTAGCATCACTGCATGTTACAAAATTTAAACATACTGAAACTTTTTGAAGGGGCAGGTTGCTTTAAGTTACTACGTGAGCAATTACTACATCTTGTAGGTACTTATATCGCCACAGATACCATAGTATCTGAGGACCTCATCATCTTTAATGTAGTAGTCCTCGCAACACCACTGTGAGGTAGGGAAGGGCTATTATCTCTGTTTTACAGAGTGGTTTGTACAAGGTTACTCAGGAATCCTTTGGTATAACAGGGAACTGAGCCCCACACCTACCCATTAAGCCAATATTCCTTCCTACTTATAAGTAAGAGTTTCTGGTGTCAGTAATACTGGTGTTCTTACAGATTCATAATACAGATTAATCTGGACCATAAAGACATAGCTAATGACCAGTCAATGGATTGCCTTTCATTTTAACCTCACTGCATACTCCCTAGGCAGAGGAATGTCCTGTATTACTCTCTCATTCCGCAATTTTCCATTTGTAATAAAGCATCATTTAGTACACCATTCTCCTCTTTAACACATTGCTTTATTACAGTATAAACCTTCTATAATTGGAATGCCCCTTTAGCTATAATCTTTTTTTTTAACTGAAAGTATGTGAACTATAAAACCATAAACTTAAAGATATTTTCATGAAAGCCTGTTATCTACTCCTGTGTAAAATGGAGTGAGGATGTCCATAAAAGTAATGACAAGGACATCTTTTTAATAGCCATGGGAAGATATACAAACATTTAATTATTAAGAAAGGAGTTAAGACAATGGAGAATATCATAATAATGAAGTTATTAATACATAGAATCCATTAATTGTTAATTATAGTGAGAGATAAGTGTAACTGAATTGTTTTGCTCAAAACGAGGCATGCATGCTGGTATTTACCAAGAAAGAGCATGCAAGAAATCACATTCTGTGTATCACCTGATGTAACTGGCTTACTTCTTGTGCTTGTAAAGATCTTGGCCTTTGAATATTTTTTTCTTTTTTAATCTTGAAAGTAATGTTATTATTATTTCTTTGCATAAATAGCGACTGTATGGATAAAACAAATGTAATATAAATAACAAAGAATAAATAGGCTCGGCCTGTTTGCAGTGTCTTATGGCATCAACTATCACTTGGGAAGGAGGAGTAGCAGCAAGGCAAAGATGGCTGTAACAGCTGCCGTTGTGGCTCCCTGCTCCTTGGGTTGCAGAGCTTAAGGAATGCTCCAAATTCTGCCAGCTGCGAGAGGCTCCAAGGGTTAGTTCTTGGAGCCAGGGATCCTGGTGGGCACCAGTACTACAGCTCGTTCCCTGAATGCATCCTATGTACCAGTAGGTTCGTTCTTAAGAGCTTAAAAATAACTTTCTGATTGTTACTTTCTCTTTTGCATCCTATAGCATTCACAGGTCAAGCATACTTAAACCATACAGGAGGAGGATAGGGAATTGTAGTCTCTAGTACCTGAATGGGGCGATTGTGCCACAGTTCTGGGGAAAGTATAGAGGTCACTTATGTGAGGACTGGTAAGAGCTAGTTGTAGTTGGAGGAGGAAGGGCCAAGGATAAGACACAGAAAAAGTTTAGAACAAATAGCATTAAAAACAAACAAGAGAAGTAAAATGGAACCCTTTGTACTGTTTCATTGAAACTGAAATCACTGGGATGAATATGCTTAAAATTAAGCATGTGCTTAAGTGCTTTGCTGGATCAAGGACGTATTGCTCAGTACCTGACAGAACCAAGCTATATGTTTATAAAGTGCTTTATATAAATGTAAAAGCATTGTTATTAATGATCATCAATAACTTTGATCATAATAATTACCACAAAGACACATATACCTCCTCAGGAAGAACATGTTGTTTGTTTGTATCTTACTCTTTGGTAGCATGCCAAAACAACAACAGTAGCCACTCTACCACTGGGTTATCAAATGTGGTCTGTATGAATTGTTAGTTAAAATAGTAATGGAGTCTGTCCTCTACCCTCAGCATGTAGAGTACACTAATAGTTACATGTTCCAACACCAGTTTATCAAGGTGTGGGTTAAGTCTCCACTTGTCACCTCTAAATTTGGCCAACAGAGTTCAATTGATATTCTTTTTGTGGAAGATGAGAAAAGTACTTGGTTGAAAACAAATTACAGTGGTCATTGTATAATTTATAAGCTCTATAAAGTTGCTTTTGAGGAAGTGTGTAATGAGGAAATTGAGGAATTGTAGCCATGAGGGATGATTTAAGTAGTTATTCCAATGGCTATTTAAGAGCTGAAACACTTATTTCTCAAGCAGAAACTATGATGTTTGTCAGCATGTAAACACAGGGCGTGACTCTCTTCTGCCTTATACTTTTGTGTAATCCAGAGGTCGGCAACCTATGGCATGCGTACCAAAGATGGCATGCAAGATGATTTTTAATGGCACGCTGCTGCCTGCCGGGGTCCCGTCCACTGGCCCCGCTCAGCCCACTGTCGAACCCAGGCTGCGGGCTGAGTGGGGCCGGAGGCCAGGACCCTAGCAGGCATGGCCCACTCCTCTCTGCCCCTCCCATTGGCATTTGCACATGCTTTCCTGACCTCTGTCACTTCCGGCAGGAGGTTGTCATGTCCATACTGCTACCTGGTGTCCGCAGAGTCTGAGCGGCCCTGGAAGCGGCCCAGCCGGCGGGGGCAGGAAGAGGGACTTGGCTCCACAGGAGTTGCAGCACTCACGAGGCTTGTAAGTGGGGAAAGGTCCTGGGTCCCAGCTCTGCCATGCACCCACCTAGCCCGAGCATGGCTGGCCCCACTACATGGACTCAGACAGGCTGCCCTGGGACTGCAGCCCCGGTGCCGGGATGATCTTGGCTCTGTACTGGGGCAGGCAGCATCCCACAGCCTGAACCCAAGCCCGGGGGCTGCAGCTCACCGACTGCTGGAGCCTGGGAACAGCTGGGTCGTGCCTCTTTCCCCACCCCAGGCCACTGGACCCCGCTTCCCTCCGGTACTGAGGGCAGAACCCAGGAGTCCGGAGCCCTATTCTCCGTCTGCCCCTGACCCCCTCGAACAACTAGAGCCCAGCTGCAAACCTAGGAATCCAGAATCCTCACTCCCAGCACTCCTCCCCCGAGCGTCAGACACCAGCCCCTTCCCGGAGCCCAGGAGTCCCAACTCCCACCCCACTCCCCGCCCTACCCCTCCCACACACCCAAAGCCCCTGCCCTGACCCCTGCACCCTCCTCACACACACACAGCCTTCTGCTCTGATCATCCCCTCAAACAAACCCAGACCCCTGCCCTGACCTTGCACCCCCCATTACCCCAGCCCCACCACATACCCAGCCCGCCACACCCCATGTCCTGACTCCTACACCTCCCTCACATGCCCCCAGTCCTCTGCCCTGACTCCTGCACCCCCACACATACCCAGCCCCCCAGAGCCCATGTCCTGAATCTTGCACCCCCTACATTCCCACCTGCACCCCTTGCACCCAATGGGAGTTGGCCAGGTAAGCGCTCCACACCCAAACCTTCTGCCCCAATCCTGAGCCCTCTCATTCATTCTAGCTCCTGGCCAGACCCTGCACCCCAACCCCCAGCCTGCTCCTTCACCTCCAGCCCTGTGCTCAGTGCACTCCCACCCTCAGCTCAGTGCAGAGAGGAAGAGAATGAACTTGAACTAGGGAGAAGGTAGGTACCCACTCTATGTGGGCAGAGCCTGGACCCCAGAGTGTCTGCTTAGCCCACTGCTGGTCTGGGGTCCCAGCTGCTGGCGCTGCTCAGCCCACTGCTGGCCCTGGGTTCTGGCTGCTAGCCCCTTGCCAGCCGGGGTGCCGGCTGCTGGTCCCACTCAGCCTGCTGCCAGTCTAGGTGAACAGAACCCCAGGCCAGCAGTGGACTGAGCGGGCCAGCAGCGTAAGATCAACATTTTAATTTAATTTTAAATGAAGCTTCTTAAACATTTTGAAAACTTTGTTTACTTTACATACGAAAATAGTTTAGTTATATAATATAGACAGAGAAAGACCTTCTAAGAAACGTTAAAATGTATTACTGGCACACGAAACCTTAAATTAGAGTGAATAAATGAAGACTCGGCACACCACTTCTGAAAGGTTGCCGATCCCTGGTGTAATCATTTAGGCCCTGATCCTGGGGTAAGCTCCCTACAGACAGACTCCTGTGCTCTCACAGAGCCCCACTGAGATAAGTAGGGCTCTGTGTAGAGCAGGCATTTACCTTCCAGGGTTTGCTCATGTGGATGCAATTGCAGATGTTATCCCCATGTAAAGTGAGTTTAAAATGTTACTCCTGATGTGCATGGAACAAAGATTCTGATTCAGAAGTATTTTGCACCAACTCTTCAAATATACAAAGACTGACGCAAATTGCAAGGAAGTGAAGAATCAACTTTATAGTTTCTTGCCCTATCCATCCATTCCATGTCTGTTGGAAGCACATGCAGATGGTGGTTAGCTGACCGTTGTCAAAGCTGGACTTCTGACTAAAATCTTTATTGCAATTTTATGTACAAAGCCTGCATACTGGACTTTTAGATGTATCGGAGTCTCCTCCAGGTTTATGAAAAAGACTCCTCTTGAATGTCCCTACTCTATATTTACTGGGCTTCCTTTGCAGTAAATACATATTGTCCTAAATGTATTGTAAAGAAGTTCTAACCAAATATCTTAGTAATTCAGATTATTACTCCCATTATGTGTGTACACTATTACAATAACTATCTTCCACTATTTCATCTTTTTTTCATATCATGAACAGATGGCTCTGAGCTTTATGTAGGTGATTGATTAAACTACACACAACAGGAGTATTTTATACATGAACAAATTCCTTTTAACAAGATTTTAAATTATTTTAGCAACCAATCTACTCTAGGGGATGGGAGTCTATTTTTCTTTTCCACTTTTCTTTTAAATGTATGCAATACCCGCCTTAAAACTAAGCTGCATATGTCTCATTCTAGGAGTTATTTATAATATGGAGATATAGCTATTTCATAGAACTGGAAGGCACCTCGAAAGGTCATCGAGTCCAGTCCCCTGCCTTCATAGCAGGACCAAGTACCATCTCTGACAGATTTTTTTCCCCCCCAGATCCCTAAATGGCCCCCACAAGGATTCAGCTCACAACTCTGGGTTTAGCAGGCCAATGCGCAAACCACTGAGGGCTTGATCCTGCTGACTGCTACTGAAAAAGGAGTAGAAAGGTAAAGCAGTGCTGCTCAGCACTCACAGAACTGCTAGAGATGCTCTGAAACAAATTCTGATGAGTATGGTAGAAAATGAGCATGGAGTATTGGAAAGAGGGTGTGGTCAGGGCATACGGGCTTGCGTTCAATACTGCACATGCAAATGTATGTGTTAATCATTTTTGTTATTTCAATCATTGCTGTACAGAAAATGTATGAGTTAATCATTTTTGTTATTTCAATTATTGCTGACTGTGCAGAAAAGATGCCCTAAGGGGAAAGTGAGAGTAGACTCATTAATGACTGATCTTTTAGACTGTTGTTTCAACTTTATAAAGTTAAATCTACATGCTTGTGAGACAAGGATTGTATGCTGACTGGGTAGGGAGGGTTACGGAGCTTCCCCCAGGAACTATAATCAGTGGGGGAAGGAGAGTGATGGAGTGTTGGCCCTATATCAGCCCTGTGAAGGATTTAAGGTGGCACAGATAGGGCTAATTAACTTTATAGGCCACAGAGGGTGGAGGGTCTGGCTTGACTGAAAATGGCTAATAGCTGATAAAACCCAGCTGATGGAGAAGCTGGCTAAAATACTAAGCTAGAAAGTGCACAACAGACAGGGGCTGCAGTGTGGAAGCTGCCAGTCACTCCCTGGGCTTAGAGAGAGAAAAGGACGAAATCAAGTGAGCGAGAGAAGCCTTGGGATCTTGGCTCTGAGGGAAGGTTTGCTGAGAAGTGTGGTGAGGAGAGCCTATGGGAGGCAGAGTAGGAAGCACTCAGGGAAAAAGCAGTGAGGGTCGAGATTGTATACACCTTATAGGCTGATTATAGGGTATCTGAGCTGCAACCTGCAGTAGCGGGTGGGCCTTGGTTTCCCTTGGGAAGTAGCACAGGCTTATGGGAGACACCAACTGGAAAGCTGGTCTGGAAGGACTTTGATGCCCCGGAAGGGAGGACTACCTAGTGACCTATCCAGAAAGCTGAGTCACAAAGAGATAGCACACCCTGAGTTGTGGGGAGTGGTGAGTGAACAACAGAAGGGGAGAGCTGATTTACCGGACACAGCCAAAAAGAGGTGCACCAATAGTGAGTGAACACTGTGACTAGCAGGGATGAGGGTAGTAATTACCACAGATCCTGGGACTGGTAAACAGGTCCAGAGAATTGCTACCCCTGGGTGGATTTGCATGTACTGGTTCACACTCCATTCAAGAGACTCAGAAAGATCTTAAGTTATAAAGGGCCATCTTGAACTGACTCAGGGAAGGTCTCATTTTGATGAACCTTTGACCGAGGTGTGTGTGGGGTGCAAACCAAGCTGAAAGGTTGAAAGGATAGTGACCTACTACACACCTATCTGGAAGATGGGCAACTTCTGGTAAATTTAGTGTGTGTTTAGACCTTTTATCATTTTCATGAGTGTTTTATCTGTAATGCATTTGTCTGTAAATGTACTCTGCTTTGGAAGAGCTGTTTGATTACTTATAACCACTGACCTACACTGTTCATAGCCTTGTTGGGATAATTGTGACTTGCAGGGGGTTGCAACTCGTAACTCTGGTCTGGAAGAATAAGGGCATGGGTCCTTCAGGGCCGCTCAGAGGATTCAGGGGGCCTGGGGCAAAGCAGGGGAGCTGTGGCGCTTGTACTTTCCTGGCGGCAGGCCAGGCCTTCGGTGGCATTTTGGCGGCGGGGAGCCCTTCAGTCGCTCCGCGTCTTCAGCAGCACTGAAGGGTCCTCCGCTGCCGAAATGCTGCCGAAGACCTGAACTGGCACTAGGCCAGGGCTCGTGGGGCCCGTGCGGGGCCCAGGGCAAATTGCCCCACTTACCCCCCCCCTGGGCAGCCCTGGGGTCTGGGTAACAGCTAGAGTCCTGAGAGTTGAGCCAGGGGTGGCCAACCTGAGCCTGATAAGGAACTAGAATTTACCAATGTACGTTGCCAAAGAGCCACAGTAATAGGTCAGCAACATCCGCCCCATCAGCTACCCACTCCCACTCCCAGCACCTCCCACCCACCAGCAGCCCTACTGATCTGCGTCTCCCTCTCCCGCCCCGCACCTCCTGATCAGATGTTTTGTGGCATGCAGGAGGCTCTGAGGGGAGCAGTGAGGGTGGAGCAAGGTCACTGCAGGCTCAGGAGAGGGGGTGGGAAGGTGTGGAGTGGGGACCGGGCCTGTGGCAGAGTCAGAGGTTGAGCATTGAGCACCACCCCGCACATTGGAAAGTTTTCACCTGTAGCTCCAGCCCTGGAGTCGGTGCCTATACAAGGAGCCACATATTAACTTCTGAAGAGCTGCATGTGGCTCCAGAGCCACAGGTTGACCACCCCTGCTTTGAGCAAATCATAAAGGGGGTCACAGTTGCTTTTACACCTGAACTGGGACAGTGGGCTAGTTCAAGACATAGAAATGCTTCCAAATGCTCTCATGAAACAGTGCCTCTGACAAACTTCAATGCTCGATGCTTCGTGGCATATATGGGGGAAAGGGACTTTTAGCCAGCTTCTCAGTCTGCAGTGACCATTGTCCTCAGCTTTCTTTATATTTTTAGGGTTGTGAGTAACAAAAACAGTTTATCTAACAATTCTTCTGTTGGTTCAACATTGCTCTTTCATTACCCTCATTCGGGCTTTAGCTTTGATTACTCATAATAATACGGGCTAAACATTTAGCTAAAATGTTGCCAAACAACTTAATATAATAACAGTTCTATTTTTTAAATAAATTTGCTTCTGTTGCATTTGTGTCCACAGAATTAGTTCACTGGCAGGAATGAGCATGGAAATAATGAATTTTAAGTGAATATTGTGGAATAGTCACACTGAAAAGTCTATTTCTTGACATATTAGTCATCCAAACATGGAAAGAAACATTCCCATTTTGTTACTATGGACAAAATGTTTAAAGTCAGGAACCCCAAGCTAGACATTTAAATGCACATTTAGGTGACTAAGAAGTGGCATGAGTTTTCGAAAGTACTGAGCTCCTGCAGGTTCCAGGGATTATTGCCCAGCTTTAGGTATCCACATTTTGGCATATGTGTCCAGTCAAAACAACTTGAATTTTGAATACTGAATACTCAAAACAAACTGCTTGAAAATGAGTTGTGGATAATAGCCAAGCCTTATTTGTGGAAATTACTTAGCTAATAACGAAAAAACTTCAAGAAAATTGTAATTCATTCACAGACAATTTACAAACGGTGAAAGAGGTAAAATTGGTTAATACTTTACCTGATAACTTATTCAGATATTTCTACTAACAGTAATGCGTTATTTTGCTGTGTATTATTTTTTACTATATAACGAAGCACTGCATCACAATTATAAGCACCTTTATAAAATTAGGTGCTTTCTTGGCATTTGGTGTTTCAGTGTGCCTGTTACAGCAGTAGGAATTGGTTGCAGGCTGTGTGAATCCAATGTTAAGTGATAGATATACACTGAAAGGCTTCTTCCTAGATGTCATTCAGCATTTCTGACAAGGTAACAAAGAGAGCTAAAGCAGCTTATCTTTCTAGAATAAAGGCTAACACCAAAAGGGGGATTGATTCTCCTCTGAGATACATAGTCAACAATAACCAGATATCTTGAAAAATCTGCTAGTGCATTCTGTGGTTTTCCTGTATACCAGTGGATTGACATCCATGATTTCCAACTGTGAATGCCCCACATACCATAGTGGAATTAAATCCTGTGAGGTTAATCCATTTTAAACCTCTGGTTGACATCTTTCCCATCTTTTTCTCAAAAGTTTTAGACTCCACAGGAAATCCTCACACAACCTTTCTTTTGCCACTGATAAGACTTAGCGGAGTTTAGATGTTTTGAGGAGGCAATAGCCATTAGAAACCTTTCTTTTCCTCTTGTGGGTTTTTAGGGATTTTTTTCCCCTCTCTTTCTTCTTCTAGATAAACTATGGGTATTATGAGACCTAAAAGAATATGCAGTTCAACCTAGGAGAGGTTTGGCCTTTGTGTGAAATGACTGCAGCAAGGTTCAATTTGGGAAGAAAAGTTGAGACTTAAACTGTGAAAATCGAAGACAATTGTTAACGGAAAATCTGAAATACAGAAATTCAAATAGGAAAACATGCACAATGGTCGCAGTTCTCATCCTGTCATTTAAGTAACAAGTTATCCAAGCAAATAAACATCCAGCCCTAATTTGCTCTCAGCCCTCTGCATTTGTTTTATACTTTGCTCTATAGTTTCTAGTGGAGAGGCTTCTTTTATGTTTGGCACATCCTGACCTATTATATAGCACCATATATAATTTCACTATAGAAATAATAGATCTTCCTATGATAATTTCTCTCTAAAATTGTAAGTAGTTCTTATTCTTATATTAATCACCATTATTGATAGGCCATCTCTACAACCCATATTTGCATTGGTGTGGATGTAACATTTTAATCCAGCCTGAGTGAAGGATGTTAATCTGATCTCTGCTTTCCTCTTGCTGCTAGGAGGAGGAAAAATGCAACAGCCCTCTTGCTCACTTCCCATCCTGCCTCATGCTGGCCTGACTGTGCACACTAGCGCATTGTGGATTTAGTGCCAGGATTCCACGTATTCCCCTTCCCTGCCTGCCTATTTCTTACCTACCTGCACAGGCAGAAAAAACTAAGCAAGAAGTAACCTGGCAGTTGTAGTTTTCCCTGCTTCTGCAGCGAGTCTGGCTATGTGAGTAACCCACCCAAAAGGAGTAAAGAGGACCACTTGCAACTCCATACGCCTTTGCAGATTGGGTTGGGAATCAGAAATTATATTATTCAGGAAATTCCAATATTCAGAAAATAGAATTTGTTCTAGATCAGTATGAAAAGATTAAAAGAAAATTCCCCAGGTATTCAGTTCAGGACTATTGAAATGTTCCCTTTTGATAGTGTTGTTCAATTTAATTTTTTGCTTTCTTTTATATTAAAATACTACACTCAATGTTTTTATAGAATATAAAAATCTAAATGAAATTAATTGAAATAACACGATCAAAACAAAATGAGTTGAAATGTCACTAATCTAAGCAATTCAAATTTGATGTTTTTTTAAACAGAAAACTTAACACATACCAGCAATATGTTTCAACTTTGACAAACCTGCATTTTTCAATGGAAAACTGTTCTGTCGAAAAACTTCCAACCAGATCTTCTCTTCTCACAGCACAGGCCTCTAGATTGAGTCCACTGAGTGATTCTTTCTTGCATGAGGAGCCCCACTGAAATAAATTGCCTCTCCTTGTAAGTAATGGCAGCAGAATCATACTCTTAAAGTTACAGTTCTTCCAATAAGGCCTGATTTGATATTTTTATTATACAGCATTCAACCTTAAAGGGCTGTGAATGTTTTCAGTTAAAATATTATATGAAAAACACGTTTGCTTCTGATGTTTAGATTGAATCTCTTTGCTGTAGTTTCTCTGTAACAGTAGATTAAGCTAATTTTCATTGATTCATAGATTCCAAGGGCAGAAGGGAGCATTGTGATCATCTAGTTTGACCGCTAGTGTAACCCAGGCTATTAAATTCCTCTGAAATAATTTCTAGAGTATATTTTTTAGAAAAATATTCATTGTTGATTAAAAATGGTCAGTGATGGAGAATCAACTGCAATGGTAATGTTTTTTTTCCAATGACTAATTATTCTTACTGTTAAAAATTACGCCTTAAAAGATTGTATCAGAGGGGTAGCCATGTTAGTCTGGAACTGTAAAAAGCAACAAAGAGTCCTGTGTCTGACGAAGTGGGTATTCACCCACGAAAGCTCATGCTCCAATACATCTGTTAGTCTGTAAGGTGCCACAGGACTCTTTGTTGCTTTTTACAGATCCAGACTAATGCTAACTTGAAAGCTTCTTACCTGTGTTTAAGATCAGCAAGCTGGCCGCCTGCCATATTTACTATTCTTTCTACACATTGGGATGGTTTGTTCCTGCAGTCTCAATAAGGATTCTTTAAAATACAGTCAGCTGTCCTGGACTCCTTTCCCCCTCATATTAATTCTCCCAGGGGATCCCGCCCATCAGTTCACTGAGGGAGTCAAAGTCTGCTTTTCTGAAATTCAGGGACCGTATACTGCTGCTCTCCTTTCTTCCTTGTGTCAGGATCCTGAACTTGACCATCTCATGGTCACTGCCTCCCAGGTTCCCATCCACTTTTGCTTCCTCTACTAAATCTAACCAGTTTGTGAGCAGCAGGTCAAGAAGAGCTCTGCCTCTAGTTGGTTCCTCCAGCACTTGCACCAGAAATTGTCCCCTACACTTTCCAAAAACTTCCTGGATTATCTGTGCACCACTGTATTGCTCTCGCAGCAGATATCTGGGTGATTGAAGTCTCTCATGAGAACCAGGCCCTGTGATCTAGTAACTTCTGTTAGTTGCCGGAAGAAAGCCTCATTCACCTCATCTCCCTAGTGGTCTATAGCAGACTCCCACCACAACATCACCCTTGTTGCTCACACTTCTAAACTTAATCCAGAGACTCTCGAGTTTTTCTGCAGTTTCATACCTGAGCTCTGAGCAGTCACACTGCTCTCTTACTTACAATGCAACTCCCCCACCTTTTCTGCCCTGCCTGTCCTTCCAAAAAAGTTTATATCCATTCATGACAGTACTCCAGTCATGTGAGTTATCCCAGCAAGTCTTTGTTATTCCAATCAGATGATAGTTCCTTGACTATGCCAGGAATTCCAGTTCTCCCTGCTTGTTTCCCAGGCTTCTTGCATTTGTGTATAGGCCCTTAAGATAACTCGCTGATCGTCCAGCTTTCTCAGTATAAGACAGGAGTCCTTTCCTGCTCATGCTTCCTCCTGATATCCCATTTCCCCTCTTACCTCAGGGCTTTGGTCTTCTTCCCCCGGTGAACCTAGTTTAAAGCCCTCCTCACTAGGTTAGCCAGCCTGCTTGCGAAGATGCTCTTCCCTCTCTTCATTGGGTGGAGTCCGTCTATGTCTAGCAATCCTTCTTGGAACACCACGCCATGTTGGGAGAATCCAAAGCCTTCTCTCCGACACCACCTGCGTAGCCATTCATTGACTTCCACAATTCGATGGTCTCTACCCAGGCCTTTTCCTTGCACTGGGAGGATGGACGAGAACACCACTTGTGCCTCAAAATCCTTTATCCTTCTTCCCAGAGCCACGTAGTCTGCAGTGATCTGTTTGAGGTCATTCTTGGCAGTATCATTGGTGCTGTAGTGAGGCGGCCTGGCTTCCAGCCGCCCCAGAGAAGGACGAACCCTTAGACGACAAAGTGGGCGGAGCCACAAGAGCCTGTGCCTGCCCCCCAGAGGTCAAGGCGCAGGGCAGGAAGTATAAAAGCCCAGCCTCAGGGCTCAGAAGCTGCCTGGTCACCGGAGAGGCCAGACGCTGGTGCCTTAGCTCCCGATGGAGATACTCCTGCCGCCTGTGACCGACCTGAGGACTGGCCATACCTGCGGAGCCTGGATGCTGACCAGGCGCTGGAAAAGCCCCTAGGCTGGCCTGTACAAAGGGACCCCGAGGAGCTGCCCAGTTTACCCCTCGCTCAGTATCCTGAGGAGCCCATGGTGTGGGACGCTGCGGAAGATGCCGCCGAGACAGAGGTACCAGTAGAGAGGGAGGTAGGAAGTAGCCCAGGGGCAGCCGACTCTAGTCTGGCTGCAGCACACCCAGAGCCAATGTCAGTGTGTTGTGGCCAGGATCCCCACTGGCACAGCAGCAGGCTGCCTGCCACTGTTAGGGCCCCGGGCTGGGATGCAGAGGAGTGAGCGTGAGCCTGGGCTTCTTAACTTACTGAACTGTTTGCTCAGCCCCTACCTAAGGGTCTGAGCCCCTGACTGTTGTTTGTAGCCCCACTCCGACCTAGGGCCTGGGCTTAAATTACTGAACTGGTTGCTCAGCCCTGCGTGAAGATCTGAGCCCTACACTGTTGTTTGTAGTCCTGCCCTGAGCTAGGGCCCAGGCTTAAATATACTGAACTGTTGGCTAACCCCTGCCTGAAGGTCTGAGCCCTGAACTGTCATTTGTTGCCCCAGGTAGTGAGGCGGCCTAGCTCCCAGCCACCCCAGAGAGAGGAGAACCCCAACAGCAGATGTTTACAGGTGCCCATGTGGAGAAGCAGGAAGGGGTAGCTATCCAAGGGCTTCCTGAGTCTTGGCATTCTCATAGACTCATAGACTCATAGGTCAGAAGGGACCAATATGATCATCTGGTCTGACCTCCTGCACAAGGCAGGCCACAAAACCCTACCCATACACATTTATAACAACCCCGAACCCATGACTGAGTTATTGAAATCGTCAAAATTGAGATTTGAAGACCTCAAGCTGCAGGGAATCCACCAGCAAGCGACCCATGCCCCACGCTGCAGAGGAAGGCGAAAAACCTCCAGGGCCATCACATCGTGAATCCTAGCTCCTGGCAAGCAGCAGACCTCTTGGTTTTCCCAGTCGAGCAGCAGATAGATGACTCAGTCCCCTTGAGGAGGGAGTCCCCAACCACCAACACCCTCCTCCTTCTCTTGGGAGCAGTGGTCATGGGACCCCCATCCCTAGGACAGTGCATCTCATGCCTTCCAGTTGGTGGGGTCTCCTTCTGCTCCCTTCCCTCAGATGTATCATCTAGCCCACTCTCTGCATTAATACCTATGGAGAGAACATGAAAACGGTTGCTCACCTGTATCTCCATTGCTGGTACATGGATGCTCCTCTTTCTTCTTCTGGAAGTCACATGCTGCCAAATTTCTTCACCGCCCCTCTGTCCCCGCTGCACAGCCTGCTCTGATTCTTCAGAATGTTGTGGCCGTAGAAGCATATCCTGATGTCTGTACAGGAAATCTTCATTTTCTCTTATGCAACGCAGGGTTGATACTTGTTTCTCCAGAGCTTGAACCTTCTCTTCCAATATAGAGAACAACTTGTACTTTGTACAGACAAAGTCGCTTCTGTCCTGTGGAAGAAAGACAAACATGGCACAACCTGTGCAAGTTACAACAGCTGAATGCTCACCTTCCATAATTTCTTCCTTCTAAGAGCTTCCTCAGCTGTTGCAGTAACTACTCAGAGAAGCCTTCAAGATGAAAGCCTTAGTGCGCTCTCCCCAGGCGAACTCCCCCCGTTAGTCTCCGCTGTTCACCGCTCAGCTGGTTCACTGCTGACTGCCTTTTTATAATAGTCAGGCCCACTCAAGGACCACCTGGAACAAAGCATGCCCAATTCACACTTTTCAAACAAACAATCAAACATATGGTCAAACTGACAAACTGTCCCCGCAACAGACACTCAGATACTCATCACCAACACAGCCCCCAAATTGAGCAATTAGCGAACCTCCTCTCAGACAGATCCCAGGCAAACTCCCTCTGTTAGCCTCTGCTGTAAATGCCTCAAGTTGCATTGTGCCTCAACAAAATCATACACCTTGAGTTTTCTACCCTTTTAGATTTCATACAAGGTGACTATCTTTCTGTCTTGACTCTTCTTGTTACTAGTTTAAGACGACAGTGCGAAAATTAACATCCCCACGTCTGAAAAATAATCTCTTTGCTTTTGGATGCAATGTCCTGCATTGATATGAATAACATTCCCATTAACATTTAACATTCCCAGTGCTACCAACTTGACTTCCTTAACTAGTGTAAATGACAAACTATCATATAATGGGGTCTGTGTATTTATTATTCTTCACCTATTAGAAATACAAACTTCAGTCTGACTTCTGAAACCCCGCTTCTGTCCTGATTTTATAGCATAGGAGACAACTGAATTATTCAATAAGCTAATAACAATTTTCAGATGGGAAATTAAAACAGCATAATTCTCTATTTGTTGTTTTAACAATAAATTAATATTCTGTGTGTAGCAGAAATAATACTTATCATTTTATTATAAAGTGTTGCACACACAAGAAAATGTTCTATTAAACACTTTATGGTGTGTTATTTCAAGCCTTCAGCAGTTATGCTGATGAGTCTCTGCCTTCAAGCCCTTGCCTGCCAATACAGCTACTATAATGTGTCATAATTCACCCTTCATTTAATTAAGGCATCTGTCTAGAAAAATGTGTTTCAGTATTCGTTTTTCTTTTCATATTTACCAATATACAGGACACAATAGCATTGTTTTTCTAGCACGGAGTCTGAGCCTCCATTCTATTTGACTGCTCCTGTGAAGTATGAAATGCCCTCACTCCCACCAATCTCTGTAGATTTTGAGGGCATTAAGTTCTTTGTAGGAGAGGGGGCCATTTAGGGAACTGGGGTAAAAATCCGTCTGGGGATTGGTCCTGCTTTGAGCTGCGGGTTGGACTAGATGACCTCCTGAGGTCCCTTCCAACCCTGATATTCTTTGATACACAGCAAGGAGATGTCAAAATATTGCAGAATAGGGTTTGTATTTGGTTGCTGGGGATCTGGCTATCACAGATCTGTATTTTTCCTATAAATGACCCCATAACTCTAAAACTTAAATGTGTATTGGATGTTTATATGTGGTTCTTCAGGGAAGAGACTGTCTTAACTCTTTTTATGTATAATACAGTGTCCAGCACAATGAGTCCCTGATCTGGGTAAGGGTCCCTAGGTACTACTGAAATACTAGTAACAGAGTGTGTGAGAGACCCATACAGGCCACCACTGGTTTGTAGAGCCTTTCCTGGTGGTCCACAGAATAAAATACCTTGAGAACCAAACAGAGAGTGAATTGGCTGTTGAAGGAAGATGAGTCCATGAGAGGCTCTTATCCACTTTGAAGATTTCAGTAAATGAAAGCATGTACATGAGCATGCAAGCTCTTAATTGGCATCCTTGGTAACAGCTGAAATTTGTTTGACTGACAAGAGATTGAACATATCTAAAGCTTGAGGCATAGATAGAGAAGACAGAGTTGGATAGGGAAAAAGCATGTTTAGATAAAAGTGGTGATATTTGTTTTTAATACAGGGATAAAGCTGGGTAAGATGTTTTTTCCTCTCCTCTGCCCCCTACTAGTGAGAGTGCTTGAGCAGCTACTAGAAGTTTAGTGTCATGCTACGTACTGAAAAATAATGTTTCTGGTTCTCCACACTTACATCTAATAATGGATTAGAGAACAGTGTACAGTTTCTTATTCTTTCTATAAGAGCACAACTCACCCTCATTAGAAAGACTCCTAATGATTTCAGTGTGAATTAAATCCTCAATAATAAGTTCAAAAATATTAAACAAATAGATAAGAAGAGACCACTCATCTAGACTGACTTCCTGCATAACACAGACCATACAATGTCAGCAAGCAATTCCTGCATCAAGCCTCCAAAATAGTGGTTGAACTGGAGCATATCTTTTATAAAGGTATCTAGTCTTTAGTTAAAGACCACAAGTCATAAACAGTTTGCCATATCTCTTGTTAATGTTACTCTAGTTAATTACCCTCACTGTTTCTAAAAGAAAAAGAAAAATTGTTTCTTACTTCCAGTGAACCTTTCAGACTTCAACTTCCAGCCATTAGAGTGTCTTACACTTCTGCTGCTAAACTAAGGAGTAGAGCTGGGTGAATAACTGCTTTTGAGGGGGAGGGAGAATTCATCAACAATTTTGAAAGGCTGGAAAAAAATCATTTCAGGTTGGGTTTTTAATTATTTTTTTAAAATCTACACAGAATTGAATAGTCAAAAACAAATGTATTTCAGGACAAATGAAGTATTTTGTTCCAATAAAGCAAACATTTTGTTTGATTTTGACCATTTTTATATATTATTTGTATGGGTTTTAAATAATATTTGAGGAGATTTTGAGACAAAAAGTGCTTCAAACATAATGTTTAGTTTCAAAGATGTTGAAACAAAATGTTTTGGGTTTGGGGGGGAATTTGGGTTTCCCTCCCCCAAACAAACAATTCAATGAAACTGACATGAATTTGTGAAATGTTTCAGTGTTGCTGCATTTGCATTTTTTTTGCCAAAAATAAGTTTTGGCTCAAAAACTTTACCCAGATCTCCTAAAAGTACTCAAGTATCAGATATTATGCCATTACTGCATTTTAAAAGGTAACAATGAAAGATAACACCTTTGTGCGTGGGATGCCTGCCCCCATGAACACTTTCTTTTCTGAGAACACTAAGAGACATGGAAGATCAGCATTTCTGCTCCAGTATAACTATTGTCCTCGGATTTTTCATGCTTTCCAACTGCAACTCTGATGTATCTGGGCCCAATTCTGTCTAAATTTTGTGCCAGTGCTCATTATTATGCTTTGCTTTGATTCATTATATAGCTTTGATTATCTCATTGATGTAGTGGAATTGTGCCTGTTCATGCCAGGGTGGAATTTAGCTCAACTGACTTCAGGCAGGAGCATCTTCAACACAGAATATTTTGGCTTGGCGAGAAGGAGATTGGACTCTCCTAAGAGAGTCCCAGTCTGAGTCTCCAATATGACAATGTGTAGGCTGTGCACGCAATGAAATTAATCCAGCCAGAGTTTTGTGAACTTTACCAGTTGATTAAGTCAGAGGCAGTGTCTTGCCACCAGCTGGCAGAGGCAACAGCTATAAAGTATAGATTAACTCAAATATCAACTCAGTTCTTTAAAGTAGTTAAGTGCTTGCTGAATGAACATAGTGTTAGATCCATAGTTTCTGTGGATAGTATAACTTTGTATTCTCTAGCCTCTCCCATAATATCAAGGGTTTTAAGTATTCATAATTTATCTAGTCAGATATTCTATGCTTTTTTTTTAAATAATGTGTTAATTTTATTGATCATTTAACAACTCATGGTTTGTGGTAAAACACTTCGGTACAGATGGGCACGCATTGATGATATTAAAATATGAAACATGGATTACTGCTAGTTAGGGACACCATTTATTATCATTTTACAGGAAAATAATTCCATGCAAATCAATCTGTGGCATGTGGGGAGTTGGGGGGCTGTGAGAGAGAGCAAAAAACCTCAGTAGGCTGTGCAAGCAAAATTGGCTGCTGGTGATGTGTTAGAAAAATTAACATTTTTATCAACCTGTTATCATTGCAAAAGATGTCTCTAATTTTTAACTCTATCTTACATATGAATCTTGCACTTCAACTGCCAAATTGGCAGGCATATGAATTGTATTTCTGGGCAGTACAAATGGAATAAGAGTCATATATGGGAATTACTCCATGTATTAAATAATGCCAATAAATATAACAAGTGCACTGTGCAGTATGTGATGATGAGTTATCACTGTGAAGTTATAAATAATCATACTTTTAGATAATTACTTTGGGCCAGAACCTCAGTTGGTGTAAATTGCTTGGCTCTGCTGGGATCAATGCAGCTACATTGATCTATACTAGCTAAGAATCTGGCCCAAATGTATCTGTGAAATTGTCATTTATGTATGTTTCTGTATGTATGTTTCTTCTCACAGTGAGCCCAAAATCGTGCCCCAGAGTTGAGTAATTCAGCTCCACAGAAGAAAAATCTTCCTTCCAGATAGAGCGCCTCTTTGGCTGTCAGTTCAGCCTCCAGGCTGGAGAACTGTTTGTGTTTGAGTACTGTTGCCTCCAGCCCAATACAAACACCCAGGAAGAGGGACTGGAAAATCAGTGTAGTTGTGAATCCTCTCACCTCACTCCCAAAAGGAAATTTTGCATGGATGGGCAAGGAACTCATGTGGAATATGCATATAATCTGCAAAATGCAGGGAATGAATGATAGCTGTTGGGTACTCAGATTCCTATCCCTATCTCCTACCACTTCACACGGAGAAGAATCACGCTGTTCACATTGTGAATCACATTCTGTTGTTCACTCATGGATGCTGGAGAAGGATTTTTGTTCACTGGTGAATACTGTAACTATATGCAAGAAAATAATCATATAAATATTGTGATACAGCATGACCAGAAGGCAGCATAAGAGTGTTAGCAGGGGGCCTTATTCCCTGCCAAGGGAGGAAGGTTTGCTTTAGATTAACTAGAACAGCTGTGGCCAATTAGAGCAC
>NC_133769.1:175475248-175504330 GCF_003597395.2 Chelonoidis abingdonii | reverse complement strand
CCTCCTCCAAGGACACTAGGGGAATGATTAAGAACTGGTTCAGAGGCAAGCAATAGCGCCCTGAACCTACCCCAGAGAAGAGAAAGCGCGAGACCCAGCAGAACAGTACCGGCAATTTGCCACAATATATATACCTCCTATAAGATGAACAATGCTAACGTCTGGAATGTTGTCAGCCAGTCATCTTGCATATAAATGGAATGATGAGTTTATTAATTTTTGTTCTCATTTAAGCGACCACACCGTATATCTGTAACAGGGGTCAGCAACCTTTCAGCAGTGGTGTGCCGAGTCTTCATTTATACACTCTAATTTAAGGCTTCGCGTGCTGGTAATACATTTTATTTTTTAGAAGGTCTCTTTGTAAGTCTATAATATATAACCAAACTACTGTTATATGTAAAGTAAACAAGGTTTTCAAAATATTTCAGAAGCTTTATTTAAAATTAAATTAAAATGCAGATCTTATCGGTTTAGTGTGATCCTTTGCTTTTCCTTGCTGAGTTTTCCAATGTCTGGCACGTATTTGGATAATTTAAGCTGAAAACAGGCTTCTGAGTGATCACTTGTTAACCGGCTCTGAGAGGGACAGAGGACAGATTTCATGTGTGAAAATACCTGTTCACACAGGTATGTGGATCCAAATGCTGAAAGCACTGCAAACGCAGTTTTCTTCAAACAGTTAAATTTCACTGGCAGGTATGTTTAGCAGGTCAGAATAGAGGCCCCGTGATCTCTCTCGGTAGCTTCAAGTGCGCTTCGCAGATCCACAAACTTTGATGTCCACAATTCTGAGCTTTTTAACTGAATGAGTTGCACTTCAAAATCTTCAACACCCATCCACTGAAATACAGACAAATCCAAGTTGCTTTCACTGAACATTTCAGGTTTAATTAGAAAAGAAAGCATTGGACCAAATCGCTGGAAATCTTGAAGTCTGTCAGAAAATTCTGATTCCAGTTCTTGCATGTACTTTCCAATCTCATCGACATTGACAGTGCAATGTGTCGGTAGCTCTTTTATGAGTTGGAAGTAGCGGAAAGTAGACGTTTGAATATCCGTGGAAAAAACTGCTAGTTTCATAAAAAATGCTTTCCAGGCTTCATAAAGATCCAGAACTGTTTGCCCTGCACCCTGGAGACAGAGGTTGAGTTCGTTTCGGTGAGCGGTGATATCAGTTAGAAACATGAGCTTACACAGCCATTTATCATCATCCAGTTTGGGGTAGTTTTGTTCTTTTCTAGACAAAAAGTCCTTGATTGCATCAAAACAGTTTACAAAGTGCACCAAAAACTTGCCATGACTTAGCCACTGAATGTTGCTGTGAAGTGGGATGTCATTATAAGCACTGTCCATCTCTTCTAGCAGTGCTTGAAATTGTCTGTGAGTCAAAGCAGATCGAGCAACAAGGAAATTCACAATTTGCACCACTGTATTCATCACATTATTAAGCTCTGAATTAGAAATTTTAGGACACGGGTTTTCTTGATGGATGATGCAGTGAAATTTGACTATCGGATGGCCAATTTGATCTTCAAGTACCTTTACAAATCCCTTCTGTTTTCCGACCATGGCAGGAGCACCATCTGTTGTCACACAAAATATTTTTCTGATGTCAACTCCTCCTTCTTCAAAATGGTTTACAAAACTTTCCAGTATATCTTTCCCCTTCGTTGTGCCATGCAGGGGTTTTAGGCAACGAAGTACCTCTTGGATTTCATCAGAAGCACAATATCTTGCAATAACTGCCAAAAGTGGAATGTCGTTTATATCCATGCTCTTATCAACTGCAACACTAAACACTGCTGTGTCTTTCAATGCAGTCATCTGCTTTTCCTTAATGTTTTCTGTCATTTCACTTACGCATGTCTCAACTGTTCTGGCAGAGATGGGCAGTTCTTTTACTCTAGATATGATTGCATCTTTATTTGGCAAATCATTGAACAAAATCTCCGAACTGCTGAAAAAATTCTTTTATATATTCCCTATCTGTAAATGGCTTTCTGTTTTTTGCAATGCACTGTGCAGTCTTGTACCTTCCTTCTGCAGCTTGATTTTTACTTACACTTAAGCTTTTAAAACACTGCTTTGCTTCTCTTAGGCTGCTACTGCCTTTGTGATTGATTCAGTCTTGTCTGCTTCGTCAAGAAAGGTTTTCTTGTGCTTTGTTTCAAAATGTCATTGAACACTTGATGTGCGACAAACAACATTTTCATAACAGAAAATACAAATAGCACGGTCCTTCTTTTCAATAAATCCAAATGCTTCTGTCCAAGCAGGCGGAAATGATCGGACATCTAGCTTCGCTTTCTTAGGAGCTGCCATTTTGTTAAACATTCACTTCAACTCTCAGTGGGAAACAAATGGCGATGGAAGGCAGGCACAAGGTCAAACACAGCGTGATCTGATATAAGCAATTTTAAGATGGGGGTGCTGAGCTGCATCTCCTCTTGCCTTGTGAGCAACCCTCACTGTCCCAGGCTGGGCACAGTAGGCCACAGTGGGGAGGCTGCAGAGCAGTGATCCAAGGCCAGGAGCAGAGCCTGGGGTGGCCTGCTGGGACTCCAGGCCAGAAAGCAGGCTGAGCGAGGCTGGAGATCCGGCTGGCAGGAGGTCAGCAGCTGGAACCCCAGATTGGCAGCTGAGGAGAGTGGAGCTGGCCGCTGGTAGGGCTGAGCAGAGCCAGAGGCCTGGACCCTATCTGACAGGGGGCCTGTGCAAGGTGAGTGGGGCTGCAGCAGGAGGGGACCCCAGCTGGCAAGGGGCCAGCAGCTGGCAAGGGGCCAGCAGCCAGAACCCCAGAGCAGCGACTGAGTGGCTCAGCCCACCCTGCTCTGGGATTTCGGCCACTGGCTCCTGCCAACCAGGGTCTCAGCCTGCTGCCACCCTGGGGTTCCTGATTGGGGCTGCGGCGGGGGGGACCCCAGCTGGCAAGGGGCCAGCAGTGGGAACCCCAGAGCGGCAGCGGTCTGAGCGGCTCAGCTCATGCTGCATGCCATTAAAAATCAGCTCACGTCCCACTTTTGGCACGTGTGCCATAGGTTGCCGACCCCTGATCTATAACCAAATAAAGAGGAACGAAGAGTCCCTTGGCACCTTATAGATGTTAGGTGCCACAGGACTCTTTGTTGCTTTTTACAGATCCAGACTAACACGTCTACCCCTTTGATACAAATAAAGAGGTAATACTATGATGGTGACAGACTAGGTGCCAGCTCAAGCCAAGGTCCCCATGCCTCAACTGAATACTGACAAATAGCTGGAATGAGTCTGGCTCCACTTCTTTGTTAACATTGTTAAAATTGGTTTTAGAACTATAAGAAAGTGTTTAGTGGTTAGACTTTATCGAATGCTTGGCAGTTGCTGCCTGCATTAATCTCACTGGTAACATCTGTATCCTATATTGTATAGTAACATTTGAGTGTTTACGTTGAAAGTATCTATTGCTGTGTGTAAATCATCAGACAGGAGAGACACATTAATTAGTTAAAGTGCTGATCTCAACCAGAAGGTGTTAAATCCTGGCTGACAAGGAAGGCCCATGTAATGCCAGATGGACTAGAGTGGAACATAAAAGAGGATAAAAATCTTTGTTGTTTTCTCATCTCCCCTGCCTTCATGAAGACGAGGGCTTCGAGTGAATTCCTCCTATCAGCTGAGTTTGCAGCTCAAAGCAGAAAGGAATAAAAAAATCCTAACAAGAAGGAACTATATCTTTATGCTGCTTTGACTCAGGAAAGGGAGGAGGGAGAATTACTAAGCATAAACAAAAGATTCCCAGTGTTTAACCTGGGTTAGGGATACACAGAGCTTGCTTATTATAGAAGCGTCTATTACTTCGCAAAACCTAAGATTAGAACACATTTGTATATGTTTAGCTCCTTTATCCTTGTAAATAACTTGTTTGTCTCTTTTTTGTATATAATGCATCTTAAAATACTTTATTCTAGGATTGGCTACAAGCATTGCTTTGGGACTGGGAGTAACCTTAATGTTGCTGTGATCCTTGGTATAATGGAACATCTATCACAATGGTAGGCTCACATAGGTGGTGAGGCAGATTGGAGTACCCAAGGGGACTGTATATGACTCAGTGGTTAGGCTGTTATAGTGCCTGATGCCTTTCCACTTGATGCTTGGTTGATTAAACATAAGTATAGACTTCACATCCTCTTTGAGGTTTGTGCCTTGTTTCTTAACAGTCTGCCCTGAGATTGGTACATCCACTGTTGAGTCACTGCAAGATAGCTTGACAAATACCAGTTAGGGAGCAAAGTTATATGAAATGTTCTGTCCAACGAATAATCAGACTTTGCTCCTGAAAACTGGAGGATTTCGGTGTCTCCTCCCCGGGGGACTTTTACTTCTTTAAATATACATACAATTTGGTGTAATCTGATTCCAAAGCCAAACATTTGCTATGAAAATAGTTTTATTAATTCCAGGGACAAGTTCTTACTAATGGGGATGAATTAATAACATCAAGAGATGTTGACTTCATCAGAGGTAGGGAAACCACCCCAATATTCCCTTCAGTGTGATAGTGGAATCATAACGAACGCCCCTTAAGAGACTCCTCTCAGTCGTGACAGCAGCTGGATTCAGTTTTTATTCTGGACCTCTTATTTCTTTGTAAAAACTGCAACATTTCTGAAATTCATGGCCACAGTGGAGACTCATTTAAAAGTTTCTGATGAAGACATTCAGAATGTATGAAGCAACACACTAATACATATTGCTAGTACAGCTTGAACATCAAGATTTTTCCCATGTAGTGCATGTTGGCTAATTTTGGCCTTTGGGGTCAGCAAATCTTAATACTCCAAATCTCAATAAAAAACAGATTAGATTTATCTTGAATTTATACAGCAATGTGGTGGGAAACATTATGAAGCAGATAGAAAAAAATATTAAGACCAGAAAATTAGAGTTTCAAATTTTATATCACTACTGTCCATCCTTTTAAAATTGCCCCAACTTTTCAGCTTAATAAGCTAGATTCTGTAATCTTTGGGTCTGATCCAAAGCCTATTGAAGCAACTCAGAGTCATTCTGTTAACTTCAGCATGCTTTGGATCGTGCCCATTTTGAGCATGAAAGAAATCTGTTTCCTTGTGAGCTGTGTGGCAAATGTAGTAATCTATAGTTACACAAATTTAATCAATTTTGGAAAACTGTCACCAATGAATGAGCTGGCATGAGCGTTCATCTTCTAATGGAATTCCAGTTGATGGGTTTCATTATATATTTTAATGACCTCAGAATGCAATGAACATCTAGGTAAACTTTTAACTCCATGAAAACCAGATTGTTCATAGCAAAATTATTTGCAATGGCCACCAAATGCTGCAGTGAAATGAGTATAAGGGAAGGAGTGCTATCAAGAGCATGTTTATCTATCTTCTGTAATTGAACTGCAGTACTGTGCACAAATACAACCTGTAAAAAATAGCTCTATGGAGAGCCAGTAAAGTCTAAATTAGTGTTCTGATAGTTTTACTTGAAATGGTTTCCCAATCTCATTAGCATACAGCAAAAGAATAATAGTGATTCATTTGAACTTGGGAAGTTATTTAGTTTTTCCAAGATATATTACGCTGTGCATACCATCAGTATTGTGCTACCACACATCAGAGTTAATGATGCTGTTAATGTGATCTGTCATGCCAAAAAGGATCCTGAAAATAATT
The DNA here is from genome assembly GCF_003597395.2 of Chelonoidis abingdonii. Lineage (NCBI taxonomy): Eukaryota > Metazoa > Chordata > Testudines > Testudinidae > Chelonoidis > Chelonoidis abingdonii. Next base: position 175,498,640 of record NC_133769.1, on the reverse strand, counting down.
AGAAAGTGACTATGAATATGTAGATAGGGTACAGATTAGATATGTCACAGTCTCTTGTAGGAGGTACAAATTTGCACTGAAAAAGTCAATGACCTCCAGCTTCAGTTATAGTTAAATCAAATATCTGGACTTCATGTCTATTATACTCACAGTATTGTCCTCGTTCAATAAAATATCTGCTCTTCTGAGCTTCTATAATGCATTGCCTAAGGAGGTACAGTATTTATTAACAAAAAATCTTTGCATAGTCATTGTTATAAGATGTCAATATTTTTCCAAATGGATTTGGCAGGAGGATGTCTCTAGACTTGTTCTGTACCTTTTAATCACTTACAGTAAATAAAGCGTTATGGAAAAGAGACTCCTGAAATTGACAAAGGCAAATTTAAGATAGGCAGTATGTGTTGTCAGCTAATGGGAATGCTTAGGTTATATTTACAAATGGAATGGAGGAAGAGAAAGGTGGTCCTGGCATAACAAAACATAGCAATGTGTGTTAAGAAGGTTGGTTCCATTATTGAAGATGGATTTCAGGTGATGTTTTCATTGTACATGAGTTTGGGTCACCCTGCCCTGATCTGATGAGAAAAAAACAAATTAGTGAATACCATTACATCTTTTTCATTGCTTTGCTCTACCTCCTAAGCACAGAGGGAAATTGTAGCTAGCTTGCTATAAATGTTTACTTAATGTTGCTTGGGGATACTTGGGAGTGACACAGGATTTAAAGAAGCTATTTAATATAGGCGCTTGTGAGTAAAGCATTGAATAAGCCTTTTCTATTTAAAATATAGATGGCAAAATATATTGTGTGGATAAACATTTAATATAGAGTAAACTGGATTTCAAACTAATCAAAAATGCATTTGCTTAGGGAAATATGATATAGTGAAATCTCTGACGAATGTGAATCTCAACACTGTAAACGCAACATAATATTTGTTTGAAATAACAATGTAGTGATGTACACATACATTGCTTAGTGTTAAATAACATGGAAAGACAAAGTCACAAAGGGACAAAGTCTCAGTATGTCTTCATGATAGGGTATGGGTTCAGAGGGTTACAAAATTCATATCAGAGAACTATCAAAGCAAACTTACCTGTCAAATTTCCCGTGGCGATACACAAACTGTGCAAAGGACATAGATGAATCAGCTGGGGATGTGGGGTAAAAGAGGGAGGAATGCTCCTAGGGTCTAGGTAGTGGTATTGAAACAGGAGCACATGTTAGTATTATTTATACAGCTACATTTACACGTATAACCTTTCAATAATTATGAAACTGTTTAGAAATGGAACCAGAAAGGTAGTCCAAGTCCAGATTGTGTTTCATCTGACCTACAAAGATAAGGGAATTTGAATAAGGCAGATAAATGATTCCATTCTGTCTCTCTTACCATAACTCCATACTGCCATAGTTCTATTCTGATACTCTACAGGGTTAGAATTCATTAGATGAGCAGTAAAAATCATGCTCTGAGAATCCATTGTTCTTCCAAGTCTAGATATCTGTCATATTAGTTCTGTTTTGACATGAAAGAACACAGAATATTTGGTGCTAAATTTGCATGTTAAGGATTGATGAAAACAACAAGTGCATTTATTTCGAGTTTTCACACTCTACTCCTAAGCAATAATGTTTTAGCAGCTTGTTAAACTCCTTTCTATGGGAAAACAGTTACTCTCCAGAATGTCCTCTGAAAAAGAATGTTAACTGAGAAATCCTTTCATATACCAAACCTGTATTCAATAAAGATTCAGAAAACGTATGTTTAGGTTGCCTAAGGGTGATTTAACTTATCCATCAACAAATAGCATCAGTGTTATGCATGTATTGAATATCAGAGCACGTACGAAATCAGTTACCATAGTAACTGACACACGGTAAGGCTACATTGTAAATGCCTGGGGTCAATGAAGGAGAAGCTCAAGCTTTGGATTTGGCCAAGTGGCCTCAACATCACAACTTAATAAAATAAATGTGTCACATCTTGGTTGCCGAGAAGAAGGTTCAGGGAACAGACAACAGCCTTCTTTTTATCCAGTGTTCAAATGCAGACTAACTTCACTGTCCAGGATCTAACTAGCCTTCTTCCACCCAAGGCCCTGAAAAACCTACATATGTTCAATGCCTAAATTAGACTAGTCTATAAGGACACTCTAAATACCTCCATGAAATCTTGGTCACTCTTGCAAATGCAATTTCCTTTATAACAGTAGATTGATTCATGCTTAGCATGAAAAAAACATTGGAAAACTCTTGGGGATTGACCAGTAATAGAATAATTAAGCAGGGGTATCATTGGATTGCTGTTGGCCTGGGAATATCACAAGTCCATCTGTGAATACTGTGTGTGTGCACGCATAATAAAATACAACACAAAACTTCGTTAAAACAAAATTAAATTTCTACTTGATCTACTGAAAAAAAGGACATAGTATTTAAAGCTTCTATTTCCAAACTTAAGTCCACTTCTTCTGTCTGTATAAAGCCATTGACTGAAATCAGTGACTGATATTTTGAGTAAGGAAGAATGAACCAAATTCCCAAATTTTGATTAGCTTTTTTCTATGTTGATCTTTTTTCTTTTTATGACTGAGATGAATAAGTGTTGACAAGCAGCCAGAAAAGGTTTTGTTTTTTTTTTCCCTTGACCAGATCTCCAGCCCACTTTGGACTGCAAAATAAATCCATGTATCTTGTTTAAAAGCCCAAACTTTGGAAATTTTATGTGAACCAAATTTTGAGGTTCACAATCACTAATTTAGAGCTGTATCATTTCCGCTGCACAGTCCTCTTCTGCTCTTTTGGGGTTAAGTTGTGGTCCCTCGGACAGAAAGAGAACCCCCCCCCAGTGTTTTGTGTGCAACAGTGTGGTAATAGCCTCCTGTCCCAGATCTGGACTTTAGCGTCCAAGACCTGGGTGCTTACCTGAAACTCCCCCAAGCTCACTACCAGCTTGGATATTCTCGCTGCCACCAGGTCAGGAATTATAGGGCCTGACCCCCCTTTCCTCTCTCTGGTGTCCCCAACCCTTCCTTTGGGGGACCCCCAAGACCCAGACCCCTGGGTCTCTCTCTCTCTCCTCTCCCAGCTTCCCCCCCTTTCCTGGTTAGCGGTGCAACTGCGCTACTTCACCTGTATGAGACCAACCGAGAGAGGCAATCTAGCTTCCCGAGCTAGGCAATACCTAGTAGTCTCACACAAAGAGTTCCCCCTTCCCTTGTGTCCTGCAGCTTTTCCCGCCCTGGGACAATAGGAAGGTAAACTAACGGAGTATGGGCTTTCCCTCCCCCCTCTGCTCATAGAAAGAAACTTCCACAGAGTTTAAAAAGAAACTTTAATAGAAAAAAAAGAAAGAAAGTAATAAACAACAATCTTGCATTAAGAAACTCAATACAGGCTCTTGCTGATACAGAAAAAGATGAATAAACTAGTTCGAATGTAAAAGTGCCCGATTAAACCAGTCCAACAATGAAACACATGTCAATACAAACACAAGTCATCATAGCCAATTACTTTGGCTTTCCTTGTACTCACAGATTTTAGGAGAAACTTGATGATAAGATGGAGTTGAGAGAAGCTTGTCCTCACACTGAGGAAACAACAAGGCACAGCAACCACATCTGCACATACAACACAGTAAGCTTTCATAGCCGAATTACTTTGCTTTCTCTTGCGACTCACAGACTATTAGTAAGAATATTTGAGTAAGAGAAGAGAGGATAAACTTGTTTACCCATAGCGAGAAAACAACAAGACCCGGAGTAACAAAATTCCCGCCCCTGACTTTAAACAATCCAGTTCTCTGATTGGTCCTCTGGTCAGGTGTTTGGTTACCCTTTCCAGGTAAAAGAAACTTAACCCTTACCTTACCTATCTACTTATGACAAACAGGTACACAGGACAGGTCCTGAGGCTAAGAAAGAGATACCACATCAGGACTAGAAAGCTCTCCCTCTACATAATGGAAATATATTCTTAAAACACCCAACCACCACATTCCTACTGTTCCATTTCTTACACCAAGTCTTCTGCTTTCTTTTCCTGCTCCTCGGGGCTTCTCCAGATCCACTGCTACTATCAGGGTTATCCTTCCAGGCACACTAATTTAACCCTCCTCCAGTAGGAAAGGGAAAATGCGCTTTGGCCACACAAACAATATTACTTTAAAAGTGACATTGGATGGTTCCTCTGAATACTCCTGTTTGAAACAGGGAGTGCAGAATTGGGGTCCCTGCAGAAAGACTGTGTGGAATTAAATCCTCAGTTCTACTATCTCTGGATGAAGAGAGCAATTGATCAAAGTTTTAAATATACGAGGACTTAAAATAGTAGATAACTTTAGTTGGGAGACTACCACTTATCTTTTAAGGGAGATGATTGGAATACAATCATAACGTCTACTGATCTCCATCCAGTAGAATAAATGATGATGGAGACCTTGGACAGGAAAGTCATCTAAAATTAGAAGAGAAAATCAATTCAAAGTAAAGTATCACTAAAAAAGAGAGAAACAAAATGGTTCCTCCAAATAGAAATTTTTTAAGGAAAGAAAATATATCAGTAATCAAAAAGGTTAAAAGTGTGTTTTGGTAAGGGTAACGTAAATGCAGCAATTGAATTACACATCAGAGTATCCATCCCATGGAGTGAAATATATTATGCAAAGGCTTTTGACCTTTAAAAATATGTTGATGATTTTCCTCTGCATACAGAAAAATATTAGCACTTGTATAAATAAATGTCACTAACATTCATTTTTACATTCATATTGTATCCCCAAGCAGGTGATTTCCAGCCCAGTTTTCACACCAAAACACTAGGCTATGCTTTGCTGTTTGATAAATATCCAAACAAAAACTTTGAACTCCTTTGGAGTTTCTTCCCAAACTCTAATTTAAGCCTCACAAAGATAGATTCATTTTTTTTTTATAAAGCTCACTGGATAAACTGTTGAAATTATATTTGACATTCTGTGAGTTTGCAGCTGCCACAGGATAGTGGTGTTGTGGCAACATTGTCATTACTAACAGTGTTCTGAGCTGGATTTTTAAGGCTCAGCAGTCATCATTCATTTTGACATTAAAAACTGACATAACAGGGTAATTCCTATCCTTGCCCCCTTCAAAAATTACAATACATGAGTTCAGTCATGTTTAAGTCACCAGAGTTATGGGAATATAAATTATATTTCTGTACATGTGTAAGAAATTAAGTTCTTTAAAGTAAAAGTGTGCACTAAATGAGGGGGAGATTTTTAAAAGCACCAAAGGGATTTAGGAAGCAGAAGGCCTCCTGACTATTAATGGGAATTGTGAGCAGAGGTGGCTTCAGGCACCAGCACGCCAAGCACGTGCCTGGGGCGGCAAGCCACGAGGGGTGCTCTGCCAGTTGCTGCGAGAGCGGCAGGCAGGTTGCCTTCAGCGGCATGCCTGTGGAGGGTCTGCTGGTCCCGCAGCTTCTGTGGATCTCCCACAGGCGTGCTGCCAAATCCGCGGGACTGGGGACCTCTTGCAGGCAAGCCTCCAAAGGCAGCCTGCCTGCCGTGCTTGGGGTGGCAAAATACCTAGAGCCGCCCCTGATTGTGAGACAAGGTGGGTGAGATAATATGTTCTGTTTGACCAACTACTGATGGTCCAATAAAAAGATATTACCTCCCCCACACCTATTTCTCTAATAACCTGGGACTGACACAGGATTGTATACAACAATGGCAATTGTGCTCCTAAATCCTTTTAGTGCTTTTGCAAGCCTCTCCCTTAATTCATCAAGGTAGATTTTTTGCTGGCTGTCCTCTTGTATGCCCTTCAGCTCCGCCCACCTTACTGCCATCTTCATCACCTCCAAAAAAGAGTGGATTATCACTTTCTCCAGATATTGAGAGTTTTATGCAATTTCTTTTGATAGAAGAATATCACCAGAGACCAATACATACTTGTTCTCTGCTCAGCAGCTCAGTGGGCTGCCTCCATAGTGCTCCCAGCCCAAGAAGCCAGGGACAAAAACAAAGCCCAGAAGTCAGACATGCTGTTATATAAACACCAGGCTGACACAGGAAAGGTGCATTTGATATAAAATAAATGTTCCGGTTATTAATGTTTTTGCCAAGTATAGAAATATTTTTTATTATGCTTTTAAAACTCAAGTTCATATTAAACCATGCACTGGATTGAAATAATTTATAAATAGCTAGAAAGGAGCCATTATGAAGTACTCCATCAAAGAGTCACTTTTTAATCTCTACTTAGTATAGTATAGAATGTGTCAGTGATCTCCTTAAAAACAAACAAACATCTTTAAACTGACAGGAAAATAGTAACAGATCTGAAATGTAATTATGCATCATTATAAAGCTTCACATAGCAGTTATTGAGGATATATTAGAGAGGAGCAGAGCTATGACATGTTGTCATGCAGCATCAATAGGTTGTGATGCTGTGTCACAATGTGTTGAGGCAACACCATGACATCATATGGTGACCAAATGTCCTGATTTTATAGGGACAGTCCCGATTTTTGGATCTTTTTCTTATATAGGCTCCTATTACCCCCCATCCCGATTTTTCACACTTGCTGTCTGGTCACCCTACATGATACAAACCCTTAATAGCTGGAGATGTTAAGTTTCTGGATCTGTCCTTTTTAATATGATCCTGCCTCACTTATGTTATAAATAAAGCTTTCTTACTTCCTAGCTCTTCCATGTATTTTTCTCAATTAGTGATAAAACTATTAGAAATGGTAATTAACTTAGAAGAAAATTTAAGGCACATTATTTTTAATGACTTTCCCACAGTTTCTTATAATTTAGTTATATGTATCATTTGGCTTTTTTTTAAATTTATTTTTTTCTCAGTGAATTTACTCCCACAACAAATCTGTAACAGTTATTTAGTAATGAAAAGATTCTTTTAATAATGAAAAGATATGGAGTAGGTCCTCTTTATTTGCATCAAAAGCATCGACCATTTCTTTACAAGTTAAGTAGTAGGTAGAGGCAGGAGATTAACATCTTGTAACAAAGTACATAGTATAAATACATGATTATTTCTGTCTTCTGGAACCTCTCCTCTTGATGAGGGTAATTACTTTTGGGCCTACTACTCTAAGCATAGTTATCAAGTAATGTGTGGGAATGTGCATTTAATTTGTATTTAAATAGTATTTTCCAAGTCATACCTATTAAGTAGATGCTATTTAAGGAAAACGTCTATATACTATATTTGTGCCATTTAATTTCAAGCATTAATCCAATGTTGTGGGTAAAAACACTTCACTAGTTTCCCATACCTTCACTGATCATAAATTTGAATCAGAGTAAAACAGATGTATTTTTCTAGCACAAAACCAGGAAAACTTTTTTTTTTTTTTTTAAATAGCCTGTGCAGTAAAGAAATGAAAAGGCCCTATGGCCTGTTTTCATCTTGAGTTTAAAATAAATAAATCAAAATGTAAATGACATTTATCAAGCTGTACAAGTGTGTTTTACGAGATGACTTTTTTCCATTTGGATATATTACTGCAAAACTGCATTTGGCATTCTGCTGTGAGAATTTCTGTTTTGACCTCTTTGAGGTTCACAGTATCACATGGGTCCTCAATGTGAAAAAGTAATGCTTTCTAATCAGAGAATTTCACTGTTAGGCATTCCTGTCTTCACTTGTCAGATTTCCAATCCTTTATAACCCTTCTGCTATTATATATCTGTAAAATGCCATTAAATGAATAAGGAACAGGAACAGGACCAAATTGTCAGTACTCACAGAATCTCAGTAGCTATGGCCCAGCTGCACTTGGAGTAGTGGTTTGATATTATTTCTTTTTCAGATTATTTGTTTAAAAACAGGATCTTGCAAAAAACTAAAACCCCAACCTCAAAGCAAAACCAAAACCCCGCATACAGTTTCACAGTATAAGTAATAAAACATAGTACACAATCAAAACAGATTTTCAAAAATAACATCATCATCCCAATTGGAGATACTTACCTTAATATTTGATAAAGGTTATGGGAATCTCTTGTACATTTTATTTCCTTTCCCTTATTTAATTATTGGTATTTCTATTAAATAATTATTTTGAGCCAAACACAACAGGTGTTAATGTGGTGTAAATCAGAATTAGCTGAAGGGCCATATCCTCTGGTCCATGTGAGCAGTGCTTTATCCCCAAACCATTGATCCAACCACTGGGGATAGCTGCAGGGCAAGACACTCTGGTCATACCTCCTTTCTGTCAGGAACGCTTCACTGGGAGTTCACCTGAGAATTCCTTATATTGTGGGAAACTCCTTAAGGAGCTGATTAAGTACTATTTTTACAGCTGCTTTGCACCACTGGAGTAACAGAGATATTTGGTCATCAGTGCATAATTGTATTTTTGTAGGTAGTTAGATGTTTAAATTCTAGTTGATAAGAAACTCAGCACTAAAATATTAGTCCTTTATTATATTGTTTCATCTTGGGAATGTTTTTCCTTGTGTGCAAATTTTTGTGTTTTTTTTTTTACCTGCATTATGACAGACAGCCATTTTGGCCAAACTGATACCAATAAATTGCTTGTCAAAAAACTGATTTGAAACTTAAATGTAAAGGCTAGAATTCATTAAGCCATCACTGAACTATCCCAGCTAAACTGGAAAGTCAGATAAGCAATGTGCTTTTTCAGTTTAAGAATAGTTATGACCAGTTAGCACCAATTTCACATCCTGTTCAGGTGGTGGTTTTTTGGAGGGTAGGGAGTGGAGGTGGGGTAAATTCAGGTGAGAGTAAACAAATATTAAAGCTGCAGAAACTGTGCCAGTGTGGGCCTATCTGACCTGGCCAAAGACCCCTACAAATTCCCTTACTCAGGTTATCCGTGCCAGACAGGAGTCATATGTGTAAAATATGGTGTCAGGAAGCAAAATGCACTAGCTATTTATTCATGTATATTTGAGTAGTACCTAGGAACCAAATAAGAATGGGGCACCCTTTGCATTAGGCATTGTACAGACAGAATAGTTAGTAGATGGCCCCTGCCCCCTTACAATCTAAGTAGCTTCCATCTGATCGCAGAATTCCAGCTGTAGCTCCAGAGGACCATGGAAGTGTAATCTATGCAGCTCTGGGAGAGCACAGAGATGTTCAAACAGTTGCACAGTAATGCTCCTTTCCTGGACAAAACTTTTTCTATATGTATTTGTAGAAATGGCGATTTCAATTTGACCTTTAGTCTTCCCCTTTGTTTGAGAGGCACCCGTGTGTTGCATAAAATTAATTATTTATTGTATATTGGGGCCAGACTTTCAAAAGGGGCAGTGTGCTGGGAGAGAAGCTGAGCCCTGATTAGGGAGCAGGGCTTCTCTGACTAGGGGTCCTATAAATGTAGCCAGCCAGTCAGACAGTGACACAGACAGCTGCGGCGGCATAGGACCCAGCAAACAGAGCTGTAAACAGGGACTTTGAGTGGGAGTTCACGGGGAAGTTTTGGAGAAGACTAAGAGAGACAGGCAGAGGGACACATAGGCTACTGAAGGGAGTGTGCAGTGTTCTAGCAGTGTCTTGGTGCTTGTTGGGGGTTTGTTTTGCTGTGGGTGGTGGTGTTTTGGGTTGGTTTGTGTTTCTCAGATTTACAGGATTTAGGTGGGAAGCCTATGACAGATACAGAGGAGCAGTGCCGTGGATGACACAATGAAAATGACTAGATGTGGATGCTGCAGCATGTACATGATCCTGGAGGGGGTACCTGAAAAGAGCTTTGTCTGCATAAAGTGCCGCCTGATGGAGCTGACGGAAGAAAAGATCCGAGGATTGAAGATGGAGGTGGAAACTCTGGTAGAGTTTTGAAGGGGGTTCGAGCAGATGATGGAGCAAAGACACGATAAGGCCGAAGGGAAAAGCTCAGACTTGCAGATGGAAGCAGGACCAAAGAACTCTGAGGGGAGACTGCTGGGTGAGGAAAGTGGATGGTGGAAGCATGTGACTAAGAGAACCAGACAGAGGAAAAGACGGGCCGGCGAAGACCAAAAGAGCTCAGGAACAGGTTTGCGGAGTTGGAAAATGAAGAAGGGGCACAACAGGTGGTTGCTGAAGGTGAGAGGGCAAGGAAGAAGAGAACAGCAGCTAGTCCTATTAAGAGAGGGGAAGAGTCAATGGAGATGATACCAAACATGAGCCCCAGGAGGATATGGGATGGGTTGCAGAGGATTGCAAGGGTGAATAGGAATCAAGAGGACTTGCAGACAGAGGGAACAGGGTAGACTGGAGAATCGCACCATAACCAGGAAAAGGCAGGTCTATGGGATAGGGGACTACTTACTGAGAAGAATAGACAGGCCTGTAACCAGAGCTGACCCAAAGAACAGAAGGGTGTGCTGTCTGCTGGGTGCTAAGATATGGGATGTGGACCTGAGGCTAATAAGGATCCTAACGGGAGCGGGAAAGAATCCACTGATTGTCCTTCATGTGGGAATGAATGATATGGCTAGATTTTCGCTGGAACGTATCAAGGGAGACTATGCCAGGCTGGGGAAGACGCTTAAGAAAATCGAGGATCAGGTGATCTTCAATGGGATTCTGCCGGTTCCTAGAGAAGGGCAACAAAGGTGTGACAAGATTATGGTGATCAACAGATGGCTCAGCCAGTGATGCTATAAGGAGGGCTTTGGGATTTATGTCCACTGGGAGGCATTCATGGACAGAGGACTGTTCTGTCGGGAGGTACTTCACCTGAGTAGGGAGGGAAATAGAGTTCTAGGATGGAGGCTGTGTCATAAACAGATAGCTAAGGGTTAATGTTTCTTTCACCTGTAAAGGGTTAACAAAGGGAACCAAACACCTGACCAGAGGACAAATCAGGAAACCGGATTTTTCAAAGCTCAGGGAGGGAATGTTTGGCTGTGTGTCCCCTTTGTCTGCTCTCGCTGTTCTCCGGTCTGTCTCTCAGCTATGAGAGGAATCTTTCTATCTTCAAGCTTCTAATCTTCTGTTTCCCAGTTGTAAGTACAGGTATAAGAAAATAGGCTTTTATTGTTTTTTTTGTATTTACATGTGTGTAGTTGCTGGAATGTTTTAAATTGGATATCTTTTTGAATAAGGCTGTTTATTCATATTTTTCTTTTAAGTAATAGTAAAGCCCTGTGTATTGTCACCTTGATGCAGAGATCATGTTTAGTGATTTTCTTTCTTTTATATAAAGTTTTCTTTTTAAGACCTGTTTGATTTTCTCTGGGTAGGCTAAGGAACAAAGGAAGGAAATTCTCTTTGTGTTAGATTTACGGAGGTGAATCTGTGCAGCCCAGGGAAGAAGGAGGGGGAGGTAAATTGCCCTCTCTGTTTGCATTCAAGGAGTTTAAGTACAGTATCGCCCAGGATAACCAGGAGGGGAGCTGGGGATGAGATAAAGAGAGACAAGGGAGGAGGTTGTTTTCCCTTTGGTGTAGACTCAGGGCCTCTGAGTCTTGGGTCCCCAGGAAGGTTTGGGAGACCAGAGTTAGCCCAAACACTGGAATTTTGGCTGGTGGCAGCGATATCAGATCTAAGCTGGTTAAGCTTAGAGGGTTCATGCTAGCTTCTCAGTTTATGAAGCTAAGGTTCAAATCAGTAGAAGCTACGCCAGTGGCAAAATTAATTAAGAGAGCTTTAAACTAGGAATTGGGAGATGGTTGGGAGATGTCAGGTAATCTCCATGCCAGATTTTAACATTGAGAGGGAAGAAAATGAAGCAAAAGGGATACTGTCATGGGTGGAAAATGGACATATGAAGGAAGGGTACTGTAGATACAGTTCTAATAGATGATACTGGCAGTAGAATGTCTGGTCCTAATCAGATAAATAATGTGAGTGAAGTCAAACAGCAAGAATTAAGATTTTGTACACCAATACGAGCCTAGGTAACAAATGGAGGAACTGAGTTACTGGTGAAGGAAGTGAAACTGGATATTATAGGGATAACAGAAACATGGTGGAATAGTAGTCATGACTGAGTTACATAAAGATTATGTGCTGTTAGGAAAGACAGAAATAAAGGCAAGGGTCATGGAGTAGCATTGTATATCAATGATGAGGTAGACTGTAAGTAAATAGGAAGGCGATGGAATGGATAAGACAGAGTCTGGGCAAAAATCAAATTGGGGAAGAAAGCTACTAGAGTCTCCCCTGTGCTTGGGGTGTGCTACAGACCATCAGGATCTGATCTGGATATGGATAGAGAGCTTTTTAATTTTTTTCTTGAAGTAAATACTAATAGGAATTGTGTGATAATGAGACACTTTAACTTCCCAGGTATAGACTGGAGGACAAGTGCTAGTAATAATAATAGGGTTTAGATTTTCCTAGATGCGATAGCTGATGGATTCCTTCACCAAGTAGTTGTTGAACCAGCAAGGGGGGATGCCATTTTAGATTTGGTTTTGGTGAGTAGTGAGGACCTCATAGAAGAAATGGTTGTAGGGGACAGCCTTCCGAGGAGAGTAGTGGGGGCAGAAGACATATCTGGCTTTAAGATTAAGCTTGATAAGTTTATGGAGTGGATGGTATAATGGGATAGCCTAATTTTGGCAATTAATTTGTCTTTGACTACTAGTGGTAAATATGTCCAATGGCCTGTGATGGGATGTTAGATGGGGTGGGATCTGAGTTACTACAGAGAATTCTTTACTGGGTGTCTGGCTGGTGAGTTTTGCCCACATGCTCAGGGTTTAGCTGGTTGCCATACACCTCTACCCCTATAATGTGGTCCTCGAGAGACAAGGTAAGACCGTGTTATATCAAACTTGCTTTGCCCACCCCCCGTTCCTTGTTTCCTGACTGCACCCTAAAAGTTACATTAAATAAGATAGGGTTCATTATGATGTCAACCAAAGCTAGTTGAACTATTTATCAGAAATAATAATTTCTATGACTTTAGTCTCTTATTTTAAATAAAGTCCAGTCCCTGCTGACTGGAGGAAAGAGAGAAAAATAAATTTTGTGGCTATATTTTAAGAGGTGCTCTGATACCATGTTGATTGACACAATATAAGAACTGAGGCTGGTTGCTTCTGTGTGGTAAAGATTAGAGAGAGAGTTATATTGGTCCTCAGCTTGTATCCTAGTAGTTATTTCAAATGTGGAAGGAAACTGAACATTGCAATCCTCCCGCCACCCCACCCTTTTTGCGTGTATTGGAACACTCTAAAATCTTGCAAGCCAATAGCTCTGCTCACAGGGAAAAAAGCAAACAAGGATAGATCTTGTGATGATATATTATCTAACTATTTACTTAGGGTAAATGTCATATGTGAGTGATGTAGCTTATTACAAGGAATCTCATTGGTAGGGATTTGTTGTAGGACAGCTAATTTTTTTCATACAAATAGGTTTAATTTAGGAGTAAAATTTTTGTGTCTCATTCACACATCAACTGTCACTCTGAATCATTCAAAATAATCTGTATTGATTAATCTTGTAGCTGTGGCAGCATGAACATTTTTATCTGTCCATCTATCTAGATCTGTCTCTGTTTACTCCAGCAGAATTACTACATGACCTTTGAGTATATTAGGAAAAATGAGTATCCACTCTCAGCTGATATGAATTGTTGCTATTGAAACACTGTGCTCTCGACTGTGAAAATAGTGTCACAGCCATTGGACTTTTTTTGAATCTTGATATGATATACACAATGCCAAGTACTTTGTCAGAGAAATAAAAGATCATTTGTGAAATATTCACATTGGTTCTCCTCCCCGCCCCACACACACCCGTTTGAAGAAATTCAGGAAAGTCATTGAGAAATATTGAATCTCACGAGGAACGATAATAAACAAACTTTTTCAATATCAAATAATTGTGAGACCATTTGGATGATAAATCATAATTACATATTTAGATGCGGTATCCCAGTTTCATATCTGTATGATACTTGTGGATGCTCTTCAGCTCAAATGCATAGAGAACTTGTGATATAAAAGAAATTTAAAATAGTGTTAGAGTTCTACCTGAGCAGTCAAATAAATTTCCAGTTGTTATACCTTAAAATAAAACCTTATGTGAATCCTTTAGTTCTCTTTTTATAACAGAATAAACTAAGATAGCTCATTCACTCATTACAGTTTTTTAACAATGGGAGACTGTTAGTCATCCAAAAGCCTTTTTAATGGGCTTATTTGCTCCTACTCACTTTCCTGTGTTTTTTCTAATATAGAGTTTGTCACTCTTTCTGGAGTGGCTCATAACCAAGACTGCCTGCCTCAGGACAGATTGTCAAAAAGTAGGGCAGATACCCCAAACTGGTTGCATGTTCTATAATTGGATTTCACCAACCCAGTAAAAGATGTGAACTTCCCAAATAGTACAATAGACAGTGACCTTGGACACTCCAGTCTATTTTGCCATTCAGGCAAGCTGAACTATGTGATCAATGGTCATTTACACTAAAGATCACAAAATATTCAGGTCGCTCCCAGTCCCAAGAGATCATTCACTCACCCCAGGTCAATTTGTACATTAAATCTCGTGCCAAAGACATCGACTGGAGCCAATCATATCATTAACTAACTAAAGGTTTATTAACTAGGAAAAAGAAATGAGAGTATTTACAGGTTCAAGCAAGCAAGCATAAATACACAAATGAGTTTGTCTGTTATTCAGGAGGTGACAGAGTTGTAATAATCATCAATTCAAAATGTTTTTCAGGGTTAACACAGGCTAAGTACCATGGGGATCTCTTTGCTTATGTTTTAGAATCTTTCCCCCTCTGAGTCCACTTAGCATGAAAGAGATTCAGTTTCTCCTGGTCAGGGTTTTTTATCCCCTTCAATCCAGAGTCCATTTTGTGAGCACGTCTCCCCTTCCTGGAGGGAGTGAGGAATCCAGTCAACAGGACCTCTTTTCTTCAATGCTATACAATATCTCATTTGCCTTCAGTGGGCCATCTTGTGTGCGGGCCAAGCACTTTACCTTAACGAATGCTGCTTTTCCTGTTTGGGGAGTTACACAATTACAGAACACTCAATATAACTTTATACCATGGGCTATAGAAGTTATAAGTAAGTATAAATAGTTGATTTTACAAGATTTTTGTGGAATTTCTTACTCGAATTCATTTAGAGCATTTTTGGGACCTTTGATTTTTTAAGTCACATTTCACTTAATCAAACCAGATAACAAAACCAGAAGAATACTGTAACTTAGTGTTTAGTGTTTTGTAAAAACTATGCAGTGTGTAAAAGCTGATTTCATTGTTTCTACCAGAAGTGGACATGGGAGAGCAGCTATCTTTGCAAATGTTTTCACTGGGTTATTAGGTTCCAGAAGTGGCTACTGCTTTATTTAGGAAAGATAGTTAGATCAATATAGATATATAATACACATATGCAGTGAATAGGGCACTGGGATTTAGGAAACCTGGGTTATATTACTGGACATGCTTTATAACCTTGGATAAGCCACTTTACCTCTCTGTAAAATGGAAATGATAATTATCTTCCTCAAGTGCTTTGAAATTTTTGGATTAAAAGCTCTTTACTGGGTTTTGGATTAGGTCACTATAATTCATAGGGGTCTGAACCAGGTCCTTTAATGCAATCTGGCCAAAGCATGTGTGGATGGTAGGAAGAAAGGGTGAATCAGGGTATTGGGGCATGGTAAAAACTCACACAAATATAAATGCACATCCAGAGAACCCACAAACAGCTGTACTCCCCCTGCCATTAATATTGGCTTTATTTAACAACTTCTTCAATTATTAGGATGTATTTGTAACCAGTGTATTCAGGGCTTGACTCTGTCATTCTATGACTTATACTTTATTCTGAGAGTAACCCTGACTTCATTGGGACTACTCTTGGCATAAAGTAGAGCTCAGCATGATTAAGGATATAATAATTATGCCCTAAATTACTAGATGATGGAAAGGAAGGGATCTTGAAAACATAAGTGGGGATAGTCATCACAAGGAATTTCCTCCCACCCTGGCTTATGTTCCAGGAACTGGGTTATAGAAAGCCCTACACTACTCTTATTTTGTGAAATTATTATATGCCCTGGAAAGAGAAGACTTTCTCCAGTTTGGCCATAGGCCCAAACTACCTTACCTGCTAGTGGCAAACAGCACAGAGGCAGGGGGGAACTGAAGAAGTAACTGGACCTAAAAGAAAGAGGTAAATCATTTGTCTACAGTGTGCATAACATTTTAGCAAAGTTTAGGTTTTAAAATAATTCATATGATACTTCAGTTTACCTTAAACTTATTTTTAACTTTGATCGTATAGCTAAGCAGATTGTTTTAAAAACTATTAAACTAGAGCATCAAATTCTCTGCTGACCTAAATGAACAAAACAGCACTGAAGTAGATACAGCTGCACCTATTTTCATCAGCAGAGAATTTAGCCTAGGATTTCTAGGAGAGAGATGCAGGTTAAAAATATATTGCATATAGAGCATATAAAAGCTCATTATGGGCTGGCTGAAGAGGAGACCAGATATGCACTCCAGGCTCCTGTGAAGGAGCTGCAAAGTCTCCAGACTGCCAAGGTCAAGGCAGTGGGATGGTAAATTGCCTTACTTGCATCTATGCTTGAGTTGTATGCACTTCTGAAATTGCCCCTACAGTCCTTCTAGGTCACCAAGCTGTTATGTGCAGTCCTTCAACAAAGGTATTGGAGTCCTCTCTCTTGACTGTATGCATGTACTGCACAGTTGAAGGCATCTGGCTGCTCTGTGTGGAAGAGCTCATCTGTTAAATTAGCTATTGTTGATGGAGCATTGAATTCGGACAAAAGCAAGTTTACTCTTTGTTCTCACTTTTTCTGAGTGGTGGGTCAGTGCCACTATTGAAGGCAAGACGGACAGCAGTACTCATCAGAGTAATGACAACTCTTGTACTTTTATGCTCTGCATCCCACTTTCTGATGTTTGGTCTGTGTGACAATCAGCTGTACGCAGACCAACAGCAACTGGAAGGGAAGATGAAAAAGAGGAAGAGAGTGAAGAAACAAAGAAAGTGGAAGGGTAGGAAAGAGTAGAAAGAATAACTGTAATATCTCAATTTTACCAAACTTTGTATTTTTTTTCACAAGTGCCAATTAGTAATGTGTAAATTAGGAAGAAATCCAAGCTGTGAAATTCAGTTCCATTATTATTTATATTACAATAGCACTGTGATGGGGTATTTAGCTCCACACAAGGCAGAATAGTTTAAATTATGTTAATTAACTCGATAGGTTACAACTGGAGAAGAGCCAGAGCTTGAAAGACTGAGTGATGGTGGAGCCCCACTGAGAAAGAATAGGTGAGGCTGGTATAAAGCCAGGAAATTAGGGCAGTAGGGGAAGTAGTCTGTAATCTGTCATTCCCTGGGAGGTGTGTTTGGGGGCTATGGAGTTAAGTAATTGGCTGTTGCTCCCTCCGTGGAAGGAGTTTGGACTGGTAGACCCAGAGAGTGGGGAGCCAAAAGATGTGGGAAAGAGTCCAGGAAAAGAGCAACAGCATCAGGGAGAAAACAGACCACAATTTCTAGACATACATTCCATGGACTGGAATCCAGAATAGGTGGTCCTGGGTTCCCCTACCAGCCACTGGGGAACGTGACACAGACTGGGCAGTGGAGCCAAAGACTACCTGGGACAGTTGTCCAGTAGGACTTTGATACACTAGAAGGGAAGGGCTATAGTGACCTGGTCAGAGGGCCAAGCCAGAAAGAGAAAGCACCCTGAGTTGCAGAGAGAGAGAGAGGTGGCAGGTATGAACAAGTAGCAGAAGAGTGTGGCAGACCTAGAAGGAGCTAATCCAGAGAGCAGCCAGGACAAGCTGCCTTAGAGGTGAGTGGACCCCATTACAGAGATGGATGAAGACATAATTGCCCAAAGAGTTTCCAGATCCAGAACTTAATCACAGCTCAGAGCCTCCCATTACACAGGGAGGATGCCAGGCTGCTTGAGAGCAGAGATGATGTTGCCAATGATATGCAATGTTCAGATAGGGAATAATATTGAGAACAATCATAGAAATGTAGGGCTGGAAGGGCCCGCAAGAGATCATCTAGGCCAGTCTCTCTCATGTTGAGCTTCAAGTAAACCTAGACCATCCCCAGGAGGTGTTGGTATAGCTTGTTCTGAAAAATCTCCAGTGATGGGGATTCCACAATCCTCCTTTGGAAGACTTAACTATCCCTATGGTTAGAAAGCTTTTCCTAACCTAAATCTCTTGCTGCAGATTAAGCTCATTAATTCTTGTCCTACCTTTGGTGGAAGTGGAGACCAATTGATCACTGTCACTTTTATTATAATAGCCCTTAACATATTTGAAGACTGTTATCTGATCCCCTTCCGTTGTCTTTTCTCAAGACTAAACATACCCAGTTTTTGTAACCTTTCCTCACAGGTGGATTTCTCAATTTTTATTATTTTTGTTGCTGTCCTCTGGATACTCTGCAATTTGTCCACATCTTTTCTGAACTGTGGCATCCAGAATTGGACTCTGTACTTCCAGCTGAGGCGTCATCAGTGCTAAATAGAGTGAAACAATTACCTCACATGTCCCAGATACAACATTTCTTTTAATGCAACCCAGAATAATATTAAAATTTTTTGCAACTGCATTACATTATTGACTCCTATTTAATTTGTGATCCACTATAACCACCATATTCTCTTCTTCAATATTACAGCCTAGCCAGTTATTCCACATTTTGTAGTTGTGCATTTGATTTTTCTTTCCTAAATATAGCTCTTTACACTTATCATTATTGAATTTCATCTTGTTGATTTCAGACCAATTCTCTAATTTGTCAAGGTCAGTTTAAATTCTAATCCTGTTCTCAAAAAATCTTGTGACCCCTTCCAGACTGGTGTCATCCACAAATTTCATAAGCATTCTTCCCATTATCCAAGTCATTAATGAAAATATTCAATAATACTGTACCCAGGACAGACCATGCTGGACTCAGAACCCCAAGAGATATGTCCTCCCAGTTTACAGCAAACCATTGATAACTTCTTTGAGTATGTATTTTCAACCAGTTGTGATCCCACTTTATAGTTTCATTTACACCATATTGCCTAGCATGCTTATGAGAACGTCATGGGGTACTGTGTCAAAAGTCTTACTAAAAATCAAGATAAATCATGACTACTGCTTCCCCAATCAGTAAGGCCAGTAACCTTGTCAAGTAATGTGGAATGGGAGAGTAAAAAGGTTTTGAGATCTTCCCGGTATCTTATTTAGGTCCATATGCTGCCCTTAGCATCCACACCCAACTCTTCTTGACATCATTAATATCTCCTCTACAGAGCCAAGATAGGATTTATCCCTTGATTACTTTCTGAATGTTCTTCTATGAGGCCCTAAAACAGCATTTGGCATAGATTTCATCTCACTTTGTTTATGCGGTTTATTTTTTAGTGATTTTCACAAAGGTTTGAAAAAGAAAAACTTAGAACCATTGACTTCCTTTGAGTTGCACCTGCTTACAACAAGATTGAGTTTGGCCAGATTCTATCCTCAGATGCACGTATGCATCTCTCATTGACAGAGACATGTCACTACTCCCTATATTTACAATTGTATCTTGTGGTCATCTGGCCAAACTCTGATCCTCTGTCACTAACCTGACAGTCCAAAGGGGATAGCAGGCATAACAAACTGAGGCTAGGCTTCATTACCACCAAATAAATAGTGACAGTGAATGACTGCATATAAATTATATTTGATTTTTACATTTTGAGATGGCATTCTTTCTGAGTCATAAAAGATGTTTTAAAACTTTGACTTGTTTTTTTTGCATGCAGATAAAAACAATGCTGTTGCTACACATGCAAACCTACATATGTAGACTGAAAACATTAGTGATACATTAGAACCAGTTTAAAATTGAAAATCTGCTTGTGCTGCATGCAGTAATTGAGATTAAGTGTTTTCTGGAGGAGGAAACCCCTGATTTTTCTCTTGACATTAATGGGGAAATAATATTCTTCCAAACGATATTAAATGCACACATATACTCTACCTTAATGCAGGATAGCTTGATGCATGGAAAAAAACTATCCATTTAAGTGGAATGTTTCATTAAGTGAGTTGATAAGTGGGCTTGACAGTATATTTAAAGTGCTGCTTAATTAATTTCTTCTTGAATGTACAGTGAGCTGCATTATCACTACAATGCAGTAGAATCTCACTAATTCTCACTAACCACCGAGAGATCTATTTAAGATTACTGAATTAGCAAGTAATTGAACAAGCATAATAACTCCCCTACACCCCCCCAAAAAAAAGACAAAAAAGAAAGGGTATTGTATCACATGTTCTTTGTTTCTTTGTGTGAAAAATAAAGTTAGTTTTAATTGTTTGGTACTTCATACTGTACTAGTAAATGTTTGGCCATATATATTTTTCAGGATAATGAAGTCTTGGTAATGAGACTCCACTGCAGCATTTGCTATTCCATCTTTACTGAGGAGTGGGTTGAAGCAACTACTATACATATTTTTATTCTTTTTTGTGAGGCTAAATGTTTCAATGTTGGCAAAATGTGAACTAATAAGTTTCTGTTGTAAGTTTGGCCAAATTCCGCACTCTGTTACATCCATAGGTTGTCAACCTATTAACTCAATGGAGTAGATCAGGTATAACTGGAAGCAGAATTTGGAACTTGTATTTTTGTTTTCATTTATTATTTTTGGTTGTTCTTCCTTTAGCACCATTTTGTTAGAGAAGTTAAAAAAAAACTTTATAATATGCAGGAAACAGAGACAAACAGTGATGAGTTGAAGCTAGAGCTCATGTATAGGTTAGAAAAGTCAGAAACATGTGCATATATGACCGAGAATAATAACTCTTTCCATCATACATACTTAGATATGAAAGTGTGAAATTGACCCCTGTACAAAGATCCAGCCCAAGGCCTATTCACCACTCAAGAACTCAAGCCTCAAAGGGGATTTAAATAGCATGGAGACATTGTGCAGCGTCCCTGCTCACATGTCAATTTCTCCCAAACCTGCACTGGGACAAAACATAGCACAAATACTTCTGCATGTACTGCATGTAACAAAGCTGAAACCACTACTGCACCTTATTATAGAAGAAGCTGTTATTGGCCTCTGTATTTAGGTTTTTCCCCCATTAGAAAAGGATCCTTATGAATTTTCTTTGAAAAGCATTCGCTGTTTGCATCAGGCCTTTGATATTCTGCAGGGGGAATTGCCCCCAACTCTGCAAGTGTTTTTAATTTATTCTGTGAAATTTCATTCAGAATTAGCAGTGTTGTGAAGTGTTAAAATATCCACCACCATTTTCCATCTCTCCCTTGCGTCCTCAGGAACACTTAGGCAAACTGCCCAAAGTAGTGAACATTCTAAAGAGCTTGGCTCTGTCACCACCAAAGTAGCAGCAGACTCTGTCAGCACAGCTGAAGTGGGAGGGTGGGGGAGAGAGCCTAGCTAGACTTCTCCTGACACCTCTCTCTCTTGGACTGAGTATATGGACCCTGTGCCATGTTTTCTTCCAGGTACCTTTCTTCACTCCACCTCTAGAGGCAACACATGAGGCAGAAGCTTCCCCAATTAGTGAATGCAGGGAGGAGAGAGAGAGAGGGGACAACATACTAAATGAGGCTCTCCTGTATCTCACACACCTTCTTGGAGCACCACATGGGCAGGAACTATCACCTTCTGGGATGTTTACCCTCACCACACCCAAACCAAGAACATGGTATCAGGATTCTACCCCTTCCCCCGCCACACACATTCACACTGGCATAAGTCTTCTGCTTCTGCCAAATTGTGTAGGTCATTCTGTAGCTGAAGTAGTAGACAACTATTCTGAGAATTCAAGTGTTTCGACACTGCTGATGGGGGAGGTTGTTACAGTTGTACATAATATAATTTATCTTTTTTTTTTAAAAAAGTGAAGACATGATATACAAAAAGGTACATTAAAGTGCTGTTTAGGTTGTGAAGCTAAGCACTCAAAACTTTGGAAATATCAGGTTTGTTGTCCCCTTGTGCAAGTGCATTAAATTTTTTTTTTATTATATGAATACTTTCTTGTTTTCCCACAAGTCCTGCCTCAAATGTTTCATAGGTTAGACAGAGCAGCAAGCCAAAGAAAGGTTGCATGAGCAACTGTAAATCTGCAATATCTTGTCAACTGCTTGAACATCAAGCATAACATTCTTTTCATGTGTTTTTTTGTTGTTGTTGTTGTTGTTGTTGTAATGTTATGCACAACTCCTGTAGGAGTAAAGGACAGAATTGTGACATAACAATAGCAGGCCTAAAAGCTAAGCTAACAACATACATGTAAATTATTCAGTTACGTATCTGTATACTTCTGTGTCTATTTTTTAAATGGTAAAATATCATACTAAATGGCAAGGGAGTAATTTTTTTGTTAAATGGCAATACCATTTTAAATTTTTAAATAGCAACACAAGTAGGTCATGTACATGTGATATATCAGATTAATTTAATTTATTGTAGCGTGAGATGAAAAAATGAAGGCAAAATGTGTAGCTGGAGAGAAAATTTAGGGACCACAAGGCTCAGACAGAAAGTAATTTGTTCATTCTTTCTCCAAATTTTGTTTATATGATTCATGAAGTGCATTTTTGAATTTTGAAAAGTGCTGTAAATGGCTAAGGATCTGGCAGAAGTAGCTTGTAACTCAACTCATTTAAATAGAAATGACCTCATTACTATGCCAGCTGCTGAAAATTTAAGGAAGGCAGCATTCCAGCAAAAGTGAGCCTTTCAGGCGTTATCACCCTGAGGACCTGAAGGAAAAAAAAACAGCAAAAACTTTGAAGAGTCCCTGTTTTCATGAATTTTGTAACTTGGGGCCTGATTCCACAGTTGCCAACTTTCAGTCAGTAAATAAGCACCCCGACTTTCACAATAAGCCAAAAATCAAGCTAATCTCATTTCAAAACAAGACCAAAACAAGCCAATCCCTAAGAATCCCCACATGCTATATGACTAGATTTCCCCCAGCGTATAATCTGGGACTTTGGTGGGCCTGCTGTGCACCCCTAACTCTCTCCCTCCTTGCACCTGCTTGCCGGGAGCTGATCAAAAAAAGAAGCAACAAGGTACAAGCCCAACAAGCTACAAGCCAAAAACTAGCCAACAAGTAACTCACAAGCCAGTTAAGCCAAAACCAAGCCCGATTTCTGAAGTTATTTCACGGATTTGACATGTCTGCCTGATTCTTTTGTCAGTTATCAGCTATACAGTTCAGTGGTGCCAATAACTTCAGGTACTCCTGACTTACACCAAAATATGAAACAGAAAATCTGAGCCATTTTGAATATGTACTGTGATGGGGCAAGGCCAGATGGCTACAGTAAAGTACTGAGAAACAGGTATGTTAGCCTATTGGCATCCCAGGGGTGGGTGGGCGAAGCCCGCCCACTTCTAAAGGACC
>NC_133769.1:175335054-175475148 GCF_003597395.2 Chelonoidis abingdonii | reverse complement strand
GCCGTGGGGAAGTAGCCCAGGGAGTTGTAACTGTCATGCAGCTGTTACGGATGCCTATAGACAGTGTGATCCAGGCCAGGGCCTGGCTGGTAACCTGAGTGAGAGGGCGGCCCGGGTTTCCCCCAAGACACGGGAGGAGTTGACTCAAACTGTGGGTTCCACAAGAAGGGAAGATCACTGAAGTGAACAAATCTGCCAATAAGCGCAGGACCCACCAAGGTGGAGGAGGAACTTTGTCACAGTACTTAAACAAAAGATCTTTTAAAGGTGCTTTTGTTGATTGGTGGTACTTCATGAACTATGAAGAAATGTTATACAAATAGGGACAAATATTAATGTCAGATTTTCCTATTTCTTCAGAAGTCTTCCATCTGTGCAGCTATAGTATGTCAGTCATGGAGGGCGCAGCTGTGCAATACCTTTAGTATAGTATTGTAGGTGTACATTTCTGTGTCTTAAAATCTGAAGTATGCAATTATAACCACTGTTCAGTTTTCTGCAAATATTTTACTCAAATTTTTAAACTTGCTTTGACTGTATTCATGTCCTTCTAGCATCAACTTTCACAAACATTCACACAGTTGCCTATTGTACTGGAACTAATGTTTCTTGAAAACAAGGTTACAGGCATAAATATGGACAAAACCCCAATTTTAAAAGTGCATGTGTAATTTTTCACACAGGAAATAAGCAATGCCATGTGATCAGGACCAATTACAGCTAAATAACACCTGGAGCATCAAACATCACAGAAAATGAGGGAGGGTGAGATTCTATGCTGGGGTTTAAGAAGTATAGCACAGTCCTCATAGGAAGGGGCCAGATAAACAAGCAGGTTTTAAGCTACCTATGTATCTGTCTGATTCGTGACAGCTTCAAGGGAAGGAACAGCCCACAGTGTAACTTTAGGAGGCTCTTGAGGGCTGCCTAAATTATAGCAGCTTGTCCCCGGCTTCCTATGAGTGGCAGAGCTGCCCAAAATCTCTGTAGCACTGCTTGCTGTGGCCTCACCTTCAGTATGCTCCCTATCCCTGGGTTTGCTGAGAGGGAGGGCTCTTGGAGGACAGCCTACAGCTTTCTTCCTTAGCTCCTGTACTGGGGAATTCTCCCCTGTCCACGGGTGGGGCTTTAAAGGTCTTTTTATTCTGCTTCAGCCCTTTTACCTGGTATAAATGAGTGAAAATCAAATCCTTCATAATCAATCCAGAATATTACAAAAATGGCTAGCATACTGATGTAATTGTTTTGATTAACATTCAAGTTTGGGCAGACATTTCATAAGCAGAAAGGATAAGTGTCAGATTCTGCTACATTTACACATGCCTGAATTGTACTTCACTCAAGAAGTAGTCCTACTGAAACTAATTGGACCACTTCCAGATTAATGTATTATTCAATGTGAGTGACAGTGTCAGAATGGGGCCTAATTTGTTGGATAAGTTGATGGCAAACTATTCCCTATAAATACGAATCAAGGGGTACGTCTACACTGCACGATTATTTCGAATTAGCTTAAACCGATATTACAAAACAGATCTAATAAAATCGGTTTAGCGCGTCCCACAGTGGGATCACGAAATCGATTGTTTGCATCCATGGTCCAAAGCTACCATCGATTTCAGGATCGGTGCACTGTGGGTAGCTGTTCCTCAGCTATATCCCATAGTTCCCACTTCCGGGTTGAGAGCACAGTGCCTGGTGGGGCAGAAAACATTGCCCCAGGTGGTGCTGGTACAGCCTCACCCCTCCCTTTGTGAAGGCAGCAGACAACCAAACGGTATCCTGACCGTTGTCAACACCTCGCGTACTCTCATGCTGACTATACTGAACAATGAACTGCAAAGGCAGGAGGAGAGGAGGAGGCAGCTATTGCTGAGCGGCGAGGACAGCGATGACGAGATGGAGGCAGAATTCTCCATAACCGCTGGCCCCAGCGTTTTGGAGCTACTGCTATTAACGGGGCATCTTCTACCCATTGAACGCCGAATTTGGGCACGGGAAACAAGCACAGACTGGTGGACCGCATTGTTTTAACGGTGTGGGACGATTCGCAGTGGCTGCGAAACTTTCGCATGCGTAAGAGCACTTTCTTAGAACTTTGTGACATGCTTTCCCCTGCCCTGAAACGCCATATACAAACATGAGAGCAGCCCTCACAGTGGAGAAGCGAGTGGCAATAGCCCTCTGGAAGCTTGCAACGCCAGACAGCTACCGGTCAGTCGGGAATCAATTTGGAGTGGGCAAATCTACTGTGGGGGCTGCAGTGATGCAAGTAGCAAAAGCAATCGTTAAGCTGCTGCTACGAAAGGTTGTGACTCTGGGAAACGTGCAGGTGATAGTGGATGGCTTTGCTGCAATGGGTTTTCCGAACTGTGGTGGGCCATAGATGGAACCCATATCCCTATCTTGGCCCCAGAACACCAGGGCACCCAGTACGTGAACCGCAAGGGGTACTTTTCAATGGTGCTGCAAGCACTGGTGGACCACAAGGGACGTTTCACCCACATCCACGTGGGATGGCCAGGAAGGGTTCATGACGCTCGCGTCTTCAGGAGCACTAGTCTGTTTAAACGGCTGCAGCAAGGGAATTACTTCCCAGACCAGAAAATAACCGTTGGGAATGTTCAAATGCCTATAGTTATCCTGGGGACCCAGCCTACCCCTTGATGCCATGGCTCATGAAGCCATACACTGGCAGCCTGGACAGTGGTCAGGAGCTGTTCAACTACAGGCTGAGCAAGTGCCGGATGGTGGTAGAATGTGCATTTGGCCGTTTAAAGGGTCGCTGGCGATCATTACTTACTCGCTCAGACCTCAGCCAAACCAATGTCCCGCTTGCTATTGCTGCTTGCTGTGTGCTCCACAATCTTTGTGAGACTAAGGGGAGACATTTATGGCTGGGTGGGAGGCTGAGGCAAATCACCTGGCCGCTGAGTACGAGCAGCCAGAGACCAGGGCGATTAGAAGAGCACACCTGGAGGCGCTGCGCATCAGAGAAGCCTTGAAAACGAGTTTCAGCACGGCCCAGGGTACGGTGTGACTCTGTTTGCTTCCCCTTGATGAACCCTCCGCACTTGATGGACTTATTCAGTGTAAGCAACCCACCCTCCCCCTTTTGATTACAGGTTGGCGAAGGAAATAAATTCTGTATCGTTTAAAAATCATTTATTATTCATTAAAAGTAATTATGCATCTGTTAAAAATCATGAGTTTTTCCTTACTACTTTTCCCTGTAAGCAACCCACCCTCCCCCTTTCGATGTATTTTTATTACAAAGGAACTATAAAAAAAGGCAGAGAATTAGGAAGGTGTCCCTGGCTGCTGTGCTTTGGAAGGAGGGGGAAGGGAAAGGCTATTAAGCACATTGTAGCGTAATTACAGCCTTTTCCTTGAACTCTGCCAGGGGGGTGGAGGAGTAGGCGGGTGCAGAAAGCCTTCCCCACGCGTTCTTACACGTCTGGGTGAGGGAGATATGGGACGTGGGCTTGCAGGGAGGTTATACAGGGGCTGCAGCGGCACTCTGCTACTGTGCTGCTCTTCCTGAAGATCCACCATGCGTTGGAGGATTTCAGTTTGAGCACGCAGCAGATCCAGCGTTGCATCTCTCCAACGCTGGTCTTCCTGCCTAGCCCTCTCAGATCGTTCACTGGCATCTTTCCTGTACTTTGCTACCACATCCTTCCAATCATTCTGTTTATCCCTCTCATTGCGTGTTACTTCAATAATTTCTGTGAACATTTCATCTCGCGTCTTCTTCTTCCTCCGCCGTATCACAGCACGCCCTCGTGATGGCATAGGGACTTCAGAGAAATGTGCAGCTGCATGGGGAAGGCAAACCAGGGTGATAAGTATGTGGAAAGATACCTTTTACAGAGCAATGATAGTACTCTTTCACATAGAACACTATCCACCTTACAGAGCACATGTGATCTCTATACAAGGTCGCATTTTGTATCGTTTAAATATTCAGTGTCTGTGTGACTGGTGTGGCACACACACAGACGCAGGTACGGCCAACCGTACGTCCACGCGGCGATGGTAAGTGAGGCTTTAAATTTTGACTTCTCCGCCGTTCATATACACAGTGATCTATATGATGCCTTGCTCCTGTTAAGAGGACCTGCAAAGCCCAAACCCCCCTCTTTCACATCCACCAACAGCGCATGGCTCCTATCATATACGATCGCTGCTAGTGATCACCCTACATCACCCCCCGCAGCGCGTTGCTGGTAGCAGGGAAGAATCCTGCTTGCCAGACGCTGAAAACTCGTCGCTATCCCTCCTCCCATCCCCCCGCTCTGGCCAGTAGCAAAATCGCCATGTCTGCCCCCTATTTACATTCCTGATTTTCTACAAGGTAACAATGGATGATATCTCTCTCCTGACAATACCACCGCAGGAGGCAGATCGTTTGTTTATGCAATGCCTTCAGTGCAATGCCTTCAATGCCTGCAGTACCAAATGTCTTGCAAAATGCATGGCGTTGAAAAGTTACCTACTATGGGGAACGGAGAAGGCTGTCTTGGCCAGAAATGTTCTCATATAGCATAAGGCTTTTTGAGTTCCTCCACGATCGATTCATGGAGATTAATTTGGAGGATTTTCGCTCCATCCCCAGACATGTTAACGAAATTTTCCTGTAACAGTAATGGCTGCGACTGCAGCAAAAGCCCTGGTGTCAATGCGATCTAAAAAACCGTCTTGTTTTAATCCGTGTTTGATACAGAATGAAGGGACACTTACCGGAGGTCGCTTCCATGGCTTCACTGTCTGGGCTTCTCGCTTGGGAGCGCAGGGACTGTAATTCTTGGGTCTCAAAAAAGATCCTGGCTGTTGGGGTTTACGGACTGCTGTGTGCTATCACCACGGTCATCTTCATCCTCATCTTCGTCTCCATCTTCCCCCTCGGCTACATCCTCAGAAACACTTGATATTTCAATCCCAAAGTCTGAATCCACGGACAGGGGTGGGGCACTGGTAGCGCTGAACCCCAAAATTGCATGTAGTTCAGCATAGAAGCGGCATTTTTTCGGCTCAGAGCCTGACCTTCCGTTTGCTTCTCTGGCTTTCTGGTAACCCTGTCTAAGTTCCTTCACTTTTCACTCGGCACTGAAGGGAGTCTCTGCTGTGCCCTTTTTCAGCCATAGACTTTGAAATTCTTTCAAAAACTTTTTCATTTCGTCTTTTGGAACGCAGTGCTGTGAGCACTGAGTCCTCACCCCAGATAGCGATCAGATCCAGAACCTCCTGTGTGGTCCAAGCTGGCGCTCTTCTTCGATTATCAGGAGACTGCATTGTGACGAGTGCAAATGAGCTCTGTGTGCTCACCTGTGTGTGTGCTGACCCTCACGGTGGACAATCAGGAAATGGAATTCAAAAGTTCGCGGGGATTCAGGCTTTTTCCTGTTTACCTGGCCAGTGCATCACAGTTTAGTGTCCGATGCTATCATGAGTGCCCCTGTGACAATGGTTCTGAAACCAAAATTGGGAGTGGCTCACTTGGGCAGAGTCAATCGCTCCCTTCTGGTTTCTAAAAATTGAGTATGTCCTGCCTGGACTGTCATAGCCCCACGCTGCCTGCCTCCAAGTGCCCCCCCCCCCGGTTTATGTCACAAATAAGTCTATGTTTCTTATTCTTGTATTCCTCACGACTGCATGACAGAAATGGGGGGGGCCCTGCCACGGTAGCTGAGGGTTGGGAGAGAAGTGAAGCAATGGGTGCGGTTCTTGCAGGGAGAACCCCCTGTTAATACAGCCACGGAGTAGCTGCGCTCTTCTAATACACTTGACTCGTGTTTCTTCTGTAAAAGCAGCAGAGAATCCTGTGGCACAGACTAACAGATGTCTGTTTTTAGGTGCCAAGGATTCTCTGCTGCTTTGACTCTTCTTGTAGTCAGGACTGACTCTATTTTAGAAGGGAGGGATTGACTCAGTGGCCAGTGAGTCAATCCCAAGTTTGCTTTTGCGTTGTGCCCCCGGCTGATTTTAGCCAGGGGCACTCATGATAGCAGCGGACAGTTCAGAGAAGAGAGAGATAACCGTCATGTCATTGCCAGTTTCTCCAGCAGTAGACGGTACAGAACAACTGGTAACCATCTGTGCTATCATTGCAAAAGCAATTGAATGCTGGTGTGTAGCGCTCGAGTGTCGCCTCTGTCTCCACGGCATCTAGTACACAAATGGTGACGGGAAAAACAAAAAGCCGACGGTCTCTAGGCTGCCGTGCTATTGTTTCTGCAAGGGCAATCCAGGAGAAAAAATGTGCGAAAGGACTGTCTGCTGATGTTTTCCCGGAGCAAGGAATGACTGACGACATTTACCCAGAACCCCCGCGACCATTAACATTAGCATCAGGGGCGGGGGATCATGGAGGACGGGAAGGGGTGCTGAGGACTCCAGCTATCCCACAGTCCTCAGCAGTCTCTTAAAACTATTTGCATTCTTGGCTGAGCGCCCATGTCTGTAGCTTACAACACGGTGTCTTTATGGTTCACGGAACAGCTCATCAGTTCCTTCCCCACCCCAGCACGAGAAATGAAAGTTAAATAAAGCAATCCTTGAGTACTTACAATGTCACCCTCTTTTTGTACTGAATAGAGGCGAATCTGACTAGAGGCATTAGAGCTTTGCAGTGCAGTACATAACCAATGCAGTTATCTGTAGGTGTGATCTGAGGTGTGATTATTGCTACTTCTCTGCTCCCTCCCTGGTGGTAGATGGTACAGTACTACTGTAGACAGCAGAAACTGTTACCATCTCCCCTCTTTTTGTTACACTCAGTAAATGGGACAGAACGGATAATAACCCTGTGAAAATTTTTGAAAGCAAAATGGGGATGACTCACTGGGACTGAGTCAATCCTGCCCTTTATGGTTAATAAAAATAGAGTCAGTCCAGACAAGAATAGGATCACAGTGTATAAAATCAGTGTAGCACAGCAGCAGCTGCTCCGCGTCAGTATTCACAGAGGGAGCCGCTGCAAGTAACGCAACCGTTGCTTCCCACCTACCTGGGCTACCACAGCAGTGCCCCCCCCCCCCATTGTTGGCATGATGTTATGAAGAATGCATGAATAAGAATCACAGACTAGTTACTGAGATAAAATGAGGGGAGGGAGCCTCCATGGGCTATGACAGTCCATGCAGTTCAGAATCTTTTCTTTACACAAGAGAGGAAGGGGTCTGATGAAGCTCAGCCCCCAGGTGATAAGATGAAGACAGTTACCAGCCGTTCTGTACCATCCACTGTCAGAAAAAGGGAGTCATTCCCATTTTCACCCAGGAGCCCCCGGCCACACTCAGCCAGGAGCACTCACTGGGCAGACCGTCTACCACTGGGAGGGGCAGAGAGCGGATACTGCTCTTCACCGCAGCAGCATCGCGTCTGCCAGCAGCATTCAGTACACAGAGGGTGACATTTACAGTACTCAAGGAATTATTTATTTTACTTTTCTTTCACGGTCCGGCTGGGGGGGGGAAAAAACTGACGAGCTGTTCCGTGAACCACGCAAGACACCGTGTATTACGCTACAGACATTGGGCGCTCAGCCAAGAATGCAAATAGTTTTCAGAGACTGCTGTGGAGACTGGTAGCTGTAGTCCTCATTACCCCCTCCCTCCCTCCATGAGCATCCGTTTGAGTCTCTGGCTTCCCGTTACGGTTGTCACGCACCGCTGTGTATCCTGGAGTTTATTTTTCAAACGCTTTGGCATTTCCTGTTCTTTAACGGAGCTCTGATAAAACAGATTTGTCTCACCATACAGCGATCAGATCTAGTATCTCCCGTAAGGTTCAATGCAGGAGCTACTTTTGCATTTGAACTGCATCGCCACCCGTGGTGATCAGAGCTGGACAGTGAAAGCAGAAATGTCATTGTAAAGCTCTCGGGATTTCCTGTTTACCGGCACTCCGCATCCGAGTTCGGATTGCGGACCAGAGCGGTCAGTGGTGCACTGTCCTGCCTAGAATAATAGGCAAGTGTAATAGAGATCCAGTGTATCAGAGAGCACAGCTGCTCCGTGTCAGTATTCACAGGGGTTGCCCCTGCAAGAACCGCACCCATTGCTTTCCTCCTCCCTCAACCTTCCTGGCTACCGTGGCAGTGCCCCTCCCCATTTGTGTCATGAAGTTGTAAGGAATACAAGAATAAGAAACAGAGACTTGTTAGTGAGATAAAATGAGGTCGGGGGGGAGGCACTTGGAGGCAGTCTCCCGGGGCTATGACAGTCCAGGCAGGATGGACTCTATTTTTAGAAACCATAAGGGAGGAATTGACTCATTGCCAAGCGAGTCAATCCCAAATTTGCTTGCAAAAATTTTCAGCCCCAGTTTGATGATGAAGCTGGTTATTAGCCATTCTGTCCTATCTACTGCGAGTAACCAGGAATAATTGCCTCTCAATGTTGAGCAATTATCAGGCATAGGGTTCTCTGGATGGTGGGCAGTTTCCTTCTGCACCACCTACCCCAGGGAGGGGAGATGGAGAGGAGTAGATACTGCTCTTCACTGCTGTAGCATCCCGTCTACCAGCAGCATTCAGTACACATAGGGTGACATAGAAAGTAGTCAAGGAATGATTTCGTTCCCTTTTTTTTTCACGTGGTGGGGGGGGGGGAAAGAAACTGAGGAGCTGTTTCCCTGAACCACGCCAGACACTGTGTTTGAACCTACAGACATTGGGAGCTCAGCCAAGAATGCAAATAATTTTAAGAGACTGCTGTGGACTGTGGGATAGCTGGAGTCCTCAGTACCCCCTCCATCACCATGAGCGTCCATTTGAGTCTCTGGCTTCCTGTTACGCTTGTCACGCAGCGCTGTGTATCCTGGAGTTTTATTCAAACGCTTTGGCATTTCGTGTTTCTGTAACGGAGCTGGATACAACAGATTTGTCTCCCCATACAGCGATCAGACCTAGTATCTCCCGTACGGTCTATGCTGGAGCTCTTTTTCGATTTGAGACTGCATCGCCAGCCGTGCTGATCAGAGCTCCACGCTGGGCAAGCAGGAAATGTAATTCAAAAGTTCGCGGGGCTTTTCCTGTTTACCTGCCCGCTGCATCCGAGTTCAGATTGCTGTCCAGAGCGGTCAGTGCTGCACTCTGGGATACCGCCCGGAGGCCAATAACGTTGATTTCCGTCCACACTAACCGTAATCCGAACTGTTAATATCGAATTTAGCGCTACTCCTCTCGTCGGGGAGGAGTTCCGAAATCGATTTAAGGAGCCGTTTAACTCGATATTAATGACGTGTGTGAACGGGTACAGCGTTAAATCGGTATATCGCCATTAACCGATTTAAAGTCGCAGTGTAGACCTGGCCAAGGAAGACCCACAATTCTGATCTAGACCCTGAAGAACCCTACTGTCTACATTTATGCCTGTGAAAGATGGAAGTGTGGAGCAGTTCAACATAGGCAGGGTACAAAACAATAAGGAATGTACCTTTCAAACCACTGCCTCTAAAGCTTTCAAAGAAAAAATCTCCTGGAAATCATTTAGGCGGGGCCAGTTCTGTCACTTCCTCTCTCTCTTTTTTTTTTTTTTTTTTTTTTTTTTTTTTTTTTTTTGTTCCTTTAGGCTTGCTTTCTCCAAATAAAAAACTCACTCTTCCGCGAGAGCAGACGTGCCGGACGACCCTCGTCGCTGGGAGGCTGCCGAGCTCCGAGACCGGGACCAGGCCTTGCGGAACCGACCCACAGCAACCACGACCCTGAGCTGCGGGAACTACCACCGCTTCCCAGCCCCAACTACGGCCTGGAGGAGCCTCCGGACCAGACCTGGTCCGGCTACCCAGAGGTACTACCGGATCTACCCCCTGACCCGGACTGGGAGGAGCCCATGACGGTCGACGACCCGGCGGACCAGGTAGGCCGCGAAGGGGGAATGGAAAGTAGCCCGGGGGCGGCTGACCACAGTCAAGCTGCAGAAGGCCCCGAGCCGATGACCGTGTGTGTCGGTCAGGATCCCCACTGACCGCGCTGTCAGTGTGTTTCGGTTAGGATCCCCCCGAGCACTCTGTCAGTGTGTTTCGGGCTGGATCCCCACTGACTGCCACTAGCGGCGACGGCCGCTACTAGGGCCCCGGGCTGGAACGCAGAGGAGTGGGTGGGCCTGCGTTCCCCTGCCACCCGTAGCCGGGTGGCAGTATCCCCCTTCGCCCCCACAGCTACTATTGTTTGTTGCTCTGCCCTGCCCCAAAGGGCCAGAGCCCCCTGACTGTGTGTTGCTCGGCCCTGCCCCCAAAGGGCCAGAGCCCTCTGACTGTGTGCTTGCTCTGCCCTGCTCCAAAGGGCCAGAGCCCCCTAACTGTTTGTTGCTCTGCCCTGCCCCAAAGGCCAGAGCTCTCTCCCTCTGACTGTTTGTTGCTCTGCCCTGTCCCACAGGGCCAGAGCCTAGTGCACTGTTTGGTGTCACCTGCGTCCAAGGCAGGGCCCCACTGACTCTGCCGTGTCCCAGTCCACTCCACAGGGACCGAACGCCCAGACAGTGGACCGTGGACCCGAAGGACAGGACCCGGTGAGAACAGGACGAGGCCGGTGTGGCTCCCCTCCTCCACAGGGAGGGTCGAGCCCCGGCTTCCCTCGTCACAACGGAACACCAACACTAATTGTTGTTCTTCAGTGTGACTAGAATAAAAA
Organism: Chelonoidis abingdonii; assembly: GCF_003597395.2. Taxonomy (NCBI): domain Eukaryota; kingdom Metazoa; phylum Chordata; order Testudines; family Testudinidae; genus Chelonoidis; species Chelonoidis abingdonii. The sequence continues at coordinate 175,464,512 of NC_133769.1, read as the reverse complement.
AAATCAGACTGAACACAGATACGTTGTCACCTGTGTGAGCTACTATCTGAAGTGTTATAATGAGAGGAGGACTGAGCTGCAGGGGAGATGTTCTAGGAGCTTTTATTATATTTCATTCCTCAGACTGTAGTTCTGTTGTCAGGGAAACTACTTCTCCTATCTCTATGTTCTCAATAGCTGCCACTGTGGCATCCAGTAGATTGTAATAAGGACAAAACATAAAAGAGGAATTCAGATAATACATTATTAAATCACTTTAAATTAATATTTATAGCAGGGATTTGTTTAGTTAGGTATTAAAGGAGTTGTGATATCCACCTCCCTCCAGGTGAGTCAGCCTCCTGCTTTCTCTGATGAAAGACAAAATATGGTACCTTTAAAAAAAACAACAACAAAACCTGTAGCTTTTGCTCTAAAGTTTTCAAAATCACCCTACTATGAAAGTTTTAAAGGGTAGATAATCAATTTACTACTAGAAACGAACATTCACAAAGATGCCTTCCCGGTTGGAGAGATCATGTAATATCCTCAGAGGGTGTGGTAAAATTGTTAGGAACTGGAGATTGGGCTGGGGTACTGACTTGCTCTAAAATCTTGTACAAATTACTTTACTCCCATTTTCAAGACATTCACTAATGTGAGATGGCTCATTTTGAGTGCCTCCCTTCAGATGCCTGTAGCTGCCTAAGTATGGACATCCAAGTCTGAGGTCTCTAGTTTCAATGGCTATTCTTGAAAATTCAGGCCCTAAGGCCTGACTTTTTCAGTACTCATAACTCCAGTTGAAATCAGTGGGAGCTATGGGCATTCGCCACTTCTGGAAGTTAGACTCCAGGTGCTATCATCTGTCCACCAAAAAGCTGACACCCATCATTAATGAGTATGTCTGAAAATCTAACCCTTACTTAATTCATTGCCTCAGTCATGTATCTATAATATGGCACAAATAGTGTTTATGAAGCTTGCTTAATTGCAGTTTGTAATGTTTCTGGCGATTTATAGATCATAAATTCTATAGAAATCCAAAATATTTTCCTTATGAAATTAGAATGATTTTTTTTTTCCAGACATGCAAGTCCATAGAGTATGTATGCTCAAATCAGGTATAATATACATATTGTGAGGTATGCTCATGCCCCAAACTTAACATGCAATCTTGTGTGAGAATTTTTGAACACTTGACTTATTATCCCTGAAATGGGGGATTTCAGGAACAGTCCTGAACAATCAGCATTTAACACTGTAATATACATTTCGAGCAGTATTTCAAAAAAGAAATGAAACTTAACTTGACTCTATCGCACTGGAGACAGCACAGTTTGCAAACTACCCAAACATAACATAGCATTCCAAAGACACCAAAAGGTACTATATATTGTTTAACTGGTCATCTATTATTGATATGTATATTCCTCACAAGGTAGAGGGGGAAACAGAGAAAGATGTATGTTTATTTACAAAGTATTGTAGCTGGACTACTGAAATAGGTAAATAGATACATGTAAGCTGAATAAGTCGGTAGGAATGGGGGAAAATTTTATGCCTCAACTCATTAGGACAAGGGCATTGTATTGCCATAGTGATCTGAAAATGCCATCATTCAGTAGTCCCAAGAGTCTTACCACAGCATAGCCTTTCACTTCCTGGGAGGGACAGCTGAATGTTTTTAGGCTACATACTCAGCCCTTTAGCCCACTTACTAGAGAAGCTGAAGACTTTGGTCCTTAACAAAGGGTGCCCTTCCAAAAAACTCCTTTTCCAGGCCTTTGGAGAATGATCCAAATCCACTGAAATAACCAGGAGTCTTTCCATTGACTTAAGTAGGATTTAGATAAAGCCCCAACAGAGCTTTTGGGATCTGCATCCTAAATTTGTTTGGCAATAACATGTGACCAACATACAGCTATGTAGATTTGTCCATTTAGCCTCACTATGGCTGTGTAGTGAGATGGACTGGCCCTCCCCAGACACAGAGGAAGAGGGTGGCTCCACCCCCTCATGGACGGAGTCCTACCTCCTTGCTCTGTCCCCCTTCCCCGTCAGAAGCCAAGGCATGGGGCTGGAAGTATAAAGGTGTGACCCAGAACCTCAGTGGGGGCCCAGCCACTGGAAGGGTCAGATGCTTCCCCTGAGCTCTTGCGCTAGGAGACAGCAGCAGGCCCTCAGGGTGCAGATGACTGGTCCAGACCGCCTGGAACCTGGACTTACCTGACCCCAGGGGAAGCAGATGACTGGCTCAGACCCGTGGACAACCCAACCCCGCAGGAGACAGATGGCTAGCCCGGACCGCCATCTGGCCCAACCCTGGCAGAACTTCTACTGGCAACTAAGGCCTTACCTCACTGGACCAGCAGGTACCCGTGGAGGGGGAGTGTGCAAGTGGCCCAGGGATAGCAGACCCCTGTTTGGTTGCAACACTGGCAGAGGGTGAGTCCGCGTGTTGCGACTTGGATCCCCACTGACATGGTGGCAGACCCCTCCACCACCGTTAGGGCCTTGAGCATGGACGCAGTGGAGTGGGAGGGCCTGAGTTGCCCCTGCCACCCACCTCTTGGGTGGCAGTCTCCCCCTACCTCAGATTAGCTGAAGGAAAGCCTGAGGTAACTGACTTTGGGTACAGGCCCAAGCAGAGAGACTTTGTTTCCCTCCCAGCTCTGAACCAGAGTTGGGTGCTCATTAATTGTGAGCAGCCCCACCTGAGTGCAGGTTGGAGCTGAATGACTTTGTTTCGCACCCCTCTCTGAACCAGATCCTGGGCTCATTAATTACTTGCAGCCCTACCTGACTACATGTGGAGCTGAGAGACTTTACTTACTGCTCCACTCTGAACCACAGTCTATCTTGATTGACTATTTGCAGCTCCACCTGAGTGGAGGCTCGAGCCAAAGGACTGCAGCTTGCCCTGAGTGAGGGGCTAGACTGCAGGCTTTAGTTCATCACTGCGGCAAGAAGCCAGGCGAAGGTCTGCTGGCTCCCACAGAAGGATGGAAGACAATGGAGGTGGGGAACAGCTGGAGAGCCTTGCCCTGAAGAGAACGCCGTGGTCTGGGAGCAACACGGGCTCCCACAGACAGAGGACACAGCAGAGCAAACAACAGGTGAAACACCACCTGCAAAGGGTGCTCCAGAGCTGGTCAGAGCTAATTCCTAGAAAACCAGCGGAGACACTCCGGTGATGAGTCCAACCTGTTACAGGCTGAAATATATCTTTGTGCAGAGGAGATGCGTGAGGCTTATGCACAACTTAAGCCCTCAGTGTTGATTGACTAGTATATAGTAATTTTTCATTTTAACTATGCCATGTGCAAACTTTTGCAGTCTACTGAGGCTGAGAACTCAACAGCCATCCACTGACAACAAACATTCATATTTTATTGGCCAGAAAAATTTGCAACTCTGTTTTCCATGAAAAATGTGGCTTTCTTAGACTTTGGTTGTGATGGTAATGGTGGTAATTGGAATGCTTGCAGCCTGGACTTAAGGTTCTTTTATAAAGGCTTAAATAGAGATTAGTATTTCCATTGTCTAAAATAGGAAATCTCTATGTATTGTAATGGAAAGCAAATTATAATGATTGAATAGGGAAAAATGGTTTATTCATGGGTGTCTTGTTAACATGTTACTTTCAATCCAGCTAAGGAAATTGGTCAGAGAATGTACAGTACTTTGCATCTTGAAAGGTGAAAGTCTACTATTACAGGTGGTTTATCGTAAGTGAAAAGCAATGGCCATGTTCTAATCCCATATGAAATTCGTTCCCCCAACATGTAAACCAAGTTGGCAATTTTTGCTTAAATAAGGCACAAGACTAAAGTGTTACACTTCAGAAGTGAGGAACATTAGGAAGAGCTGTGTGAGGGAGCTTGCAACATACTTCCCCATACAATGCTTACTTCTAACTACCTTAAGCTACCACGTAATCTTTCACTTTCGTGAGTGCTAATTTTACCCAGAAATTCTTATAAACCTGGTAATTTCTTTTAAAATTTACTATATTATTCCTCAGTAATGATCTAAACTGCCTTAGATTTCCATTGTTACAGTAGTATTTTGGGGTGGACTGTCAGGTCTCTGGGGCTGGGACTGTCTTTTTGTCCTATGTTTGTATTTTGCCTAGTACAATGGGGCCCTTGTCCATGAACTAGGCTCCTAGACCACACCAAAATACAAATAACGGTAGCATGCTGTATACATATAAATTTAAATTTCCATAAATACTATGCAGCTCCTTTTTTTTTTTTTTTTTTTTAAAAAAAAAAAAGGTATGTTTTCATCTGGGGTGGATAGGTAGCAATAATGTTTTATACAAAATGCAACACTAGCCCTTGGAATTGGTGGATACAGGCCCCTGTCACATGACTAGGATATTGACTTTAGAGACCTCACAAGTCATGTTATGAGGGGCCAGGAAATAATATTTAATTTCTCTGAGTGTAGTTTTCTTGTATGATAAGAAACACACTGTATTTTCTGGTTCCAGTCACATGACCTCCACAGGTCAACATCTGCCACATATGAATCTACATTCACTGACTTCACCAACCTAATTTTAAAACAAAATTATGTGTCAGTTGTATAGATCACTTACATTTTCAGACTATTTTACAAATTTAAATTAATCCTCCAACACATAAGTGAGATAGGGGAATATTTAGTTCAGTTTTACATTTAAGGAAACTGAAGCAGAGTTTGTGACTTGACCCAGGTCGCATCATGTTCAGTGCAGTAGTGTAGCTAGGAGGGTGCAGGAGAAGCAGCCGCTTCCCCTCAGCACCTTTTCCAAAACCGGTACCTTAGTTAGGGGTTACCATGGCACCAGCGGGCGGGGCCCACGCTCTGCTCTGAAGCTTGGCCTGCCGGGCTGGCGCTGGGCTCCTGCAGGCAAGGGGGGGGCAGCACGAATGGAGGAGCCATGGGAGGGAGTGCAGCATGGCCGGAAAAGTCATGGGGGTGGTAGTGCGGTCGGAGGAGTGAGGGGGGGGGTGCAGCATGGCCACAGCGTGGCCAGAGGAGCCTTGCGGGGGCAGCCCCACCATCTTATTATCAGGGCAGGGCACGTATTCCCCGGTGCTAGTATTGGCTTTTGCCCCAGCATTTGGCATAGTAATGCCGCTGCAGCAGGGAGCGCGTTGCTGCTCTTGGGGCGGGCGCATGTCCCTGGTGGCTCACCGTGCAGCAGGGTGTGGGCTAGCGGCAGGCTGCCATGGGAGAAAGCATGTCCAAGTGAATGAAGCTGCAGCTGGGTGGTGAGATGGAGGAGCAGACGTTCAGCAATCCCTACCCAAACTACGAGCTCCACTGAGCTGCCGCTGCCTTCTCGAGCTCAAGCAAGGCCGTGGAGACCCAGCGGGACTCTGCACACTGCCCAGTTGGGGAAGAGACTGAGTCCCTCCCCTTTGGCCTGGAGAGCACCCCGGGTTGCCGTCCAGCGTTCTAGAACCCCACCAGGCTCTGGATCGTTCAGCCTCCTTCCCCCTCGCCCCCCTGTCTTGGGGGCCCTTTGAGGAGGGTGCTCAGCACCGTAGCAGCGCAGAGAGGAGGCCAACACAGACCCCATGTGGGTGGGTGGGTGTCAGCCGCCTCACAGGCTCCTTTCATGCTCTGACTGGGACTTGGCTCCTCAGCTGGTGTGTGCCCGGCCCGGGAATGGGAGCAAGAGCCATCTGCCGCCACTCCGCCTGTGCCCAGCACCAGCCACTCTATCCATAAATGGAGAATTCAGCTTGGCTGGCATGGCCGGAGGAGCCATGGGGAGGAGGCTACGGGGGCGGCACGGCATGGCTGGAGGAGCCATGGTGGGGGCTTGGCCGGAGAAGCGAGAGGGAGTGCAGCATGGCTGGAGGAGCTTGGGGGGGGGGGGCATGCAGAGCGGCCAGAGGAGCAGCCAAGGGGGGCGTGGCTAGAGGAGGAGCCAAGGGGGGGTGCCTTTTTATGTTTGCTCCTCTTGCTCTTAGAACCTGGTTCAGTGCAAGATTAGAAGTCAGAACCAATATAAATGGATAAATCACTATCCTTTACTTAAACTAATGAAAAATAATGCTTAGGAGTTGGAAGACCTGGTTTAATATCCTATAAACCTGTGTGACCTCTGGCAAGTCACTTAGCCTCTTTGTGCCTCAGTTCCCCATCTGTAAAATAGGGATACTAGCACTTTTTTACTGACAGGGGTGATGTGAGAATAAGTATACTAACGATTGAGAGGTGCTCAGATACTATTATGTGGGTTATATAAACACCTAAGACAGATATCTAGATAGCCATTTTAAAGATGATATTAAAGAATCTATTTTGGGGATCTTCTTTATGTCTCTTCTCCCCGTTAGGACTCAAGAGGAAGATTGAAGTGGCTTTAGATTCTATAAAAACATCTGGGATGTTTCATTTATTTTTTTTTACACTTGAAGTTTCACTGCTAATGGTATAAAATAATCACAAAAGCCATTTCCCTTCCTTCCTATAGATATACAAATAGAGCAGAAAGTTACATATACAGAGGGAAAGAAGAATTAAAAAACAAAAAACAAACAAAAAAAAAAAACCCAAGACAAGGGAGAAGGATTACATCTTCAGTAGCTTCGGTTTTGCAGTTTGGAGACTGTTAACAAGCCAACATTGTGCCTTTTAGTCACTGAAGAAAGATGAAGTTATAGATTCATAGACTCTAGGACTGGAAGGGACCTTGAGAGGTCATCGAATCCAGTCCCCTGCCCTCATGGCAGGACCAAATACGTTAGACCATCCCTGATAGACATTTATCTAACCTACTCTTAATATTCCAGAGATGGAGATTCCACAACCTCCCTAGGCAATTTATTCCAATGTTTAAGTACCACTGACAGTTAAGACTTTTTCCAATGCAAACCTAAATCTCCCTTGCTGCAGTTTAAGCCATTGGCTTCTTGTTCTATCATTAGAGGCTAAAGTGAACAAGTTTCCCCTCCTCCTCATAACCCCTTTAGAGTACCTGAAAACTGCTATCATGTCCCCTCTCAGTCTTCTCTTTTCCAAACTAAATAAACCCATTCTTTCAGCCTTCTTCATAGCTCATGTTCTCAAGACCTTTAATCATTCTTGTTGCGCTTCTCTGGACCCTTCCAATTTCTCCACATTCTTCTCGAAATGCGTGCCCAGAACTGGACACAAACTTCAGCTGAGGCCTAACCAGCACAGAGTAGACGGAAAATGACTTCTCGTGTCTTGTTTACAGCACACTGTTAATGCATCCCAGAATCACGTTTGCATTTTTTTGCAACAGTATCACACGTTGACTCATATAGCTTGTGGTCCACTATGACCCCTAGATCTTCTCTGCCATAATCCTTCCTAGACAGTCTCGTCCATTCTGTATGTGTAAACTGAATGTTCCTGTCCTAAGTGGAGCACTTTGCATTTCGTAATTGCATCGAAAGTTTACCTCAGACACAATTTCTCCAGTTTAAGTCCAGTCATATAAGATTTGACCTGTTCTAAGAGCATTACAATCCTCCCAGTTTGGTATACGTCTTGCAAATGTAATAAGCATACTTTCTATGCACCATGTAAGTCTTGATGATGATATTGAACAGAGCCGGTCCCAAAACAGCCCTGCGGAACCCATTCTTATACCTTTCCCGAGGACTTGGAGCCATTAATAACTATTCTCTGAGTACGGTTATCCGCCAGTTATGCATCTACCTTAAGTGTAGCTCCCATCTAAAATTGTATTTGGCTAGTTTATGATAAGGATATCATGCTAACCGTATCAAATGCCTTTATCTAAAATTCTAGGTATACCACATCCACCGCTCTACTTATCCAAGACTTGTTATCCTATCAAAGAAAGCTATCAGAATTGATTTGACACGATTTGTTTCTTTACAATCCATGTGGCTATTCCCTATCACCTTACCACCTTACAAGTGTTTGCAGATGATTTCTTTAATTACTTGCTCCATTTAAGTAAAGTGAAGAAGTAGTAAAAGTCAAACTGTTTGTTAAGGTCAGGTTTATAGGATCCTCTTCAAACTCTGTCAAGTAAACAGCAGATCTGATTTTTGGCGCTGGCTGTGTCTGATAATAGAGTGCTTCTTTCTTGTGCGTACCTTTCATTTTAAAAGTATATAAGAGATCAATGCTAATATACCCTGTGCTGACTGTTTGTCTGCATAAAAAATGAGGACTCAACGTGAAGGAAGGTGGTGATTTTATTACCTCTGCTGAGAGTCAAATATTACCCATATTCACATATTTTACAGAGAGCTCACAGATTGTGATTTTGCTCGTCTAAATCAGTCTTATTTCAGATCTAACCTGACACAAGCCCTGATCCTGTTGGCTATATACAAAATATTCATTTTACTCCTGATTGGCTTATATAGTCTTTTGAAGTGTGTGTTCCTGCCTCTTTACAGCTTATCACTTACTCCTATTTTTCATTTGAAATGAAATTGTATTTTAGGGAGATACAAGATCCAATTCAGGAATACATATGAGTACTCGCCCAGTGATTCTGCTGGCTACTGAATATACTGGGTCAGATTCTCTTCATCCTTTACTGCATTGGGAACAAAAAAAAGTGTTTATGTGTTTATTTGAGGGAAATACAATGTAGCTTTAAGCCATCTTTGCACTTCATAAATATTTATCTTTTTCCCCATCAGAACTCAGGGTTGCTATATCTTATGCTTGCTTGGAGCTACTTTCTGTGGGCCATTATGCTGACATGGGATAGCCAGAGTACAGTGTGCTCCTACTGTGCTCCTCTTGCCCCCTTCCTCGTAGCTCCTACACCAGGGTCTGACATAAAGCTCTTCATGCACTTTTACACTGTCCATTCAATCCTCTATGAAAGGGATATTCTACAGCCCCTTTATACAGCCCAAATGGTGTAAACTGGCAACATCATAAGAAGGTATTGGGTCCACAGACTTGTTTTATTTGTATGGGAATGTTTCAGAATAAATAGCATGACATATTAACATTGAAATTTAGTTTTTAAAAATTCTACTTCCATGGTCCACATCATGACAGTCAAGACTGTTCTCATGGTTCTTCCTCATTGTGTTTAGCTCAGAGTGAGGAAGAGAGTTATTATACCGAGTGTGTCTGAGCTAGTTGCATACATGCAAGCAGATGTGAGAGAGTGAGCAATTTAAAGCAATTTTTCTGTCATGGGAATATGACTCATGCACTCTTATTCACACCCACTATCTTACCAATACTTACTTTTTAAGATCTTTCAGGGAAAAAGAGACAGATATATAAATATTTCTAAAGTTTCTAGATATAAAATGTACATGATCATCTCATAAAAAATAATCTTAATTCATAAGTATGGGAAAATAGCTGCAGAAAAAAACCCTCAATAATATCCTTTACTCAAACTTGGAAATGTTTACCAGACCTAACAGAATTAGCCAAATTAATATTTTACAATTTTTTCCTTCTATATGGCTATCCTTTGGGAGTGATGAACATCTCCCCTTTCTATCCTGTAAAATATCTCTTGTAAATTTTGTTTTACTGTTTTTTGTAATTTATTCAGAGAAATTTGTCTCTTTTCCTACTCGTGAATTGGCCCTGAGGAGATTTTCTTCAATATCTGTTCAAAACTATTTGCCATAGAATATCTATGAAATAATTGCTAGCCTGTAGCTGATTCATGAACACTTCTTTGAGTATTTGATAGTCAAAATAAGACCCTTTTCAACTGGTCTCACATGATTATTCTATCAAAGGGAGTTCTGACTGCTAGCTTAGTGACGACTATAAGATTACATACTGGGGCTCACTATGTTGTATTAATAACTTAGTACTTTTTCAAATCGGACCCTAAGTGAGTTAGGTGCACAAGTGCCATTGATTTTAATAGGAATTCAGTTCCTAAATCATTTTGGCCCTTTTAAAACTCTCTGAATAGAAAACAGTTAAACATAACACTGGGAGATGCAGTTTGCTCTAAAGTCATGGCCTGCCACTGACCTGTTGTCTGACCTTGGGATAATCACTTCATTTCTATGGACTGTTTCCTCGTCTATCCATTGTCTGTCATCTGTGTAGGTTGTAAGCTCTTGGGAACACAGTATCTTCCTGTTCTGCACAGTGCTAGAACAGTGGAGCCTTGATCCTGACTGTTGCTTTTAGGGGTGTGATAAATGAGAGGGGGGAATAGCTCCCTTTTGTGGACACCCAGCCAGCCAGTTGACTATGGAATCCCTCTTGGTGGTGGTTTTCTACTTGCTGTACATGTGAAGGGTTAGCAAACCCACAGGTAAAAGGAAAGGAGGGAGCACCTGACCAAAAGAACCAATGAAAGGGCTAGAACTTTTTAAAATTGGAAAAAAAACTTCCCTTTGTCTGTGTGTTGTGGTTCTCCAGGAAAGAGGGGAACAGGGAGCAGTTATGTTATGAGAAGATTTAAGTCATAGATCATCAGATCATATCTAGAACTACTTATTTGGAACCACTAAATGTGTAATTAGATCAGGAATGTTTAGAAAGATGTGATTAGGGTTATTTCTGTTTATTTTCTATAGCAAGTGGATTCCTCTGTGCTAACCCCAGATGCTTTTGTTTGCTTGTAACCTTTAAACTGAACTCCCAAGAAAGCTATTTTGGGTGCTTAATTTTTGGAATTGCTCTTTTAAAATTTAGCACAAGCCTAAGTTCCAGATGTATTTTCTTTCTTTTTGTTTTTAATAAAATTTACTTTTTTTAAGAACAGGATTGGATTTTTGGTGTCCAAAGAGGTTTGTGCATATGTTGTTAAATTAGCTGTTGCCACCAGCTAATTTCCTTTGTTTTTCTTTCTCAGCTCTTCCCCAGAAGGGGAGTGAAAGGGCTTGAGGGTACCCCACAGGAAGGAATTCTCAAGTGTGCCTTTCTGGTTTCAAAGGTTTTTTTTGCACTTGGGTGGTGGCAGCATCTACTCATCCAAGGTCAGAGAGAAACTGTAACCTTGGGAGTTCAATACAAGCCTGGAATGGCCAGTATTATTTTTTAGAATGCTTGCGGGTCCCCCCGCTTCTGCACCCGAAGTGCCAGAATGGGGAATCAGCCTTGACAAGGGGCTACTGTAATATAAATATAATATATTGCAATGTATTATGTAAGGGATAGTAAGAGTTGGTCTACACTGAAAACGCTACTGCAGCACATCTGCACCACTGTAGCACTTCATTATAGACACTACCTATGCCAATAGGAGGGAGCATCTTGTTGATGTAGTTAATCCACTTCCCCAAGAGGCAGTAGCTGGGGCAACAGAAGAATTCTTTGGTTGACCTAACTGTTTTCACAATGACTTAGGTCTGCTTATCTGTGCCGCTCAGGGATGTGGATTTTTCACACCCTGAGCAATGTATTTATGCCAACCTAATTTTCTAGTGTAGACTAGACCTAAGAGTGAGAAATGAACAGTCATCACTGTGTCTAGCTCTGAAGCAACATATGTAAAGGTTTCTGTAATACACTTTCAGGCATAATGGAAACCCAGATTGTACTATACTATTCTGTATACATCCAGTAATGTTTATTGGCTATTCTGGTCTGAAATATACCCACCAGGCTGTACTCTAAATAACTAAACTTTATTAGTGATTAGTAGGAGGTGTTTTCCAATTGCATTGGACTCTAGGCCACCAGGGAGAAAACCCAGTATTTTATCACAGTGAAATATTTTATACAAATACAAGAGCAATGACTTTACAAGACCAGTCAAAATGTTTCTTGTCTCACTTCTATCCTAGCTATTATTTAAACAGCTGTAGATACTACTGCAGGCTTCTTATACAGCACTCCAGAAACTTGATAACCATGTAGGTACTGCTAGAAAGAAGCATGTTAATTTTGTGTTTCTTAACAAAAATGTGCCTAATGGAAGAATATTTTAAGCCTATTCGCATGGAAAAAGTGCTGAAGAAAGATTTATTAATTAAATAGTTAATTTCATGATGTCCTTCACAATGAAGAGAAGGAGCCCTTGCTTTTATTGCCATTTGAAAATGGATCCAGATAACTAATATATCACCTGTATATCTTATGTCCTGCCATCTGAAGGTGAACAAGATTAAGTTTTCTGCCTCTCCTTTCTATTATTGTAGTGCTATGTTTTGTGTGAAAGAGCATATTAAGAATGTCAGGAGGAAAAAAGATGATGGATCATGCTTACATATTTTTTGTATGACTTACCCAAAAACCCAAGTTACTCTGGATTTTTGATGACATTTTCCCTCAAGCATAAATCCAGGAAGTGAGGATGCAGTTTTTTTTCACATACCGTAGAATCTTTAGACACTCAAGTTGGGAAAGACCTACCAATATGAGGCCATCTACTCAATCTCTGTGCAGTTGCAGCATTGTTTACTAGTGTTTGATCCAGTCTAATTGTTAAATGTCTGAAGCAGTGGGGGTGCAATTTCTGTGAGTGACTGCCACTGAAAACTTTCCCCAACATTCAGTTAAATTTTCTGTCTTTCATTCACCCTCTTACTCTTATCCTTTTTCTTATCCTCAGCCATATCTTTCCTTCTTGCTGTCTAAATTCTGCTACTTGCATTTAGTGCTCTGTTATTCTTTGATTGCCTAACTGAAATCAATGGAGCTGTTTATGGACCATGACCAAGGGTGTTGGATCTGGCTCTGACTGTCATGTCCTTCAGTTATGTGTATCCTGTTCTTATGTACCCCTTGTTCACAGATGTGCCAAGTTAGACACATTTAACTTTTACTCTGTCCTCTACCCATATTTTGTAATACTTTTTGTTGCTCTCCTCTTAACTCCCTTTGACTTGTCAATATCTTTTTGGTAATATGGTGCCAGAATTGAACATATTACAGATTATGTTGCCCCAGTGCCATAAAAAGGTGTCTACTATGTCCTTGATAACATAATATCATCTTATAGGCAGCACAAAATTATATTTGTTACGTTTGTGCTCTATTGTATTTCAGGTTCCTGTCAATTGTCTTTTACTCCTAAATTCCCTTCAGCATTACTGCATTCCAGATTTTACCTTCATGTTGAATAGCTCTCAGTGGATTGTTTTCCTCCAGTTATAAGGTTCCTGTCCATTTGATTTTTTAACAGATGTCAGAAAGTTATTGTTTTTACAGTGCAATATACTACTGCTCATTACCTTTCTATGTTGCTTAATATTGTATTATATGAAGTCCCATGAAATAACTAGAATATATACAGCATTTTTTTAGTGAGAATTTGCATAATACAAAAAACTCTTAAGACATTGTACAGTGAAAATAAAATGGTGTGACTGTTTGCATTGTTAGAGCACTCTTCTGTAAGTAGTGCAGTAGAGCCAGTTGAAACAAACAGTTTGATCACAGGATGACTATGAGCCGCCAATGTGATATGGCCGTTAAAAAAGCTAATGCAATTTTAGGATGCATCAGGTAAAGTATTTCCAGCAAAGATAAGGAGGTGTTAGTACCGTTATACAAGGCACTGGTGAGACCGCATCTGGAATACTGTGTGCAGTTCTGGTCTCCCATGTTTAAGAAGGATGAATTCAAACTGGAACAGGTACACAGAGAAGGGCTACTACAATGATCCGAGGAATGGAAAACCTGTCTTATGAAAGGAGACTCAAAGAGCTTGGCTTGTTTAGCCTAACCAAAAGAAGGCTGAAGGGAGATGTGATTGCTCTTTATAAATATCAGAGGGATATAAATTAGGGAGGGAGAGGAATTATTTAAGCTTAGTACCAATGTGGACACAAGAACAAATGGATATAAGCTGGACACTAGGAAGTTTAGGCTTGAAATTAGACGAAGGTTTCTAACCATTAGAGGAGTGAAGTTCTGGAACAGCCTTCCAAGGGGAATAGTGGGGGCAAAAGACATATCTGGCTTCAATACTAAGCTTGATAAGTTTATGGAGGGGATGGTATGATGTTATTAGCCTAATTGTGACAAGTAATTGGCCAACTGATTTAATTATCACAGCAGGGGGTTTTGGGTCGTGTTAAAATATGCCCAGATGGTCTGTGATGGGATGTTAGATGAGGGTGGGATCTGAGTTACGTGGACAGGGGAGAATTCTTTCTGCGTGCTGACTGGTAGTTTTGCCCACATTGCTCAGGGTGTGAAACTGATCACGCAGATTTGGAATGGGGAAGGGATTTTTTTTCCTCCCTCTCCAGGGGCAGATTGGCAGAGGCCCCTGGAGGTTTTCGCCTTCCTTGCCAGCGTGGGCATGCGTCACTTCTGGAGGATTCGCGCAGCGGTGAGGTTGTCAAACCACATATTTGAGGACTTCAATAACTCAGACATAGGTTAGGGGTTTGTTACAGGAGTGGGTGGGTGAGATTCTGTGGCCTGCATTGTGCAGGAGGTCAGACTAGATGATCATAATGGTCCCTTCTGACCTTAAAGTCTATGAGTTCCCCCCACCCCCATTGTAAAATGGCCTTTTTTCAGAACTGATTGTCAGCATTGCTGAAGTTTTTCATCTTTTCTTATCAACATGAGTATTGAGAAGCTTTGTATGCCACAACTAGGTTTTTAGTAAAATGAAAGATATTGATAATATATCAGCCTCCCATTTCACAAAGAATGGTTCTGTGTGAAATAAAACAGCTTCCAGATATTTAATGAGAAGTTTTAATTGTTCAAAAAGCTATAGGGAGCAGTAGTTTGGGTAGAAAGCTTTTACATTTTAATTCTATCTTGGCATCCCCCCCCATCCACCAGATAGATTAAATTTACTCATTTTACATCATATACTTATCCAGGATAAGCCGTAAAGCACTACCCACCTGCAAACCCAACTACTAGTAATAGTAAAAGATAAATATACAGGAAGAGCAAATTCGGTCATAGCAGTGGGTGGTTATACTATGTCCGTAAGACTCAATGGAATCCAGTGAGATAAAATTTCTGAGTGGAGAGGACCATACTCTAGGATTCAATTCCTAATGCTGAGTAAAAATAGACCTTAAGGTCATATTACTAGCCTCCTGCTTAGGAAAATGATATTACATGTATGATGTAGGTACAATTTGACTCGCACAAAGAACTGTGGATATACATCTGAGTAGCTGCACCTCTAACTGCCTGATTTGTTCCCATAATTTAATTGTGCAAAAATGTGGGCCCTCAGTTTCTGAAGAGAAACTTGCCTACCAGAACTCTCCCCAAAATTTACCTTAATAAGTTCAACAATATTTGTATCCTTTTGTCCTCTGCCACCGGTGCTGCAGAAAGCCACCTCTCATTTCCATTGTGAGCTGTGTTTTTAGCAAAATATTTAAATAGAAAATGTTTGATCTTCTACTATTCAGTTTGATATTTTCATCTTTGCTTTCATCCCCAGTACACAGATACTGTTTATTGTACAACTAGATCAAACCTCTCCCAGTGTTCCTCCTGGGCTGCTTGCTATTTTTCTTCATTTCTGTTTTAAGTGACTGTTTGACAATCACTGAATTTAGAAGTCTGTCTGCTGCATCTTGCTGAAGCATTCAGATAAACTTTGCACAAAAGAGAAGGTAAGCCTAATGGCTGAATATAGCACTAACAGTGTGTGTGTGTGTTTCATGCAAGTTCCAGAGCCAAATTGTCCAATGCATTGTTAGAATCTCAGGCGGCCACTTCACCATAGCTTTAATTCATTTTAGTATTTCTAACACTTTTTTCACTGAAATATTTGCTGGGTTATAGAAATGGCGGAGAGGCAAGTTTCAGAATTTCCTTGCTATGTACAATCTACATATTCTCATGCTTTTATTATCAGAGGATTTCCAGTTTGTAGGATAAGTGGGATTTGTGTCTGAAATGGCAGGCTTTAAGACTTTAAGGGCAAGAAAGGAGTTGCAGTTACACTACTTCAGGAACAATATTTTGTTGCCTCCTTGCTCAGTGGCAGCAGATCTGAGAGCTCTACAGTAGGTAAGTTTTCTATTGGAAGAGAAGTTAACCACACAGATTTCAGGGTATTTTCTCATAGTCTGTTTTTATTCCTACAATGTGTACAAGCATGTCTACTTTAGACAGGGAGGTCAAAAAGCAGCAAAAGGGCATACAACCAATTCCACTTGTAGTAACTCCAGTTAAGACTCCACAGTGTGCAGCTCTATTTTCCAAAAAGCTACTTTTTTTCCTGCTCTTTCCTCAGCATCCTGTGTGCCTTACTGGCCCCCAGTTCGCTCACCCCTGAACAAGTAACATACCCTGGTTAGTCTCCTAGCTGAGCAGAGACTAGGAAGGAAGGCGTAAATGCCTTTTGGTCAGGCTACTCTTCAGAATAAGACACCCCTCAGACAAATTCAGTGTCCAGTTGAGACTACTTTTCTACAAATGTCCATCCAGACACAAAGGTTTAACACACCCAGTGTCCTTAAGCATCTTGGTGAAGTTGTTCTAGCCTACTTTATGAGGTCCTTTGTTAAAGGCTTTTAAAAAAAAAATACATCAGCCCTTACTATAGAAACCTTTATATCAAGTGGTTGTATATCCATAATTCATAACATACATTTAATTACCATTTTGGCATAACAATATCCAGTTCCAACTCTAACCTTCCAGCTCATACAAGTTTAATGGTGGTAAAATATTAAGTAGATGAACACATCATGATAGTTTTTCTGGTAACGGAAAATCTTAACTAGGGAGCCATTATCTTTACCTTCATTTTGTGTGTCTGAATTCTCAGAAAGAAAGAAAAGATAAATGAGTAAAATATTTTCAATGACCTCCAAATCATGCTGTGCCATCCTAATGCTCCCAGGAATGATGCTGTTCACTATGCTTTACTATTCCCTTGTCACATGTTTGATGTGGGTGTTACAGAAAAATTTGTGCCAACTTTAGGTTCTATTAATAAACATGTGACATGATTCAATTCCAGTTGGAGCATTACAGATGGATTTTATATGCACTTGAATTTCACTCCATATATGCTGAAATTAAAAGGAATGTGTATTCCTCCAGTGCTCTGTGCAGTGAAAACAGCAACCACTGCTACTGTTTCTTTGCTTCCCTTCCCGTCTCCAAAAAAGCACAAACTTTCTACTCAAATCAAAATAATTAATGAAAATAGAAGGCATTGGCAGGAAGAAGAAACATCTGGGGAGTGTTCCAATGCTGCGAAGACAATACAAGTATTCATAAATGCTGTCTAGCTTTGAATGTCAACCATGGTTATCTATTATAGTTTCTAGAAGTGAAAAATGACATTTTATAAAAGTGTTCAATAAGGATTTGGAGTGAGAATTCTACGTTTTAATGAAGAGTAATTTTTAAGAACTAAAACTGTTGTCATGCCTCTGAAAATATGATTTATGAAGCAACCAAGGTAGCACTAGGTAAAATTGATTTGAAAATAAGTATCTGGCTAACTTTCTGTGTATATGTGCGAGTGCAATGTGGTAAACAAGCTAAATCAAAGTAGATTTTGCCTCCCTAATTTTCCTTTTTCTAGGGTTGAGAAAGATGGACATGTAATTTTTCAGCAGCTGCTCAACTGTTAACTCCTCATTACCCTAATGTGCTTAGACTCATAACAAAATAGTCAATATTTTCAAACTGTTCCCACAGCTATCTTCTATACTATTATAAAGGGAAAGTATAGTTTTTTAAGGGATGATCCTGATGTGTATTCCACTATGGGTACGCATGCACTTTCTTTGCTCGGGACTAGAGAATTCTTGTAAACAGTGGTCATTGGTCTGTGTCTGTGCTCTCACTCTCCTTCTGCTCTGTGTCAAGAGTAGAGGGGGCTGGGAGTGCAAAACAGTGTCTCTCCAGTTCCATTCTACTGCTGCATGGCCAAAGTCAGAATCTCTGTTGTCCAGAACTGATCTTCTTTGACATTTCTCTGTAAATATTTTCAAGTTTCATATGCAGATAGTATTGTTGTTAGTTTTACAATTTTAGCTACCAGGTAGCTTGAACCCCCAGCCCAGGCTTCAAAAACTGTCTTCTGTCCTCATTCCTATTTAGTCAGTGATGAGCACCACCTTTTCTGCCTTGGAGAAGCTTATGTCTTCTCTAAGTGCTGTATCTTCCACTCCTTCCCCAGCTAAAAGTAAAAGTGTAAGAGCTTCAGCTTTGGAAGCACTTTGTGGAACATACCATGAGGATCAGTCAGATCTGGACAAGGAAAAAACCCCTGCCCTGGCCCTGAGTCATTATGACATTGGACCTCCTAGCTTGCAATCTGATTTAGGAGCAGGAATTACTAGAATGAAAGACCCTTAATTTGGGTCTTCCCATGAGTGTAAAGGGTACTGTCCTAAGCATAAAAGCTAATCCCCTCCTAGATCTACTAAGAGAAGGGGTCCTTTTCCAATACATCCAGGTCAGGCAAGTCTTTGAGCCTAAGACACAATGACTTTAGGTTCTCCTAAGCCTCATGGCCATGAGCAGAAAATACACAGGAGCAAGACTCCTTCAGCATTGTTATTGACACCAACCACAGTACAGACTAAGACAAAACACTGGGAGCCAAGGGACAGTGAACCATCTGTACCAATGAAGATCACGCAGTTGGAGCTCCTTCACTAGAAGTAGAGTTGCAGCTCCATAAGGAAAAACCAATTACTAAGAGTTGCTTTACACCTGCTCTACTAATGAAGGGCAATGAGTTGTAGTCTAAAAAGGCTCCAGTATCTTACATTCCAGAAGATATCTTTCAATCTCCCCTGTTCCAGGACCAATCCTCCCCATGCACATTTTAGCACAAGTGGAAGTCAAGGAGAAGCCCATCTCCCAACCTATCCACTAACAGTGGCTTCTTGGCACTTGCACTGATGGCACCAGGGATGGAAACAGATCCAACCTTTTCATTATAAGAAGAGTCTGACATATTGGTAGAACAATCTTCCCCTCCGCCGAGAAAGTTCAGCCCAAACAGTGGATTGTCAGTCTAATGGTACCAGTCTTGTGTGCTCAAGTGGGGACCTGCTCCTCAGGACCAATGATGCCACAGGGATCACCACAACCTACTTTTGATACCTCACACTGGCCTTATCAGGGACCATGTGAACCATATTCACAGTGCCCCAAATCCATATGATCCAATAGTAAATCTTATCACCATTCTCCTCCAAGAGGCCTACCAGAACCTAGTAGACCTATGGAAGAAGAAGATGATGAACTGGATTTGCCGGTACCACTATTACAGACAGGGGAATAATCTTCCTTCCCCAGTGAGGCAGTTGGTCCAGCCTCACTGTCTCCTCCAGACAACCACAGACAATCCCAAGAGCTGCTGTGCAGAGTGGCAGAAGAGTTCCAAATCCCCTTAGAAGAGGTCCAGGACTGGCAGTACAAGATCCAGGACATTCTACAGTCTATGGTGTCCAGCTGAGTAGCACTCTCAATGAACAAGGCCATGCTGGAACTGACAACAACTGTATGACATAAGCCATCTACCTGTGCTCCTATCCAAAAAAGGCAGAAAAGCGGTACTTTTCCTGGCTAAGAGAGCACAGATTTTGTTCTCCCATCTTACTGCACATGCCCTGGTTGTCCAATATGCCACAGAAAGATCCAGAAAACATCATGCAAGAGCCATCCCTGCTGTCATAAACAGATTGTTAAGGGTTAATGTCTCTTTCACCTGGAAAGGGTTAACAAACAGGGAACTAAACACCTGACCAGAGGACCAATCAGGAGACAAGATATTTTCAACCTTGGGTGGAGGGAAGTTTGGGTGTGGGTCCTTTGTTCTGTTTGTTTTTTTTCTCTCTGGGGTATGAGAGGGACCAGACATTACTACAGGCTCTCTAAGTTTCTGTTCAAATAGTAAGTAGAACAGGCAATTTAGGTCTTTTAATTATTTTACTCTGTTTGCACATGTGAATCTGGCTGGTTAACTTTTATATGTGTAGTTGCTGGGAATATTTTGATTTGTATTGGTACTGGAGGAAGGGTTTCTTCCTTTGTCTGTAGTTGAATTCCCGCTGCTTTGAATCAGGTAGAACAGGAATTTGAACATTGGTTTCCCACCCAGGGGAGTGTCATAATGATCAGACTGTTGGCTACTCTACTAGGATGGGTTTCTCTCTCTCTCTCTCTCCCTACCCCCTCAAAAAATGTCAAAAGCTCTCAGGTTTGTTCCAATGGAATGGGAAACTTTCTGATATAAAAAAAATTCTGCAGAGTGGAAAACAAAAAAACACATTTCCAACCCAGCTTTACTTATAGGGTGACCAGAGAGCAAGTCTGAAGAATTGGGACAGGGAATGGGGGGTAATAGGAGCTATATAAGAAAAAGCCCCAAATATAAGGACTGTCCCTATCAAATCGGGCCATCTGATCACACTATTTAATTATGAGCTCTGAGAAGAGTACAGCATAAGGTAAAATGGCTGCTAACAGATGGTAAGATCTCTCTTAAATTATCAATGTTTGACACTATGGATGATTAGACTATATTTAATTGTTTCTCTTACTTTGAAGTAATTAAGTTAAACATTTCAATGACTTAATTAATGTTTAAAAGATGTTGCATACATTTACTCAAGATCATCTTCCCCCTCCCTCCACCCTCTTGAATGGTATCCTCTTCTGCCTTTTGAGGCCATTTTATATTCCATATATTGTATTATTTGCAGAGATAATTAAGCAATCCGTTATAATACCATCTGCTGTGAAGTACAGACATGCTTTTTTCTGGAATGAAAAAAGGAATTGCTTGATACTGACATGCTTTACTTGGCTAGAATCAAAATCTGAGAATGGTAAATTATTTGGAATTAAATTCAGACAAAGAATATGAGATTGTCAGCACACCCACTTCTTTTCCCAATTGTATTTCAATTTTGTGCACTGCTAGAAGCTTATTAGTTTATTTTAAATGTTTTTAATGGAGATTCAGATAAGTACACTGACATGAACAGAATTCAGCTGAAATTCATTGCTATTTAGAACATAAATCAGTAAAGCATTTTTGATTCTTGAATTAATAAAAGTAGAATTAAATTATGATATTTAACTTTGCTGATCATTTACTGTGCTTATTAAGCAGCATCATTCAAATGCAGCTACTTATCTCTGCTTTCACTGTTAAAGATATGAGCAGTAATTGTGTTATTTTTAGATTCATAACTGATATAGCACTAATGACTTGGATAGTGTGCATATCACACATATATCACATCTGTTGGGTGAAATCAGAACTACTCCACTCCACAAGCAATGTGGACATTCTCCTTTAGTTGAACTGGTAAGTTTTGTTTGTTTAGAGCAGATGATCTACGTTTTATTAAGACAAACTGAACTTGTTTAGTGACAGTAAAGGAGGCATCAAGATCATCCCACCAACCAAAACTTTAAAAGTCTGGAAATAAGAGAAATGTCTCCTGAATTCCTGGCCACCTTCTTATGCTGAACTGTCACTTCAACACTTTATAAGGCTCTGACAGATAACAAACAGCAACATGACCATAACCTCATCAAACTCATGCTTTCACACACAACTTCAATGGCAGCCTTAAACACTCTTGCAGCTGACTGTCACATTCTATACACTGGGTAGCTATTCTGCTTTAATAGGTTATCTTTAAAGTTTTGTGTGAGCATAAATTTGAAGAAGATGGCATGATTTTGTTAAAGTATTTTTGGTCTTCAAAGTCTTATCTAAATGTGAATTAATCATAACAAGATTCTGATGTAGTAATTGTTATCCCCATATTACAGATGGAGTGGGAAAGTGTAGCAGAAAGAGATTAAGTGCCTTAGACAAGATCATAGAAGGAGTCATTTGCAGGAATCATAATTGCAACTCTCCAGTTCCTAGCTGCCTGCTTAACCCAGTAGAAAAGTCTTTCAATTTAGCTAATCAGTTTTAACTATCTATCCCTTTAACTAAAGCTTTAGTCTCTGCCCACATACTTTCTATTGGCATTGTACTCTGTGATGGTGTGTCGTCTGAGTTTAAGAGCAGCTATTCAACAGATTTTTGTCTTCTTTGCCTTTTCACCTTATTTCAGAACAAGGTCATGTGTAATTCCCCCTGCAGTCATGTCAATACTTCATCCAATAGGTCTTATTCACGTGTGTGTGTGTGTGTGTATACACATACACACACTAGACAGAATAAGACATAAAATTCCCCTCTCACCCCTATGGGTGGTATGTGTCTTCCTCAACCTCGGGTCCTCTACCAGAGGCCTGGGAGTTTGAGGGTTCTGTGCAGTATCTTAGCTGTTCCTAGCACTGCACTCTTCTGGACAGAGAGCTCTGATGTTGTTCCTGGGATCTGTTGGAGCCACTCACCCAGCTTAGGAGTCACAGCCCCCGAGGGCTCCTACCACCACTCGGACCGAAGCTGTGTTGGCCTTCACTTTGACATCTCTCTAGTTCCTCGTTCAGGCCCTCGTACTTCTCCAGCTTTCTCATATTCCTTCTTCCTGATGTGTTCTTGGTCACTTGGCACTGCTATATTCTATCGCCACCCGCTTGTCTTCTGCTCCTTGTTCTAATTACCACGAATTCTTGGTTGATTGCGCCAGTACCGCCGGGTCAGGTCTGGATCTGGAAGTCCACAGAATCTTACCCTGCTATTTCTCCACAACCTTCTGTGGAATCTCCCATCTGGTCTGGGGGGTCTAGCCCATACGCTGCTGCAGATGTTCCTGACATAATGCCAAGCCACTTGGTGGTGCCGTTCAGTGTTATGCTGTTCCTGCTGCATCTTACATCCTTGCCACTATGTGATTGACTTCTCTGAGGCTCTCTGCACAGATATCCTCCTGCACACTTGGGGTCCTCTCTAGTGCGGTAAGACCCTGCCTCAATGGAGCGTGGTGTCAGTGGCTGTCCTGTCTGCTATGATCATGCTCAGTGCTGTCTTTAATCCAGCCCTTTCCACCACGGAGGATTTCCCAGTGTCCAGCCACCTCAGCTATCTGTCGATGGTACATCCCATGCAGGGGTTCTTTGCCAATGGCACTTCTCTGCTTGGTCTTCCTCCATAGCTGCTGCTGCGCTCAGGCATCTCTCAGCAGCTCATGCTTTGGGGCCATCTACTGATGTAACTCCTGATGTTCCGGGTTTCAATCCAGGATCAGTGGCTTGACGCGCTCACCAGCCGCCCGCCTCTTTCCGGCTGGTATACATCCTCTGGGTGTTGGACTTGGGGTGGAAACTCCGTGCATTGTGAGGAGCGCACGGTTTTCACATCGGCCACCTCCATGCCTCTTGCCAGCTCACTATAACCGGCAGGGTACGGAGACTGGCAGGGCTATATTGAGTGCGGATCTGTGTTCTAAACCGCACTGAGCTGGCTCTTCAGGACTTCTTATCCTGTGCGCTGAATACTTGATGTTGCTGTCCTTCCTTGCCTCCTCATCATGGTTCCATGTGACGGGGGCACGCCAAAGGTACTTTAGCTGGTCATATAGTCTGCTATGTGGCCCACTGTTGTTCCACCCATCAGCTCTTGACTACCTTCCCTCCTTCACTACCATCCGCCACACTTCTCCAGTCCGAATGACATCCCATATCCTCCACTGTAGAATCCGCGTCAGGGATTAGCAGTCGATGTCTCGTCATTCTCTAGCATAACAGCTTGGATGCAATCATGTAGGAGGTGGCTGATGGTAGTGTCCACTCCTGAACTTGTACCGTATACCTTGTGATTATCGGCTGAGAGGGTTAACATGCAGAACAGCAGCGGGGACCAGTGCAATCGCCTTGAGTATTACCTGCCACACTCTGATGGCTACATTGTCAAGCTGCCTTGAAAGTGACTTCCAGTGTTGTCTTCCATAAGTCCATTGAGTCTTGTAAGGTCCTTCGTGTCCGTTGACTTTGTAGAGGCCCAGTACATCACAGATCCACGTGGAACAGTCATTGAGGTATAGGCTTCCTGTAGTCAATCCAGCTGTGCTCAGATTGGTCTGTCTACGACCTTGAGTCTTGGCGACTGCTCATCTATGACAACTGGGTGTTTTGACCTATGGGTGTTGTTCCAATGCCCTTCTGAGCTGGTGCCTGTACTGGCCCATGTGTCCCTGTAAGCTTGGCGGCTATGATGCCTGATAGGACTTTCCATGTTGTGGGAGGCAGGTTATTGGCCGGTAGTGGACGGCTCTGGTCCCCTTGCAAGGGGCTTTTCAATGATCACGCACTGTCCCTTCCTGTGGTTAGCCAGTTTGGGTTGGAGCACTGCTGCTAGCAGCTGGTTCATCTGTGCTGCTAGGCGTTCATGCACTGCTGTTAGTTTCTTTAGCCAGTAGGTGTAGATCATGTCTGGTCCAGGTGCTGTCCAGCTCTTCATGTTCTATATATGTACATATATATATGTAAATAGTGTGATCAGAGGAAAAAACACAAAGTGTTTAATATTGACCCCATTAATCAGTCTAAGCAAGGTCTAGTAAAACTACTAAACATTCTTGGTTACATTGCAGTGCATATCTAACTTTCCACTATCACTGGATGTTTCTTTCCCAAGAACTCCAAATGTGACCACTGGATTGAGATGTGGGTATTGTTGAAATCAGATCAGCCAGAACAATCTCTGCACCAACCCTTTCACAGAATTCCAGATAAATACCTCTTTACCAGACATGCACTGTTGCCATGGTCCTATGCTGTGAAAAAACCTGGCATAGAAGATCCAGTGTATTTCTACTGGAGAAAATAGAGCAGGACTTGGGGACCCAGCACATGTAGTGTGAACTCCTTGTGTCCTGTGAAGCTTGGCACTTTGGAAACTCCCTGTGGTGAAACACTGATGGAATTTTGGTGGGAGGGGTAAAGGTGAGCCTATTGGAGTCACAACTCTATTGATACACTAGCTATGCTCCCCCCTGAAGTGGAGAACAACAACAATAAAGACTACATCGATCCTAAAGCTGTAGTAGCAACCATAGTGTGACTTCTTTTTGGCTCACAAGGAGAATGCTTTCCAGCTTCTACCTCCCCCAGATCCTCAGAAAACAGCCATAACTGTGGGCTAAATTACTAATTTGAAGATTTGGCTTTCCTGCAATAAGAACATTTTTGGTAGATTTCTGTGGATATGTGTTCATCCTGTACAAAGAGGGAAATATGAATCATAAAAAGCCCTAGGATGAGCAAATTGTAGTTTGCAACCATAGCTACGCGATTTCTGCTAGCCTACAGATTTGAACTTTTTTGAGTTTATGTTCCACCAAATACAGACAATGAGCAAATTTGACTCTGTGACCCAATGAAATACCTGCTGGTGTCATAAGACATTACCTCATCCTGGGTCAGATTGTGAGTGGGAAATCTTACAAAACTGCTGAAAGGAATAGCATGACTGACTTTGAGGAAAGGTTGTATATAGCTTGGCTAATGCATTACTTCATGGCCATTGGTTGCCTTAGGCTGGCTTATTTCCCATAAGGCTGTGCTCTTCTAAAGGCCCCACACAACAAACCAATCCAAACCAAATCTACCAATTAAAAGTCCATCCTCCTTTCTCCCATCCACAATCAGAATTAGAGCTGTCAGCAAGCCAAGACACAGACTTAATTCCTTAACTCCCCTTACTTGCTCTCTGCTTGTGAGGTTGGGCTTCACTTTAACCTCCTTTCTTTCCACTGCCATGAAGTGATGTCACTAGAGGCCACTAACCCTTGTGGCACTGGGTTCTGCTACCCCAAGATGCTAGATTGTGGCAGCCAAAACCCTGAGTAGTAGACAGTGCTGTTATACTGCAACAGAGACAGGTGAAATATTATGGCTCAAGTTGCTTTAACTTTTTTTGGAGGATTCTCTGTTGCACTTTCCTCTTTCCATCCAGTTCTTGGATCTTGCAAAGAACCTTCTGCAGGGTACAGGGACAGGGGCAGCAATTCTGGTGTGACTGCCCTTCCCACTTTCTGCACAAAAATAGAAGTGACACATTAACCTGTAAGGCAATCTCCAACAGCTTCCTGATTTCTATGAAACTGGATTACTAGTTAATGTCTTAATAAAGTCAGTAATAGACAGAACAAGCAACATGCCAGCAATTTTAATGTGGCGTTGTCAGCTAAGAATTTTTGTCTATGATTTTGGACCCGGTTCATATCCCAGGTTGGAAAGAACTTTTATTTGGAGGCCTTCGTAATGTAATTGGAAAAGGTGAGAGAAAAAGACATTTTGCTGGTACTGTTCTGTTGGTGAATGAACATTCACACTGTGATACATTTATAAAATTGACTTTCTATGCAAACTGAGTGCCCATTTAATTTGTGGAAAATGGAAAGGTCACATACAATGCAAGCTCATGTTTTGAAATCCACTGTGTTCAACCGTCCCTTTCAAAAAAACCAAAACTCCACAAGAGAAAGTTGTTTATCAGCACTTCATTAAACCACAAATTTCATAAGTCTCTCACATGAGTGGCAATTTCTCTTCTTGCTTTGCAGTGACTATTTAATAGCAGCAAAGAGTCCTGTGGCACCTTATAGACTAACAGACATATTGGAGCATGAGTTTTGTGGGTGAATACCCACTTTGTCGGATGCACAGATCCAGACTAACACGGCTACCCCTCTGATATTTAATAGCAGAGTGCTGTAGCAAAGTCACCTGTTTATGAAGGTTATTTTTACAAGCTGTACTACAGAACATGTACCAGATGAGAAATGAACAAAACAATTATGCAGAATCCCTGCTTTATTTTGTTCATTAACGTACTAAGTCACAAAAGCAACCTGTCATAACTAGAAAGGGAAGGATAACAACCCTCCTGTAGACAATACTATAAAATCTTTCCTGGCCAGCGGCACCAAAATCCTTTTACCTATAAAGGGTTAAGAAGCTCAGGTAACCTGGCTGACACCTGACCCAAAGGACCAATAAGGGGACAAGATACTTTCAAATCTCGGGGGGTGGGGAGAGGCTTTTGTTTGTGCTCTTTGGTTTTGGGTGTGTTCGCTCTTGGGACTAAGAGGGACTGGACATCAGTCCATGTTCTCCAAATCTTTCAGCACAAGTCTCTCATATTTCAAACTTGTAAGTAACAGCCTGGCAAGGCGTGTTAGTTTTATCTTTGTTTTCTCAACTTTGTAAATGTTCCCTTTGCTAGAGGGTTTACCTCTGTTTACTGTTACTTTGAAACTAAGGCTAGAGGGGGTTCCTTTGGGCTCTATGAATCTGATTACCCTGTAAAGTTATTTTCCATCCTGATTTTACAGAGATGAAATTCACCTTTTCTTTTAATAAAATTCTTCTTTTAAGAATGATTGATTTTTCAGTGTTTTAAGATCCAAGGGTTTGGATCTGCGTTCACTAGGACTAATTGGTGAGGGGATTACCAAGCCTATCCAGGAAAAAGGATGTAAGGGCTTGGGGGAATATTTTGGGGGAAGAGGAACTCCAAGTGGTCCTTTCCTTGTTTCTTGTTAAAGCACTTGGTGGTGGCAGAGTATTAAAATTTAACCTAAGCTGGTAGAAATACGCTTAGGAGGCTTTTATGCAGGTCCTCACATCTGTACCCTAGTGTTCAGAGTGGGGAAGGAATCTTGACACAACCTAATCATAACAGCTATCCCAGTTATTAGTGTGAACTAGCAAGGTGATTCTGTATTAACAAGAAAATGAAAAGCAGGAATTGAAAAACAAGATTAGAATGATGAAAATAGACTTAGAAAACATTAGATTTTTGTGTATGTTCCTAAACTTGGAAGAAAATTAATTAAAGAGAGAACCCCTGACCATTAAGTATTTCTGTTTTTACATTTTACTTCTTCTAATTATTACACAAAATAAATTGAACATAGCGTAAAAAGAAAAGGCAATTAAAGATTCTGAAGGTTATACAGTAATTATGATTATTTTCTTTGTGAAGATAAATACTCTCATTTTCCAATGTATGCTACGTAATTAAGTCCATATGTAATTATCCTTCTCATTCCCTTTCAGTGGGAATTTGTTTTAAAAATATCAGGCAAGGAGAAGGTGTAATTGTATTCAATGGGACCCTCCTGTATTTAAGTAATTTTTTTAATGACCTCATTATGATGGTGGTTCCCAGCCTGTATTTTTTCCTGGAGTCATTTTGAAAGGGATTAGCAGATTGCTGTCTCCATTTGTCCCTAACCTGAACACCTGGCACAGTTGCTGCTCTCTCCCTTTGTCTGTCCATTTTTTTCTTATTTTTTTCAATTGTTTTTATTTTTGTTTCAGTCTTTGTAATTGAGACTTTGGCAGACTAAGTGCCAGCTCATGCCTAGGTCTCCATGCCTCAGTTGACTAATGATAAATACATAGCTGGAATCACTGCTTCACCTGTGTATTTAGTATTGTTAAAATAGGAATGTTTTAATGTTTAGACTTTATTGCATGCTTGTGAATTGCTGCCTTCATTAATCTCTCTGATAACCAGGGCTGCCTGGTGGGGGGACAAGTGGGGCAATTTGCCTCAGGCCCCGAGCCCCGCAGGGGCCCCCAAGAGAATATAGTATTCTATAGTATTGCAACTTTATTTTTAATGGAAGGGGCCCCCAAAATTGCTTTGCCTCAGACTCCCTGAATCCTCTGAGTGGCCCTGTTGATAACATCTGAATCCCATACTGTAAAGTAATATTTGAGCATTTGTTTTGTAAGCTTCTGTGACTGTGTAAAACACTGGACAGTAGAGAGACATTAACTAGTGTAATGTGCTCATCTCCAACAGAAATTGTTACGTCCTTAACAACAAGGTTGGTCTATTGACACCAGATGGACTATTGTGAACAATTAGGAGGACAAAATACTTTTTAGCTCTGCTTTTCCTCCCCATGAAAATGAGTCACACAAGAGGATTCCTCCCATCAGCCAGGTAAGTTTGCACCTCAAAACACATGGGATAAAAACCCCTAACAAGAAGGAACTTTATCTCTATGCTGCTTGGACTCTGAGGGGCAAAGTTTTCTAGGCATAAGCAAGAGGTCTCCAGTGCTTATTCTGAGTTAGCCCTAAGGGACATATAGAGCTTGCTTGTTGTAGAAACTTCTGTTATTCTTTGAAATGTAAGGTTATGACTCATTTGTGTGTGTATGTTTATTGGCTTTAACCTTGTAAATAACTCCCCTGTTTCCTTTTCCTACTTAAATCTAAATCTTTAGCTATTTCATTACAGGATCAGCTACAAGCATTGTCTTTGGTATGAGCTATAAAGTGCAATTGACCCAAGGTAAGTGATTGGTTCTTTGAAACTGGAAGTAACCTGAGTGTTGCTGTGATTCTTGGTGTAAGGGACCATCTATCACAAAGTTACACTCACCTGAGTGACGAGACAGATCAGAATACCACTGGGGACTGTCTGTGACTCCATGTTAAGGCTGTTATAGTTCCTGAGAAGTGTACACTTGATAATACTTTAGTAAAATCTAGGTATAGAACTGACAACCAAGTTGGAGTTTGTGCCCTGTTCCGTAACAGTCTGCCTTGTGGTTGGTTCTCATGCTCTTGAGTCACTGCAGGCACCTTGACAGTAATAAATTTCACTCTTGTTCTGCTGCTTTTCCTCAGCTCTCTCTGATTCAGTCAGGCTGCACACTGCTCAGAGCATCCATGGTGGCACTGTAATATAGGGTTGCATGTGCTCTTGCCCCAGAGCTGGGTGCTACAGAAGCAGAGGAGATAAACATGGGATTGAGAGGCTTCTGTCAGATGCTGAAAGCCTTTGTACTTGAGCTACTCCCATAACCAACTGAATTAAGAGACCAGAGAAGCAGCAGGAAACGAAGGGCAAGTATCTTTTCAAGAGCTGCTTGAGGATTTCTGTGAGAATCTGCTTGTAAGGTTTTTTGTTTGTTTGTTGGGGTTGGAATGGGACTGGGCAGACCCACAACTTCCTGCCTCTTCTGCTTTTCCCTTCCTCCGCCCCTGCCTTTGTAGGTTAGTGTAGGCCCAACATTCCAAGAAGGGCTTGCTGCATGTTAGAAAACATTGGTATAATGCAAGATTTATTTTGTTCTCACAGTAGTGAGACCACAGTTAGGGTTATGTTAAAATTATAACTTGATTTGCAGCTTGCATATGAGTTCACCGTGGACCTGATCCAAAACTCCATTAAAGTCAGTATAGCAAAGACTTGCACAGACATCACTGAGCTTTGGATCAGGCCCTGGAGAAGGGATCCACTTTATCAGTTAATGAGCCAGAGTGTGACTAATACCATAAATGCAGAGAGTGACCCAGATTCTGCACTAACTCTGTCTTATTTTCCATGAGGCCCTCAGGTAGCCGGCTATAGGAGAAGGGACAAACAGAGACAACTGGCCCACATCTTCTCATCTCTGTGCTTGAGGCACTCAGGCCAGTCACTAGAATATGTGTAGGCTGCCCTTATATAGCCACCAATAGACATATCCACCATGAATAGCATAGTTTTCTGAGGATGGGCTTCAGTAAGAAAATAGAATCTCAAAACAGGCGAGAATGAGACTAAAATATATTTCCCCTAAAATGATGATACAACATAAACCAGAGCAGCCACAGCTACCCCCAGCAAGAGTCTATGCAAGGTCCCAGCCAAGTCCTTTGGCTGGGCTTGCCACTGGAGACAGTCATGTTCCAATCTGAGCCATTACTTACTTCCTCTGCATTGTCGAAGAATGAGACTTTTGGAGCTTTAAGTGGCAAATGCCCACAACACTTTGCAGAATGATTTTGATGATATGTGCCAGTATCTTGTCCTTTTGTTACACTGCAGTGCACTAGTGTGCTACATTATGAAATGCAAATCAGAAGGAAATCAGATAGTACTTTTGTAGCTTTAACCAGTTGAAAATCCAGAGCTCCAGGGACTCTGTTAATTAGCAGTGTTGATGAATAATCACATCTATTATCCCTCCAGTATCAAGAGATTCCACATTTTCCTTCAGACTTGATAGCTGAGCTTATAACAAACCATTTCTTAAATGCAGAGCCACAGCTTAACCTGCAGAAAGCAAAACATACACTAGCTGGGTTTGAGATACTAACAGACATAGCATCTAGCACTAAACACATGATTATTGGTTCCAGAGTCAACCAACCAAGGGAATCCCTTGGTTTGCAAATATTAAAAAAATTAGTGCTGCATATTTACACTATTGTGGTAAAACACCTCATGCCAGTTATAGCTACAATCCTCAGCTAGTGTAAATAGGCTACCTTGCACAACAGAGCTATTCAAGTTTACACCAACTGAGGATTTGTTCCTCAAAGTACAGTAAAGTTCTATAGCTAATAATCATCCACATGTTCCTTTCATTGGCTAAGTGTCAGGGCATCTTTTAAATTCAACATTTGCATAAAAGCAAGAGCAAAAATACACTGCAAAAATACAGGATTTTAAATGTCTTTGCACAATTGGTGAAGAGACATACTGTGACTGTTTTGCTGTAGGTGCTGATGGCACAAAGGAAGTTGATGTATATTATTAATACTGAAGTAATTGTGATGCATTAATCTTTGAATATTTATATGGACTAATGGTATGAAGATTGTTTGTGACCAGGTCAGTGAGGGGAAGTTATAACCCAATACAGAATAAGAGAATCCTGTGGCATCTTATAGACTAACAGACGTTTTGGATCATGAGCTTTCGTGGGTGAATACCCACTTCGTCAGATGACATTCATCTGACGAAGTGGGTATTCACCCACGAAAGCTCATGATCCAAAACGTCTGTTAGTCTATAAGGTGCCACAGGATTCTCTGCTGCTTTTACAGATTCAGACTAACACGGCTACCCCTCTGATACTTTACAGAATAAGACTGTCTTGTGGGAATGCTTTGATTTAATGTATATGGGAGCTGTGAGAAGAACAAACAGGGACATAACACCATGGTTTTTCAGATAAAAACATTTAGGTACACACCAGAGAGACAATGGGTCCCAGCTGTTAACTTCTAAGATTCTGTATCTTTTCTTCAACATATTATAAATCTCATTTTGCAATGCTGGGACCTACCTATTAAAGGGCTACGAACAGTTAAAAATTGTCTTGATTCCTCTGAAGGTGGGGATGCTTGTCAGACGCTTTCTGGAGGGACAGGTTAACACACATTGAGAGGTGAGCTCTGTGGATGAGTCTAAAGGAACTAGGCCTTCCCAGATCCAGGGAATGGTAAATGTTAGGGAAAAGCTTTTTGTTCTAAATGAATACTTTTCTCTAAGAAAACTGTTCGGTTACTGGATGCTACTGTCATTGCCCCAGAGGGAACAGAACAATAAGGTCTGAGCCTAAACCTAAACCTTAGCTGCTGAGATTACCATGGTTGATGTACAGGGGATTACAACCCAGCACCCAATCTGAGAGTGAAAGAATTGAGTTATTCCACCTGGAGGGAGGTAACAGTGCAAGGCCCAGGGGGGAGGAGGCACTCAGACTAGAGGGGTTCTGAGGTGCATTTCGTTTAGTAACTCTGATAGTGCTATTTAATGTTAGAACTGTACAGTAGTTAGTGTCTATTATCTGTACCACTCATTGCTTCAAGTGGTGAGATGAGGGAAATATTGTTTGCACTGTTTCACAAACTGAAAGCAATGGTAGTTTTGAGAAGCAGGTAATTACCTGAAAACAACCTGTAGAAGCAGGTTATGGATATTTCATGGCTTGAGTTTTTATTTTCTAGACAAAAAGAATGAAGTCATAAAATACAGAAATAGATACCACTTGTTAATTTAAGGTTGTGTTCCATGATTTGTTATCTTTAATGTAGTTTGTTCTTTACATATTTCTTACTCCTAGTCTTCCACTTCCTAAAGTTAGAATTCTTGTTCATAGTTATGAAATGCCTGATGTTGTCTAGTCTGATAGCAATCCTACTAATCACACTTATAGCATAAATTTTCTATGAAAGATATAGCAACATGGAAGATGTATAATCACTAAAAATAAGAACAGAGATTTGCCATTCTGAATGTCTGAGCCAATACGGAAATAATATATGATGTTATGCAATATTTGTGCCTTAATTAATATCTCAAAGAAGTTATTTAATAAATGGTTGTGCTACTGTATTTGCATATTCTATTATCTACTGCTATAATTTTTCAAGAAATATCCCTCTTTTACAGCGAACAGATCATACAGATTTCTAGACTTTAGCACAATATTATGCAAATAGGATTTGACATATGTAAAATTGATTTTAAACCAAAAAATAGTTTCTCACAGTGGTTAAATGAGTATAGAGTTTTTAATCATGCTTTATTCAAGATCTTAAGAGATTTGCTTCAATACATATATGCACACACACAGACCTTAAATTTAGTGCTCAATATCTGCTAGCAAAGTTACTGATATTCAGATCTTACGTTTATTGATACATTAGCCAGCGCTTTCCAACTTGGGTCCCTGTAATTGGATAACTAAATCCATATTTATACACCTTTGTTTAGAAACATAACAAAAAAGCCACTTATTCACAAGTACTAAGAACTAGCAAAACACACTGACTTCATTAGGGGTTGGAGGAGCTCATTTCTGAAAGTCAAGCCACCTTTATTCAGTTACCTGAAGTTAGGCGCCACAGTTTGAAAGTTTTGCTACGTTGTATACTGATTCAGAATAATCAAACTGTAATTTGGCCATAATGTAATTCTAAGTGAAGTTGGATTAATCAAGGACTAAAAAGATTACCACTGTAAACGTGAAATTGCAGGTTTTCTAAGCATCTGAAAAGAAAATTTTAATTAACAATCTCAGAGACTCCTCTTTAATCAACTTGACTATTCTTATCAAGAAAATTTAAGGACAAAAAGGACAATGCCTCTCTTTTGATTTCTCAGTTCATGTCAGCCTGTGGTGTGTACCTTACTTTGAGGGGAAGTGGGAGAATTATCAAACATTTGAATGGCATGTATTGTGCAAGTCATAATATTTTAATAATAAACTGAAATGGAATATGGTAGATAATTGCTCATATATAAGTGAAGGAAGGAGTACAATGTGGAAGAATGTGTGTCTTACATTTCAATCATCATACCATTTTACTCATAGTTGATGAACCCAAATATGCCTTGCTACTGTAGACCTAAAAGAATGGAAGATGAATAGCCCAGAGCATTTATTACTTATTATGCTCTGCCACAAATAACCAGTAAAGGCTTTAATTGTGTCAGTTAATCAAAGACTTGTGCTGATGTGCTCATGTATTGTGCCTTAGGGAGCGGGAAGCCCTCTCAGAGCTCCTGAATGCACAGAAAATTGCATGCTTGCTACTACACCCCTTTGAAGGGTGCAGTTTATTCCTCCCATGTGATCAGCTAGTTCTGGCTAGTGGGGAGCCATTGCACTGCCTCCTCCCCTCACCCCTTTACAACATTGGTGCATCTTTCAGGTTGTAGGGAGAGAGTAGCCCTTATTTTCCCCCTTCTTGAAGGGCTGCATTTTTTCTTGGGTCTTACGCAAGATCACACAAAGGAGAAGGAATGCTCCTTAAACCCTCACCTCATTGCATTTCTGTGAAAGAGCTCTGTGGCTAGGCCAAGAACATATCTTCACTGTTGCTTTCCAAAGACATGAAACATTTTACATCCTGCATATGTAGAACTACTTATTCTATGTAAATTGTATCTGCCTTAATCTAAGTTTGTCCAGGATGAATAGGATTTTGTAAAATCATAAAATACATTGGTGGCTTGGTTTTTGTGGTAAATAGATGATAAGCTTATATTAGTTTTTGCACTTTTAAACCTTCCCTATACTTATTAAAGGGAATAATATCCAGAACAGTGCAAATACTGAAGGGAATTTTATTGTATTAGTTATCTGAATCAACTGGCAAATTTTTAAGGGGAAAAATGTATATCAGAATTAAGAACAGGTAGCAGTAATCTGTAGGATGGGAAAGAGGTGGTATTAAAGCATATTATCAGCATAGAATTTTCATTGTATGCCACATTGGTAGCATTCATCTCTGTAACTCTAGATCTGATACCCAGTCTCCAAACTGAATGATACGATTGTACACTACAAAAAATATTCCTGTATTAAGATTCCTTAGATCAAGGTAGAGAGCAAGCTGATGGAGAGATTGGTTTAAACTCGACAGGGTGAGAGTGAGATCAGTCTTGCAAAACTGGGGGTCACATCATACTGAATAATATCTTGCTGTTTTGTGCATAATCAGTATTATTGACTTCCATATCAACTTCTAACAACAGGTTGTGACATTACACCCCATAATGCTTTATGGGAATATGCTTATGAATGGGAATATGACATAATTGGAATATGTTTTATGCTACGTATGCCACGTAACATCTCTGTAAAATTTATGATCTACTGAACATATTCATCCTATTTGTATCAATGTATCATTTTTGTATTCAAAGTTATGAATATTGGCTATATCCTTGTTTAATTTTAAATAGCCTCAGTGAAGCAGTTGGTCAGCTTCCTGAGAAAAGACTATTCTCAGTAAGTGCCCAATCAAGAAACACATAAGCTAACAATGAACTTGGAGATGCCAATCCACATCTGAGCTTTCCCAGGAATGTGGCCTGGCTGGTAAGGAACTCAGTTATGCATGGACATGTGACTTGCCCATGTGACTCCAAAACCATCTTGGAGCTGAATTCTGGATAAGAAAGAGGAAGGGTCTCCACCCACAAGAGACAGTCTATTTAAGCCCCTGGGAGACCTCTCCATTTGGTCTTCATCTGGCTCAAGAGATAGCCTCTCCACCATCAAAGGATACCTGAAAGAACCTGGAACAAAGGATAGTAACCACAGGGGTCTGAGTGATTGCTGGACTCAGACTAGAAGGAGACTAATCTGTAAAAGAAGCTTCCTGGAACATCTCTGAGGGTGAGATTTCATCTGTAATCACTTTCTTACTGTATTAGGTTTAGACTTGCATGGTTTATTTTATTTTGCTTGGTAATTCACTTTGTTCTCTCTATTATTACTTGAAACCACTTAAATCCTACTTTTTGTATTTAATAAAATCACTTTTTATTTGTTAATTAACCCAGAGTATGCATGGGGAGGGCAAACAGCTGTGCATATCTCTCTATCAGTGTTACAGTGGGCAGACAATTTATGAGTTTACCCTGTGTGAGCTTTATACAGGGTAAAATTGATTTTTATTTAGGGTTTGGACCCCATTGGGAGCTGGACATCCAAATGTTGGAGACAAGAACACTTCTCAAGCTGTTTTCAGTTAAACCTGCAACATTTAGGGAATGTGGTTCTGACTTGGGTCTGGGTCTGTAACAGGCAAATGTGTCTGGCTCAAACCTGACAGGGCACTGAAGTCCTAAGCTGTCAGGGAAACCAGCTCGGGGTAGTCGAAGCACATCAGGTGGCAGTCCCAATGGGAGTTTCTGTGGTCCAACCCATCACACATGCACTGTCTGCTCAAAGTGAGAAGGGAAAATGCAACTGTTTTCTTTCTGCTGATTTCCATCATCATGAACAATAAAAATAATGTAAATATTAATGTAGCTGTCATTTTCATAGATAATGCATGTGACTGGAAAGAATGTGACTTATTCTACGCATAGTTGCTTGCCAAGGGTTTTATTGCCCCTTTATTGTTTTACTCCTAGTGCCCCAGTACAATAGGCAAGGAGGAGAAGTGCAGGGAGTTGGAGGAATCTTGATTCAACCCAATCTCTTTGCTGGCCAGCATGAAAGAGGGAGTGGTAATTTGATGCTGGTACAGGTTTTCTCATCACAATATGTTACTGTCTTGTGGACATAGAAATCATTGTGTCTGTAAATGTCTGATCAACCTACAGCATTTTCTATAGAAACTGGGGCTGCTCTTTTCTTTTTAGAGGACTTTGAAATCCAGACAGTTTTTTTTATAGCAATTAATAATTTCCCATTGCCATGCAAAATGAAAAACTTTGGCTTGGGAAGAAAAAGCCAAACCAATCACCAAGTATCTCAAGTTATTTATTCAGTTCATTTATCTAAGCTGATTACAAGTATTTCCAACAATAGCATAGGACATCTTAACTGGCTGAAAAGAAGCCATGTGCTCTTGATGCATCATGCAAAGATGCAAATGCCTTATAAGATTAGATGGAGATGAGTGAACGTTAAATGATGAATGCAATATTAGGAGGCTGAAAAGTCCTGAAAATGTTCAATTCTTTAAACAGTAACTGTTCTTTGCACTTACTTGACACATTTTCATATTGAAATTGAATTATAAAACATTGCTACCTTTCAGCTGAGCACGTTTTTATCTTGCAAATGATGTTCCTAATTACTAATTGAGTTTCTTCTAAATCTATATTAGTTTAATTTCGATCATTCCTCCCCATCTTCTTTTAGTTTGTCCTCAAACAATAATCTTTCTATTTCTTTCATCAACATTTTCTAGAACCTTAACACATTTGAATAATATATCTACGCATGCAATTTAATGAAACATTTACAAAATGTTATTACCTGAAATTGTACTTTAATTCTCCCATTTATTCCACAATCTTTTAAACATGTAATACATTGTGATTCACTTTTTAAAGTGACATGTGTACAGTATCAACACAAATCATATTATATAATTATCTTCCAAGCTGGTAATAGTCCAGCAAAGAAGAAATTACTCTACAATTGATATCAGTGGCAGAGAAAGCTGGGGCTGGCAGTTCAAAGGAGACAGTGTTTGTTATGAACTGGTGCTGGCATCTCAAAGAAGCCAGTATTCAGTCTCTCCTGCTTTTTTTTTTTTTTTTTTTTTTTTTTTGGCTGATGACAACAGTAGCAAAATTGCTCCAATGAGAAGCATGAGGCTAGAGCCCTCCCTATTTCAGAGACACATAGAGCTCTGTAGCTCTGACCTCTTGACAATGCTTCTACCGTGGGTGGAAATGAGAAGGCCTGTTACTCTGATAAAGAACCACAAAGTCATTTTCTATAACTACAAAACAAGGAACTTCATTAGAATAAGGAAAACACTATTATCCCTAAAACAATTCAGTCTCTTGTACCCTGCTTCACTGCAGAGTCCTCACCTAGAACCTTCCTCTTCCTCCACAAACTAAAAGAAAAGCTACACATTATTTGTATTCAATCGGTCTCTGACGTTATCTGATTCATTGTTGATCATTGTTGCAACCACTGTTCTATATCTGCAGCAAATATTGTATAAAGGTTGTCAAGTGAGGTGTCTATGAAAAGGTCATGATTATGCTATCTGTATGCATGTATCATTTTTGTATTTGAAGTTATAATTATTGGCTCTATACCTAGATTTCAAATGTTTGCTCCTGGGAAAATGCCCACAAGGTAGTTAGCCAGCACATCTTACTGGCTAACTGACAACGGACCATGGGAGATGCCTATCTACACTTAACAGAATTTCCTGCTGTGACTAGACGAAATGCATGGACATGGGACTTGGCCCCAAACTCCATCTTGTTGCTGTAATTTTCCACAGTAAGAACAATGGGATGCCCATCACATGACAAAAGCTATAAAAGGCCCTGTAAACACCTCCATTTTGTTTTCAGTCCTGCTTCTTACTTCTGGAGGAACTTTGCTACAAACTGAAGCTCTGAACAAAGGACTGAATGACTCATCCAAATTGTGGATATATTCCAAAGACTTTACTTAAGCCAGCAGTTTATTACATCACTGTTACAAGCCTGAACCAAGAATTTTGCAGTTATTGTATTTGATTACTGTAACCAATTTTGACTTTCTTTCTTTTTCTTTTCTTTGGCACCAGCTTGATTTTTGGGTAAGATCGAAGTTATATATTGACCTGGATGAGTGGCTGATCCTTTGGGATCAGAAGAACCTATTATTTGATGAGACTCATTGTAAAGGACCACTCATCTCTGAATCCAGTGTTTTAGGTGTTGATATAAG
Source organism: Chelonoidis abingdonii (assembly GCF_003597395.2). Taxonomy (NCBI): domain Eukaryota; kingdom Metazoa; phylum Chordata; order Testudines; family Testudinidae; genus Chelonoidis; species Chelonoidis abingdonii. Next base: position 175,425,795 of record NC_133769.1, on the reverse strand, counting down.
AACTGGAATGCCTGAGGAAACTGCTTTTATGTTTTCTTGATAGCCAGTGTGATGAAACAGGAGTTTACTTTTGTGGCTGGTTTGGTATATTTTATAAAAGAATAACGACCGTTCTGGGTTATGTTTGGATTTTTCTCAGCAGTTTGTCCTGAATTTGGCATCCTCAGTTATGACCCACTAAGGCATGGTTACAGGGTCATTAGATAACCAACCTCAATTGGTGTTTATTAGTCAAAGACTAAGCACAATCAGAAAGGTAAGGGTTAACATATCACCAATCTAGGGAAACAAGTTGCATCTTTGTTTCTGTTCCAGCTTTCTCTCTCTTGATCCTGGGTTTTTATTTCCTGGTAGTTTACAATATTTTACTTTCCTGTTACATCTTGCAGTTGATTACATACTTACATTGTCCAATCAGATGTTATCATCACATTTGAGGTTAACATTTTCTATTTACCTGCAAGATCTATGTCCCCATACATTTCCTATTCTATGCACAATACCAAACTCATCTGCAAGAGATTTTTTTAGCTTAATTTTGAAAGTGTTTATGGGAGTCTGGTTCAGAATTGGTACTTAACTCAGGGCTTGTCTTCCCTACCAGGGTAAGTCAACATCAGTTACACTATTCCAGCTATGTAAATAACATAGCTGGAGTTGACGTAGATTAGATTGATTTACTCTGGTATCTTCACTGCACTGTGTTGACTGGAGATGCTTTCTGATCGACTTCCCTTGCTCTTCTCAGTGAGGTGGAGTGCTCTGCTATCAAGTCAGCAGATCTTCACTAGACCCACTAAATTGATCCCTGCTGCATTGATTTCAGCTGTGTTGATCTTCTTGTAGTGAAGGTTAGTCCTCAGTTCCTCCAATTTTGCTAGTTCACAACATGTCCACCTACTTAGTCCTTGCTTGTGGTTTTGGTTACAATTTCATAACTTGTTATTCAAGTAGCAAGAACATTCACATTTTATCTAATAGACACATTTCTTATTTGCTAGCAAATATATGGTTAAACCTTTCTACTCAGCTGCAAAAATAGGTTATGAAAATGGATCATGCCCTTCATACATTTCCATGCCTTTTATGGCATGTCTTACATAAGTTCAATATGATCAAAGCCAAGTTTACCTTCTGGTTCCCCTTGACATCACTGTGAGAGATGCTGAGAGTTCTAGACCTATATGGCAGCATCATCTTGCAGACCTACATTCCTATCCCAACTGTTGATCTGACAGATGTGGAGATCCTGGTACCTGCATTCTCCCCAAAGCTTACCCCTTTCTGTGTTTGGGGAAGAAGAGATTTAAGAACCTACTTTCTCATCCTTTTTAATGCTATTTCTAATTAGAGATTGGTGGACCTTAGGGTGTGTAACAGGGTGTGCTGAGTCACCTCAACATCCTGCCACTCTAATGTCCACCAGTATATACTAATTGGGATCTAACTGGAAGACAGGTATTTGGCAGAGGGTATCAATTAACTGAGCAGAGCTAGAGCTGAAGGGTTAACTGAGGAGGAAAGCAACTCCAGTAACTAGGATTATATAAGCAGAGAAGAAGGAAGTACTGGGGGGAAAGCAGGGAGCCTGAAGGAGGCAGAGGTAGATAGGAGTGGCTGCTGTTTGGAATGTAAATATATATGGAAGGAGACCTGGAGTGGATGAGGGTCTATGGTTAAGGCCTGGAAGGACTCTCAGCCATTCCCTCCTCCCACCGCCCCGCCCCCAACCACTTGGGTGCTTGTCTGGGATCAGTGTTCCTCTTCTGCGTGGGAAGCCAAAGAGGGAACCTGGATGAGGGTTAGTGATCTGGGAGAAATGGAAGAAGTCCTGGAATGTCTGATAGAACAACCAAAGGAGGTGCAACAGTCCATGCAGCTCTTCCAATAGTCCTAGCAAGCAGAGCAGCAGGCCTGGATGATGTGGTAGGCAGAACAACAGAAAGATCCTCAAGAATTTTTCAAGGAACAGACAGTGGTACATCACTAGAATGCTGCATAATCTGGTGAGTCCTGTGACTGGAGGTGGCATAAAGCCCCGGGACCCTGAGGCCTTTCTCTGAACTTTTGAGAGGGTGGTGATTGTTCCGAGTGGGATAAGGCATCATGGCCTTTGCAAGTAGCTTCTTTTCTCATAAGCGAAGCCCAATAAGCCCACATGTCCCTAAATGAAAAACAGGCTAGAGACTATGATACAGTCAAGGCAGCTGTCACAGATAGAATGGGTCTGTCATTGGAAAAACACAGACTGAAATGTAGGGCTTCAAAATGGACAGAGGCAATAAAGCATAGAGTTTTTGTCCAGATCCTGAGAAACTGGGCTAGTCACTGGCTGAGGCCGTAAAGCCAGGGCTGGAGGAAGTGATTAATGATGTGATTTTTTTTTTTTTAGAACAGTTCTTGCAAAGTCTCTCTAAGGTGCCAAGTGTGTCAGTGTGCCATCACCAAACCCTTGACTTTGGACAGTGCAGTGAAACTCACAGAAGAGTTCTTACAGGCCGACTTACCCAGCAGAACAATGCATCCCTTGTGGGGACAGGAGATGGACAAGAAGACTGTAGATGCCCAGGTGGAAAGAGCCTCCACAAAAAGATAGGAAGAGCCTAAGGGGGTCGTCCTACTCTGTAAGCAGTGGGGTGGCTTGTTACTAATTTAGGTTGTCAGGACATATAAAATGAGACTGTCCATGTATGGATTGCAGGTTTACAGAATTCTGTGGATGGACTAGGACACCCAGGGAAAACAAATGCCTATGCTTATTGTCAAGGTTGCCAGGAAGCAGGTGAAGGGTTAAGGGATTTGGCATCCAGGTGTTTCCTTGTCCAGGGGGACTTTTTGAAACTCCACTGGAAGATATTGAAGTTGGAATGCATACATAGGCAAAGGAGACACTGCCAGTTAGCAAAAGTCCCCTTTGATGTCAAGGAAGTGTCTAAATGGAAGCATGTGGGAGTGGTAAAAGCTTTGCCCCACCCGGTTGTGTTGGGATTTAACTGGAAACCCTTCCTCATGAGACAAGATGGAAACTCCTGGAGACCCTGGAATCAATTATAGAGTATGGAAAAAGAAGCTGAAGGCAGAGGTGATCAGAAAACAATAAAATAATCTAGACAAGAAAATACAAGCCAGGACAATCAGCAAGAGGAAAAAGAGTCCGGGAGAGAGAGAAATATGGTAGAAAAGAAAGGAAAAAAGAGGTAAAACGGGCTGGTGACCAAGGCCTGTATGGATTTAGCCACTGGAGAAAGTGTCTCCTATGTAGCCCCAGATAAAAAACCACCAGGAGAGGCAGTCTTTAGACAAACAAGGGACAGAATATGATGGCATGGAGGGTGAAAGGAAAGCAGAACCAGTGGCTGAGCAGTGACAGATAAAAGAGGGAGGGTCAGATAATAAAAGATCCTTCTGAATGTCCTTGATGTGAGAATATGTGGGTACAGATCAAACTGTGGGAGTGAACTCTGCCCATAGATTGTTCTTTCTGTGGAAGGGAAAGAGAGAACATCCATTAAGGGGCTGGAAAGAGACCCAAACGTGGGGTCCTGCAAAAGGTCCAGGATGTTAACAACGGCAGAGCTTGAGCCAAGAGAAAATAGAGTACTGGGAAATGGAGACCTCAGCTGGGAAAAAGAGGGAGAGGTGTATAACAGAAATTGCTGAGTCAGGAGCTAACTCAACACCTTGTTACTCTGATACCCACCAGTATATATTAGTTGGGAACTAATTGGAAGATAGGTATCTGACAGAAGGTGTCAATTAACTGAGTAGAGTTAGAACTGAAGGCTCGTTGACGGGGGAATAACCCCAGAAGATGGGATTCTACAGGCAGAGAGGAAGGAAGTGTGGGGAAGAGCAGGGAGACTGAAGGAGGCAATGATAGGCAAGACTAGCTGCTACTGGTACTGGTCCCTTTCCCAGAGGCAAGTGGGGAATCTGGCTACGGAACATAAATACATGTAAATAAGACTTCTGAAAGAATATAATGAAGCACAGTGGTGGTGAAGGAGACTTTGGGCTGGTCTTCACTGCCCGGAAGATGGATGCTGCTGTGATCGATGCAGAAGCGATCGATTTAGCTGGAGGACCCGCTAAATCAACGGCAGAGCGCTCTCCGGTCAACCCCAGTACTCCACCTCCCCAAGAAGAGTAAGGGAAGTCAACTGGAGAGTGTCTCCCATCGACACAGGGTGGTGAAGACACGGGGGTATGTTGACTTAAGCTACACTGACTCCAGCTATGTTATTCACATAGCTGGAGTAGCATAACTTAGGTCGACTTACCCAGGTATTGAAGACAAGCCCTTACAGGAGTTGTGGTCTATGATTAAGGCCTGAAAGGACTGAGGGTTTTTTCAAGTCTCCCCAAATTGCATTCACAAAATCAGTTTGAATTCATGACACTATTTCTTTTAAGTTAAGGTCACATCACCAGGAACTCAAGTTGGATTCCCTAGTTGGATTCCCTAGTTGTGTGGTTTAACCACAAGAAATTCCTGTCTTCCCCCACAGGCAAGATATCAGGGGTGCTCTCTTGTCAGGACAGGGTGATTTTTGGAGGCCAGTTGTTGGTCAAGCAAGGAGGCTCAAACTTAGCTGATGAGTGGTGCATACATTTGTAAGTTAATATACTACAGTGTAGTGTAGCATTCAGTGTGTGCATTGTCAGTGCTCCAGATGTACCAATAAGTGGATAAAATTAATTTGCCTTCCTGTGGCACTTTCAGTAAAACCAATACACTGCAATGAAGAGTTCACACCCCTTTGCCAAAGCTACTGAGGCAAAATCTGCTTGGTAGCTGTAGCAGTATGGATTGTCAGGTTTACCTTGCTTTTTCATAATGGTTAAACCAGTTATAAACAGACTTTTTTTTGTTCATTTCTTTACCTTTCAGTATTTAAATTTTTATTAAATGTAACTTGAACTTTGCATTTCATACATGGGTGCATTTTTATTATAACGATCTACTAGAACTGTTTGCCTTTAAGATATTGATACATATTTAAAATCTTAAGCAAGCTTTTTTTCCCCTTTGTTGTAGAGCCCCTTTAAAAATGTATAGTCAGCATTTCATAGATTCATAAACTGTAGCCCCCAAAGGAACCATTACGATCATCTAGTCTGACCTCTTGCATAACAGAGGTCAAAGAACCTCACCCAGTTAAGTTCTGCATCAAACCCACATTAGAGCTTGGTTTCATCTATAACTTGTCTTTCAGAAAGATATCCAGTCTTGTCTTAAAGACTTCAGGTAATAAGAGAATCCACTACAACCCTTGGTGACTTGTTTCAGGGGTTAATTGCCTTCACTGTTAAATGTGTGCCTTAATTTCTAGTCACAATTAGTCTAGTTTCAATTTCCAGTCATTGTTTCTAATTATGTCTTTTACCGCTAGATTAAGATTGTTAGTTCATTGACATGTTAATATAAATATATTGTCTCAGAAGTTCTATATTGGCTGGTCTAGAGGTTGAAAGCATCACACAGGCTATTCCTAAGGTTACTGTCTTGCAGCCAGGCAAAAACTGAAGTAATCTTAGTCCTCCCCAACAAGCTTTGCCTTCATTAATCTATGCTCAATAATTTTCATGTCTGTCAAGGATACAAAGAAATAAACACAATGTGTGTGTTCACTTGAAGATTTTTTCTTATAATAATAATTATCCCCATCTGCCCTGCTACCTGGCTGTCATTAACCAGTTCATTTCTTGTAGATATTGTGCAATAGGTGTCTTTGAAAGACCAGAGGCTTTCTGAATCAGTTCAGGAGAAGCATCTCAGGCATGAGACATCACAGAAGAAGCCATAGAGGCATTTATGTGAGAATCTAGCAGGCAGATAAGGTTGGCATTCCAATGGTATGGAGAGTACATGCCCACTTCAATCCCATAGGAATGAGGGTACAGTATGGGTGTAGAAGGGCTCAGTGGTACAGAGAGTAGTTATGTAGTGGCTGGGAGTTACAGGGGTGGGATTCCTGGTACAGGATGTCCTAGGTCCTCTGACCCTGGACAAGTAGTTGTGCTGCTCCCTTCTTCCAGTCTCTTTGTGCTTACTAAATACACATGTATTTAGGGTTCTGTATGACAGCAACTATCCCAGGTGGTTGCTATTGAGATAGACACTGTTTCTGGACACCAACTGAAGGTCTCAGAGTGGAGCACGGCATACCTATATCAACCTCACTTACAGAAGCTTATAGAAGGATAAGAGGAGATGGCTTACTGGGATTTTCACCATGACTCTGCTCTGAACCTCACCTGGTCTATTTATAATTTACTCCTAGCTGCTAGGAAGGCAAAAGCTGTGCTCCATCTTCCTAACTTTTAATAGCACAGGGACAGTTACATTTTCCCTCACCCACTTCTGGTCATAGCTTAGAAGGAGCTCTGTCTTGTTGGTTTTAGCTATTTATTCATTTCTATAGCACCATTCTCCAGAAATCTAGGCTGGTGTATTAATTAGAACTGCTTTAAAGCTAAGCCCAGCCATCCCAAGAAGTGGGAAAGGAATAAGCACCATAAAACAGGGATCGGCAACCTTTGGCATGCAGCCTAACAGGTTAAGCCCCCTGGCGGTCCAGGCCAGTTTGTTTACCTGCCGTGTCCACAGGTTTGGCCAATCACGGCTCCCACTGGCCGCAGTTCTCTGCTCCAGGCCAATGGGGGCTGCGGAAAGTGGGCAGGATGAGGGATATGCTGGCCGCCACTTTCCGCAGCCCCTATTGGCCTGGAGCGGTGAACCGCGGCCAGTGGGAGCCACGATTGGCCGAACCTGCGAACACAGCAGGTAAACAAACTGGCCAGCCTGCTAGGGAGCTAACCCTGGTAGGCCACATGCCGAAGATTGCCAATCACTGCCATAGAAGAACAGCTAGTAAAAGGGGTGGTCAAAAGATCATAGATTAACTGGCCATGAAGGCAGCAAGAAGAGTTCAGTAGACAGGATCCCCTGCTTCTGAGCCAATCCAGACAGAACCTCAGGAGAGAAAGTTATTAGTCAGTCTTAATTGTGTTGGAAGAACACAATTTGGGAACATCTAATTAGTAGGAATGTCAAGCAATTAAAAAAATTCATTATGATTAATCACACTGTTAAAGAATAATAGAATACCATTTATTGAAATGTTTTTGGATGTTTTTTACATTTTCCAATATACTGATTCTCACTACCATATAGAATACAAAGGGTACAGTGCTCACTTTATATTATTTTTTATTACAAATATTTGCACAGTAAAAAACCAAAAGGAAAGGTATTTCTCAATTCACCTAATACAAATAATGTAGTGCAATCTCTTTAACATGAAAGTTGAACTTACAAATGTAGAATTATGTACCAAAATATAACTGTACTCAAAGATAAAACATTGCAAAACTTTACAGCCTACAAGTCCACTCAGTCGCACTTCTTGTTCAGCCAATCACTCAGACAAACGAGTTTGTTTATATTTGCAGGATATAATGCTACCTGCTTCTTGTTTATAGTGTCACCTGAAAGTGACAACAGGTGTTCGCATGGCACTGTTGTAGCTGGTATCGCAAGATATTTATGTGCCAAATGTACTAAAGATTCATATGTTCCTTCATGCTTCAATCACCCTTCCAGAGGACATGCGTCCATGCCAGCAATGGGTTTTGCTCAATAGCGATCCAAAGCAGTGCGGACTGATGCATATTCATTTTCATCATCTGAATCAAATGACACCAGCAGAAGGCTGATTTTCTTTTTTGATGGTTCAGCTCTGTAGTTTCTACATCAGAGTGTTGCTATTTCAAAACTTCTGAAAACATAAATTCATAGATTCTGGGACTGGAAGGGACCTCGAGAGGTCATCAAGTCCAGTCCCCTGCCCTCATGGCAGGACCAAATACTGTCTAGACCATCCCTGATAGATATTTATCTAACCTACTCTTAAATATCTCCAGAGATGGAGATTCTACAGCCTCCCTAAGCAATTTATTCCAGTGTTTAACCATCCTGAGAGTTAGGAACTTTTTCCTAATGTCAACCAAACCTCCTTGCTGCAGTTTAAGCCCATTCTGCTGTTCTATCTTAGAGCTAATGAACAATTTTCTCCCTCCTCCTTATACACCCTTTTAGAACCTGAAAAACTGCTAGCGTGTCTTCCCTCAGTCTTCTCTTTCCAAAACTAAAGAAACCCAATTCTTTCAGCCTTCCTTCATAGTCATTTCTCAAACCATTGAACATTCTCGTGCTCTTCTCTGAACCTCTCCCAATCTCCATACTCTTTCTGGAAAGGCAGTCCCAGAACTAACACAATACTCCAGTTAACAACAGTGCAGGATACATGACAGAATATTCTCTTTCTCTGCTCACAACAACACCTGTAATGCATCCAGAATTTATTTTGCTTTTGTCCACAGCACACACTGTTGACGCAATTATCTTGTGTTCCACTGTAACTCCTAAGCCCTTCTGCCGAACCTCCTTCCTAGACCAGCTCTCCCTTCTATTGTGGAAATATTCCTCTAAGTCGGACCACTTTGCATTGTCTTTGCTAAACTTCATCCTACTCAGACCATTTCTCCATTGTCCAGATCATTTTGAATTATGACCCTATCCTCCAAACATGCAGTTCCGCCCATTTGGTATCATCTGCAAATTTAATAACTCATACTTTTGTATACCAATAATCTAATCATTGATGAATAACAAGCCGGTCCCAAAACAGACCCCTGCGAACCCATTCTTCTATACCTTCCCAGCAGATTGGACCGTTAATAACTACTCTCTGATACGATTATCCAGCCATTATGAAACCCACCTTAGTTAGCCAACTAATTGTATTGCCTAGTTATTGATAAGAATATCACGCAAGAGTAGCAAATGCCTTACTAAAGTCTAGGTATACAACATCCCCATTTCCCCTTATCCACCAAGACCTTATCTAATCAAAGAACTATCAATTTGTATTACATATATTGTTTTACAAATCCATGCTGACTATTCCCTATCACCTTACCACCATCCAAGTGTTTGCAGATGATTTCCTTAATTACTTGCTCCATTATCTTCCCTGGCACAGAAGTTAAACTAACTGGTCTGTAGTTTCCTGGATTGTGCTCCACATCTCATCCCTCTCAGATTTTGGAAGGCACTTCAGATTCTTAAATATTGTGTCGAATGCTATAGCTATGTTTAGAAATCTCACATTGGTATCTTTTTTGAGTTTTGTCAAATCTGCAGTGAAAGTGTTCTTAAAACGAACAACATGTGTTGGGTCATCATCTGAGGTTGCTATAACATGAAATATATGGCAGAATGTGGATAAAACAGAGCAGGAGACATACAGTTCTCCCCAAAAGAGTTCACTCATAAATTTAATTAATGCACTATTGTTTTAACAAGTGTCAGCAGGATAGAAGCATGTCCTTTAGAATGATGGCCAAAGCATGAAGGGGCATATGAATGTTTAGCATATCTGCCACTTAAATTCCTTGCAGTGATGGCTAAAAAAGTGCCATGTAAATGCCTGTTCTCACTTTTAGGTGACATTGTAAATAAGAAGTGGGAAGCATTATGTCCTGTAAATGTAAACAAACTTATTTTTCTTAACAATTGGCTGAACAAGAAGTAGGACTGAGTGGACTTGTAGGCTCTGAAGTTTTACATTGCACTCAAAAAATGAAATAGTTATGTAACAAAAAAATCTACATTTGTAAGTTGCACTTTCATGATAAAGAGATTGCATTAAATACTTGTGTGAGGTGAACTGAAAAATTCTATTTCTTTGTTTATCATTTTTACAGTGCAAATATATGTAATAAAAGTAATAATATAAGGTGAGCACTATACACTTTGTATTCTGTGTTGGAATTGAAATCAACATATTTGAAAATGTAGAAAAACATCCACAAATATAATACATTTCAGTTGGTATTCTATTGTTTAACCGTGTGATTAATCACGATTATTTTTTTGTTAATCGTGTGTGTTAACTGTGATTAATCAAAAGCCCTACTAATTGGATTCTATGCTTTTCAAGGCAGGGAGAGTGTTCTTATGTGTTTGTAAGTGCCTAACACGATGGGACCCTGATTTTATGACTGGGGCCTCCAGGCATTATGGTAATACGAATAATAAATAACAATGGAAGAGATGGCTACTTGAGTACCTCACATCTAGTTTTCTTTTGTTGAACAAAGCACATGAATTTGCTGATGGTGATTTGTATGCATGGTACAATGCAAAAGCCAAGAAGTTAAAGGGAAGATGTGAAGAAATTCAACTTTGTCATACAGTGGATAACTGAGTCAGTAGGGATCTTTTGGGTCATCTCACCCAATGCATCAAACAAGAACTATAATACACTTCTCACATTCTTGTCTAACCTGAACTAGAACACCTCACTAGAGAAACTGTACACTGTCTTCTTGTCCTTGATATCTGAAAATTTGTCCTGCAACCAAATTTATCCTTTAAGAAAATTTCCAGAAGCCAGGATCCAGCCGCCACAAATGAGTCAAATAGAGAATGATAATCATCTCTGCTTTTTCCCTCTTTGTGAAAATAACCAAGTATTCACCTGTGTTGTTCTTAAGTAAATGGTGTCTGAGTGATGTGCCTATCACTGCAAAATCTGTCAAGGAATAATAAACACCTACTGACATTTATGTAAAGTCAATTAGGGGGATTGATGCTAGTGACTAATTGGATGCAAAAATAAATCCATATTTGTTTTTAATATGCATGCACAATGTTTATTTACATATGCAAATTTAACACAAATTTTGGTCCTAAAGAGGCGTTAGAGGGTTAAAAAGCTATGAACTTTATTGATCTAGACATTTAATTTAGAAAAAAATAGTGATAATCCAGTTCAGTGATGAATATTTACCCCATACTTTTATAATGTACAATATTTCATTTTACATGAAACAAAATCAGAACAGTGCAAAAAATGGTGTAGAGTTGTTTAGAAAACTTGTTTTTTGTCCCTCCCCACTCCCATTAAACTTTTCAGAGAAAAACCAAAATACTTCTGCCAAAGAAACAGAATACTACAGTGGTGCTTCATGAAATGTGTTCATGTGCTCCATGCTATAGACAAGGCTCCTTATTCAGATTATATTTTCCTTGCTTTACTCTGGTCTTTCCTCTTGCTGAGTGGAAATGTTGCATTATGGGTGATGTTGGTTGGAGAGTCTGGCCCATAGAGAATATGGACCTTAGAAAACTAAACTACAACTCCCAAGGGACACCACAGCTGCATAGTCAAATTGAAATATTTAGACGTTTTGATTAAATATTTTGTTTGTTTCCATAAAAGGCAGATACGTATTGTGAAAGAACATTTGAGTAGAAACCCTAATTTTCCTCAAAGTATAGTTATGATTGAAGATATTTGACCAACCATTGTTGGAGGGAGGAACCATTTGCATGCATGTTTGTGAATAGCAACTGATAAAGAGTATGAACAGGATCAAATCAATACCTACTGACAATTCAAAAGTGTTAATGAACATTTTTGTGCAGTATGCAGCCAGCTCTGGTTCCTTATAGATGTCTATCACTAATGCCAATCTAACCCTCAATTGCGCACTTCTTGTTAAGTGACTGCCTCCAACATGTGTTACCCCTTCTGTTTAACAATGTGTTCCAACTTGTATTTAGTTCAGAGACTGTGATCTCCTTCCCCAGACCTGAAGAAGAGCTCTATGTAGCTCAAAAGCTAGTTCCTTCCACCAATAGAAGTTGGTCCAAGAAAAGATGTTATCTCACCAACCTTGTCTCTTTAATACACTACTTGTAAATCAGAAATTCCGAAAAGGAAAACAAACAAAAAAATGAAAATACTCAACTTGAAGTTGTAGAGCAGGGGTGAGTAAACTTTTTTGGCCTGAGGGCGACATCTGGGTGGGGAAATTGCATACAGGGCCATGAATGTAGGGCTGGGGCAGGGGATTGGTGTGTGGGGTGTGGGAGGGGGTGTGGTGTGCAGGAAGGAGCTCAGGGCAAGGGGTTGAGGTAGAGGAGGGGTGCAGGGTATACAAAGGGACTCAGGGAAGGGGGCTGGGATGCAGGCTGGAGTGGCTCCAGGGTGGCAGCGGCATGCATCATGGCCAGGGCAGGCTCCCTGCTTCCCTATCCTGTCCCCACACCACACCGTGCTGCTCCGAGAAGTGGCTGGCACCACGTCCCTGTGATCCTTGGATGAGAGGGGGCAGAGGGCTACGTGCACTGCCCTCGCCTGTGGGTACCTCCCTCAAAGCTCCCATTGGCACAGTTCTCCATTCCCAGCCAATGGCAGCTGCATGGGGCGGTGCTTGCAGGTGAGGGCAGTGCATGGACCCCTCTGTCCCCCTCTCCTGCAGGGGCCACAGGGACGTGATGCCGACTGCTTCCAGGAGTGGCGCAGGGCCTGTGGTGTCACGGGGGCAGCAATCCTGTGGGCCAGATTCTAATCTCTGATGGGCTGGATCCAGCCCACAGGCCATAGTTTGCCCACCCCTGTTGTAGAGTCATTCTAAAAAATTTTGGGAACTGCTAATGAGGACCACACATCTGCTTTCACTTACTAACTGTTGTCATTAATAGACTACAAAGCTCAGTCATAAGAATACAAATTTTATACAAAACTCTTTAAAAACTTTGATTTAAAGGTAGACTAGATAAACAGAAAAAATATTGTTTAAAATTTTCAATTTTTGTGATTTGGCACAGGTCTAATTGAGTCAATAGACTATTTGGCTCTTGTAAATCACAGCATAGCTCTAAATCTCCAACTCTGAATGTTCATATCCTTCACTATAGTATGGCATCCTGGGTTTTCCTTCAAGTGTAGTACATTAATGCAGGCAACATGCAAGAGAATGCAACCATTTGTCAAACTACCAGAATACTGTTTCCATCCAGCAAGCACAGCTGTTATCTCAGCTGCTTTCAACTAAAGCATTAGGAAGCTCCTAGCAGCAGATTTATGATCTCATATAGAGCACATATCAATACAACTTGATGATTCTATTCTATTGTATTATGAGTTTTAATAAACTAAATCTGTTCTCCCATCCATGAATGTTCATAAGTCTGTTATATGTATGCCTGGAAGGGTGAATAGACCTTAATATGTTTACATTATAGATTGAAATAACTGGGTGCATGGTAGTGGCTCATGACTGTCAGGTAAAAAAAGAAGTTTAAAATGAATGTTTTACATCCCAGTCCTTGCACCACTAGAAAAGGGATACATCACAGAAAAGCCATAATTTGTCAATGGGGGCGTATGCCACTCACATATCTCTTTATGAACAGTCTGTAGGTATGGACATTACTATCAATTTGACGAGTCTGCTTGTCACTATTACTCTTTACTGGAGATAGGATTATTGAAGTGATTAAGAAGAACTGTGTTTACAACCCCAGTTCAGTAAGGAACCCCAGTTCAGTAAGGAACCATGTTCATTAAACTTAGTGGGGCTACACATGTACTTAAAGTTAGCCATGTGCTTTAATACGTTGTTAAATACAGGCCTCTGTGGGTTGGAAAAGCTGATCAAGTGAAGGAAACATTGGAAGGTTTTTAAGAAAAGCCTTTAGAAGGACTAAAAATAATGTCTATGCAAGTTGCTCTTGAAATAAGACATACTCTGTAGTATTCCATATATTAATGGCTGTCTTGATAAAATGTGTGTCAAATTCCTGTGTATACTTTAAGTGGAGGTAGGTGAATAATTGAAATAATGACAAGAACATGCTGAATTCTGAATTGCATTGGACATGTTAGCACTTTTTTTTTTCTTTTTTTTTGCTTTTGCAAACATTGCTGTAGACTCTTTTGCTAATGTGGCTGTTTGAGAAGGAGCTTTTATTTGTGCAAGACCCATGGATTCAAACAATACATGTGGCCGATATACAATACAGCCTATTGAATATGGCATGAAAGGAACAGCAGTTCACTGAGCCTTCCTGAAACTCAGGCAATTCATCAAAATGGAGAAGGGAAAGTGACCTTTCACCTATCGTTCTGCATGTGTAAATGCAAATGCAGGTATGGTACCTTGTTTCGTCCAATTCCCAGTGCAAATGACTAATGTGGTATGTGTTTCACCCTCAGTCAGTAAAGAGACAAGGTATTTTTAAGTTCATAAATTAAGAGCTAGTGCCCAATACCACTTGCATCAAAGATTTAGACACTACTGAGATCCTCAAAATCCCTCCTCAGATGTCATCTAACGCTGTAAGCCTAAAATTCCTAGGCACCTACATTTATGCTGTTAAAGTTCCCAAGGGTGGCTCACACTCTGCCCTGTGCATATATACAACCTCCTCAGTCTAAATACCTTGCTGCCTACTTCATGCCTGAGCACCAGTGGAAGCCTAAAACAATGAGTCTCTCTGCCTATCGTACCACCGTGCCCCAATCTAGTAGGCATTCTCAGAGCATGCCTAGACCTACACCAAACAGTTGCAGGAGGTAGAGGTGGGGAGAAGCACTGTGAGAACAGTGGTTCAGGTTCTCACGCAGGAAGTAGGAGACCTGGGTTAAATTCCCCTTTCTGCCTAACATGGAGAAAGAGTTTGTCCTAACCACTGGGATAGAAGGCATCCTGGAGCAGCTGTCTCTCATCTCTCCTCTTGAAGCAGTTCCATGCTGTATTCAGGGCCGGCTTTAGGCCAATCAGCCTGATTCCCCAGAATTGGGCCCCGTGCCTAAGAGGGCCCTGCACCAGAGCCTTTTTAATTTTTACTCACCCGGCGGCACTCCGGGGGGTCTTCAGCGGCATTTCAGCAGGGGGCCCTTCAGTTGCTCCAGCTCTTTGGTGGCATTTCCGTGGTGGGTCTTTGAGTGCCATGGAAGACCTGGAGCAAGTGAAGGACCCGCTGATGAAGTGCCGCAGAAGACCCGGGGGGCCACCAGGTGAGTACGACTTGGAGCACTGCTGGGTGAGCATTTGCTAAAACTGGCCCTGGCTGTATTAATATTAATTGGCCAGAGCAAGAATGAGGGACTGTATACCCCAATGGTTACATTACTCATCTGGGAGGTGGGAGATCCAGCTTCTAGATTCAGTCTTCCTACTCTAATGACTAATTATTTATACACAGAGGAACAGCTTCAATAGAAGAGACCTGCCCCAGAATACTTTATATCCCAGTGGTTAGGCACTCTCCCGAAGTGGAAAACCCAAGTTAAAATCCATTCACTAGGTGACAGAGGAAGGAACTGAACCAACATCTCCAGCATCTTTGATGATTACTCTAATCACTGGGCTAAAAGTTATAAGGTCGGGACAGCATCATCTCCACTTCTCTCTCAGCCTGTGTCTTGTGCAAGAAAGGGCTTAGGTGCCTGATTCCAGGAGAGGATTAATGGCTGTGAATCCCACTGGAGATAGGCACTTCTCTCAAGCCCCCTCCTCTTTGGCATTTCCTCCTGCCTAGCTTAGGCTGCTCAGTGTGATGGCTGTCCTGGATCCCACTTCTAAGTTCCTAACTCTCCTGATGCAGTGTATAGGGAGCATGGGTGCCTAACTTGGGGCTGTGGATTCCACTGTGTACCAAGGCACCTAAAAGTCCCTTTGTAAATCTAGCCCAATATACATACCAAGATCTCAGAAGATGACATTTTTAAATGTCTTAAAATTAGTTAGACCTGTTCTCACCTACTATTTCTCTCTCTGTAAAATAATCCCTCCCTAAACCACATTTATCCTAAGGAAAAAATCAAAGGCCCAAGATTTCTTCATGCATTCCTTCTTGCCTAGAAATGTTAGGCAATCGCTCAGAACAGAAACATGCTAATTAAAAAAGACAACAGATAAACTAGGTGACTAGTCACCCAGTTCAACAGTGAATTCCAAATACTCAGATAAGTGAATGGCTTGAGAACAATCATTAAGTGAAATGTTTGTCCAAAAATAATTTCAAATAATGGATAAATTCATAAAATATCATGATCTGTTTATGCATTTTCATAGGCAAGAGAAAGGGCTAATGTCTACAGCTACATTGTTTACAAAACATAATTGCACTGTCTCTGTTGGTAGTAAAACAGTTAAGTTGGAAGGCAGTGCTAGGTAGCGAAATGCCAGAATAGTGTTATGCCTGTTTTTCATTATTTGAAAGATCTAATGAAAAACTGATAACTTTGCCAAACTGTTTGACTGACCTTTTTTATTTAATTTTAAAAAGTAAATTAATGAAAGGAAAACAGCTTGGGACTTTTAAAGTGATATCAAGGAGGTATGTGAGACTACGATCATTTCCCTTTTTTCTGTTCATCATTTTGTTTGTGCTCTTGCATCCCAATTTCTACCTGTAATTCACTATATATGGGTGTCTAGCAGACTGGTATGCTTTGCTGCATGTTCTTCTTCACTATTACTGTCATAAACAGATGGTTAAGGGTTAATGCCTCTTTTACCTGTAAAGGGTTAAAAAGTTCACCTAGCCTAGCTAACACCTGACCAGAGGAACCAATGGGGGAACAAGATGTTTCAAAAGGAAGGAGGGAAGTTTTTCCTTTGTTTAGAGTTTCAGTTTCAGCCGGAGTGAAAAAGATCAAGGAACCAGCCTCTTATCAGAGTAGTAAGTTTTAGAAAGGAATAAATAGGTTTATGTTTATTTCTTTGTAACCTGTCTTATGTAATTAGAGGTAGAATCTAATTGGGTATTTTTTTGTGTAACTAAATTTGTGCCCAGGGGAACATCCTCTGTGTTTTGAATCTGTTGTCTGTGAGAGTAGCTGGTATGCTAATCTCTCCCAGAGGGTTTTCTTTTACCTTTCTTTTCTTTAATTAAAAGCCTTTTTTCTTAATACCTGATTGATTTTTCCTTGTTTTTTAGAGCCAAAGGGATTGGATCTGGACTCACCAGGGATTGGTGGGGGGAAAGGAGAGGGGATGGTTAATTTCTCCTTGTTTTAAGATCCAAGGGGTTAGGATCTGTGTTCACCAGGGAACTGGTGAAGTCCCTCAAGACTACCTAGGGAAAAAGGTGGTCCTTGGGGGTGGTGGCAGTGGTACCAGATCTAAGCTAGTAATTAAGCTTAGAAGTGTCCATGCAGGTCCCCACATCTGTACCCTGAAGTTCAGAGTGGGGGAGGAACCTTGACAATTACTCTGGGTAAACTATAGGCTGGAATGAAACCATATGTATCTGCAAACTTCTTAAAGGTTTCAGATGAAAACTGAGGTCCATTGTCAAAGATAACTTACTCTGGAATCCCAACAGGCGGAGGGGGATGGTTTTATCTTCTGTACAACTTGATGGGGTGTTGATTAACCTGGAAATGTCAATGAGGAATAATGATTTAATTGAAAAATAATCAATCAAAAGATAGGCTGTATTATCCAGACAGGGGGAGTTGGTCCTGACTTTTTTCCATGGCCTGTTGGTAGAACAGAGGGTAGCAAGGGTCGATGTGGGTTCGTTCTCGTGTGAGCACAAATATCATGTTTCTCAACTCTCTGCTGTAGATGTTTGCTCAGGCCAGGCCACCAAACAGACTGTTTATCTCTTGCCCTGCATTTTGTAATGCCTTGGGGTACCTCATGCAGTCTCTCAAAGATTTCCTGTTGCAATGATGTAGGGATAAGCAGCTTGGATCCCTTCAATAACAGGCCTTGGTTTATGGTAAGATAATAGAGGCTTCTTTGTTTTGTCAAGCCTTCTTTGCAGTGAGTCATGACTTGGCTCAGTAATTTATCCGTTCTTGCTGGGGGGTTTTTTCAGTTATTGCAGACATTTTTCTGTGATAAATACAGTACTTACTACTTGATCAATGAAACATTATAGAGGCAGCTGCTCCTGTCTGCATTCTTGCTATGATGAGTCTGAGACTGGGGAGCGTAGCAGCTCTGAAGAAATGTTTCCCAGGTGCATGAGCAACTGAGAACTGAAACCTTATCAATCTCTTTTGAAAACTTTGTATTGTAGGTGACATTTTGTTTTGGTTCTTTTGAATGTAGAAAAGAGACCAATGGTTTGTGGTCAGTTTGCACATGAAATATTATGCCCACTAGAAAATCTCTAGAATGTTCACACCTAACACCACATGTCCCTCCATTTTTTCCCACAGTTTAGGGGACACAGTGGGAGTGGAGAATGGCTACATATCCCTCCTACTTGGGGATTTCCTAGAATAGGGGAGTCTCCAGAAGGGGTAGAGATGGTGTATGATCCAGCTGTGCTATCTTTTCTGCACTCACTAGTTATGTTATGCTCCAGTTATGCTTAGATAGTGGTTGGTCACTTGAAGACCACAGGCAACAGGCACAGGTTAGAGCAGCCCACAGACTTCTCTAATATTGGCCAGGGCCATGGGCTGTGGAGAATTAAGAGGCCTTCACAGGGCTCCTTGACTGCTTTTCCCTTCTTTCATTTGCCAGGCATAAACTCAGTGAAGCCAGAAATCTAACTCTCAGCCTTTCTTTCTTATAAAGCTAAATATAGTTGTCTAATCATAGATGAGCATCAAGTTATATAACTAACAAATCTATAAACAACTACTTTCTGTGTTCCAAGCTTAATTCAAAATAAAACAGTTACCATATCTTAAACTGCTCCACCATGTAGTGCACATATATAACTTTGACTATATACCCATGGAACAAGGGTTGTTAACATTTATTCTGAGAACATTTTTGAAGGTATCTAGGGTAATGCAACTTTTCTCTTTGCTCCAAACAACACTGTTCATCCCACTGAGCATTCATTCCACTGAGCAAACACACAGGAAATTCTGCTAGGTGCACCAATAGATCTTGAACAAATAGTCTTTAAATCCAAAAAACGTGAACATTTTGATTGATTCTTAAAGTAAAGAAATACATTATAGAGTTAAGATTGAGAGTACATTTAAAATACATTACAGGCAAGCTGTAATTTCCTCAAAACCAGCATTATAAACCAAGGAAATTCAGAATTAAGTTGACTTTAAAGAAATGCAAGCATATTAAAGTCTGGAAATGCACAGCTAAAGCACAAAAAGATCCTTAACTCTGAACTCAGTAGTTAGTCTGAACATTTGGATTTCTTAAAATATTAAGTTTATAAATGAACACTAAACAAGGAACTGAAAGAAAACGTTACCACATTTCTAATGATTCGAAGGTTATGTAGTATCCACCTTGAAGATCTTCCCTCCTCTGTTTTAACATTTTAGGTACTGACTCGCCTCACTGGAGCAGTGGAAAGGAACCAGATTGTAGCAACCAATTAAGTTTTTTATAGTCGCTTTGCACCACCAGAGCTGTGCAGGTGCAGAATGCAATGGATCAACTAGAACAAAGAGTAAATGATTTTTTTATGAATGCAAAGAAAAACAAACCTGAATGGAGAGAAGAGCAAATGACGTCAGTCAAAAAGGATTACTACGAAGCTGTGCAAAGCAACTAGAGAGTACATCATTTTTCCACTCCCTCCTGCATGCTCCACGTTGCTCTGTATGCATGCCCATACAAGATTTCCCTTCATGCCTTCCCTCTCTCTGTTCAGTAGGGCGGGCTGAAAAGGTGGCTTTTGAAAAGCAGTGGCTGACACAAATATCTTGAAAAATTGCTCTTTCAAAATGGCCTCATCAGCATCCCTGCCCCACCCCCCAAATCATCCCCATTCCCCCTCCAGTGGTCAAATATATACATGCAGTATTGCCAATTTAGTCATTTTCCAACATCCCCCCTCCCCATAAATTCAAACACTCCCTCTAATTTCAATTCCTGGGGAAGACTCTGACCATGCTATTTTTCCCCAATGGGAGTAAAGCCAAGCTGCCCTCAGGGAAGATGGAAACTCCCTATGCTGTCAGTACATAAAGGAGCAAATCGGTGTAGAGAGTGATGTTCGGTATCTAGCCAAGTAATGAACTTAAGTTCCCAAGCTCATCTTTCAAACGTTTTGTGCAGGTTTCCTTTGAGGACTGAGAGGCCAGATATACAGTGATCACTTTGTGAAAAGTGTTCACCCCCAGGTGATAGGATGTTTTTGTCTTTTCTTTTTTTCCTGTGTGAGTTCATTCATTAGCATAGTGATTGTCTGGTTTCACGCACATAGCTGTTATGGGGTCATTTAGTGCACTGGATGAGGTACACCATATGTGATAGGTATGTGAGGATCCATGAATCTTAAAAGGTGTGTTGTCAAGAGGGGGAATGTTGATCACTGTAGCAGTGGAGATACATTTGGAGGTTTTGCATCTGTTGTTCTGGAAGCCAATTTGAGGTTTTGCATCTGTTGTTTGGGTGCCAATTTGAGTTGACGGTGTCCTGGTCTGCGGGGCGCTTCCATCTGATGATGACGTTGACAAGGTTGGAGTGTTGTTTGAAGGCCAGAGTGGGGTTTAGGAAAGATTTCTTTCAGGATGGAGTCCCCTTAGAGTATGGGTTGTAGTTTTTTGATGACACTCAGTGTGGGGAGGTAGGTGACAATTAGGAGTGTGTGATCAGAGCTGGTTTTATTTCTGTATTGACCACGCACCTCTCGTTGTCACCAAAAATCATTGACTGAACAGAGGTACTAGATTTATGGTTCATTACAACAATCTGTAAGTCACTAAATCCTCTTTTTGTCCTATGATTGCAGATATGTGAATGGGCCACTCTACCTGGAATGGTTCCTTAAATTAAAATATGTGATAACTATTTATGCCAGACAATCTGTCTCACTTTGCATTCAGCAATGATACTCTGAGAACCTTCTTGAGACTTGAAGAAGTGCCCTGTGTGGCTCAAAAGCTTGTCTCTCTCACCAACAGCAGATAGTCTAATAAAAGATAATATCTCACCCACCTTGTCTCTCTAATATCCTGGGACCAACACGGCTATAACTATACTGCATATCCATATTTTCATTCATTGAGTGGATTGCAGAAATTCTTTGCCAAACAGTTCAGTCTTTTCTCAATTTTTTTTTTGGGGGGGGGGATAAAACTCTCTTAAAGCACTCTTATGGATAATGGGAGAAATTCATCTGTGGCCAGGAGGCCAGCACAAGTCCTGTGCACCAGTTAAATCTGACTTAATTCTCCAAAATAGTATTTGCTAAGTATAATTGGACATTTTGCTTTCACTTTAGTTTTAAATAGCAAAAATATTTTCTTTGATTATGGCAGTTCTTGTGCAGATATGAATTCCCTCGGTTGATAAATACACCAGTCCATCCATTCCTGTCTCTGACTCTGGAAAGAACCAGCCCTTAATTGAGTCCCTGAAGTCAAATCAAGACAGAGAACAGTCATGTTCTTTGTGCTTCCAGTTTCTTAAACTGCACTCAGTTTTCTTTATTGTCTCAACCATGTTTAGTATTTTCCACTTCCTTTTTTCTGACTATATCAAGCATTCCTTCTTAGTACCAATCCTGGATGCTTTCATTCACTCAGAATATAAAAACCCCCAGCCCCCAAGAAAGGGTGGGGGGAGAGGACCGTTAATGATTCTGAAGAGCTGCTGAGTTGTCTTTTTTTCAAGTTGTCATTTTCAATTCATGCTGTGTCTCTTGATCTCAAGAGGACTGACGTAGTGGCACTGAAGTCAATGGGAATTCATTTCACTGGAGTTGGATCAGGCCCAAATTGCACGGATAATGCTCCCTAGCAAAATGGAGAGGGAATTAGCTTAAATTGTTTAGGTTTTAATATAAATCAAATACTTTAAGACCACAGATATGATTACTTTAAATCTCTGCAGATGGTACTATTTTATAATAATCTGAGCCTTAGAAAACAGAGGAAAGGACAAATTCTGTTGTGTTATGATTGGGTAAAGTTCCACTGTAATCAATCACACTGCAATTCTTCTAGACAGAGTTACACTCCTTATTCCAGTGATGAATTTGACCCAGTCTGCTATGAATACTGACTTCTTACTATCTGTATTTTTAATTATCCCATATTTATTTGTTCATGTATAATGAACCTGTAGTTTAATCACTCTATTGTACTTTGTGGTTTAATAAAACATGGGAAACAATGAGTAAAGTTTCTGAAGAAGTTGTCCTCAATGTGTTAAAATGTTGTTCTCTTAACCAACATAGCTGTAATGAAGTGTGAAAAAAGCAGCTTGCATGGTATTAAGAGATGTGACAATCCGACCCAAACATGACAGCAATTAGTAGCTTTTACATTTGTTTTAAAGATATCCTCCTGTAAAGATGACTTGCAAGCATATCTTTTCAGAAAAGATTTTTTTTAAAGCCATCTTTTCGTATTTTCTTTGTTTATTTGCATGGATTAAAGTAACTATGTGATACAAGATGATATTTTAACTTCAAAAACATGATCCATAAATATTCAAAAAACATTTTTGTAGTCTTTACACTTAAATCATTTTTATTTTCTCTAAACTAAGTGCAAAATTATATGCTTTTATTAAGATTGCTCCTTGTTAACACTGTCTTTGAAGCCCAGAATTTTAGAATTGCACAGAAAATGCATGTAATTTAAACATGCAGATACTTAGAGCTGGTTGGAAGTATTTCGACAAAATATTTTTTGTTGGAATTTGCTGATTCGGTGACATTGAAACGTTCTGTGGGGTCATGTCAATTTTGACAACATTCTTCTGGAATCCCAGAAGGTAGGGTTCCACTAGTTTGCCCAGATCTTTGACAGCCCACTCTGCAGGGTGACAGGGAGCTGAGAGCCCAAGTGTGTGTCTACACAGAAAAGAAAACCACGTGGTTGGCCTGTGCCAGTCGACTTGGACTTTCAGAGTTTGGGCTGCAAGGCTGTTTCATTGCTGTGTAGACTTCTGGCCCTGGGCTGGAGCTCAGGACTAGGACCTTGGGAGATGGAAGGGTCTCAGAGCTCAGGCTCCAACCTAAGCCCGTAAATCTCCATAACAATGAAACAGCCATACAGCCTGAGTCCCAGAAAACCCGAGTCAGCCGGCATGAGCCATCCACTAGTTTTTCTTGGCTATGTAGACATACCCTTAGAGCCCTGGCTCCTAGTAAATCTGGGCAGAAAATGATTTCATTTTGCAGAGAACTTTTTGTTTGTTTGTTTCTGTTCTGAATTGGAATGAAATGAGATTTCAAACACTCAAAATCCTCCATGAAACAGAATTACCGTTCTCTGTGTGATTCCACTTACAGTGCTCATGGAGTTCTGATAATTGTGCAAGAGCGATGACTGATATTAGGGTCATTATTGAGCTGGCATGAGTGTGTGTATGTGAACTGGGAATCCCACCCCTAGCTCCTAGTGCAGACATCTCCTTAAAGAGCTCAGTCTATTTGGTTTGTCAAAAAGAAGATTGTGAGGTGACTTGATTACAGTGTCTATAGGTACCATCACAAAGAGAAAACATCAGGAACTAAAGGGCTCTTTAATCTAGTGGAGAAAGTGATGACAAGATCCCATGGCTCGAAGTGGAAGCCGGACAAGTTCAGATTAGAAATCAGGCATACATTTTTAACAGTGAGGATAATAAACCATTAGAACAAACTAGGTGGATTCTCCATTTCCTGTTGTCTTCAAGGTGATATGCCTTTTTGGAGGATATGGTTTAGTCAAACACAAGTTATTGGGCTCAGTGATGGGGTAACTGAGTGAAATATAATGGCCTGTGATGATATACAGGTCAGACTAGATGATCTAATAGCCCCTTCTAGCCTTAATATCGGTAAATATGTGTTTGTGGTGGGGTGACAAATAGAACTGGATTTCTCCGCCTAGGTTATGCTCTTTATTTTTGTTTTCCTAATCTGAAATAAAGAACAAATATAAAGGCTCTGCTTGAGAAAACACCATGATTCACTAACTTTCTATATCTAAACTGAAACACATAAGAGCAGCTGCCTTTCACTGCTTCTGTGGGAGACAGGGAGATACCTTTTTAATTTAAAGAATCAATACAGGAAAAAACAATGGCATCTCCTTCCAATTACATCACAGTTTCAATCATATTTTCTTCTCAGATGTACAAGGTGTCACGTAAACTCTACCAGCAGTCCTGGAATTAAGAAGTTTCCAACTTGACTATTCCTTATCATAGAATCATAGACTTTAAGCTCAGAAGAGACCATTATGATCATCTAGTCTGACCTCCTACACAACGCAGACCACAGAATCTCACCCACCCACTCCTGTATCAAACCCCTAATCTATGTCTAAGCTATTGAAGTCCTCAAATCTTGGTTTAAAGACTTCAAGGTGCAAAGAATCCTCCAGCAAGTGAGCTGTGCCCCACGCTGCAGAAAAAGGTGAAAAACTCCCAGGGCCTCTGCCAATCTGCCCTGGAAGAAAATTCCTTTCCGATCCCAAATATGGTGATCAGCTAAACCCTGAGCATGTGGGCAAGACTTACCAGCCAGACACCCAGGAAAGAATTCTCTGTAGTAATTCAGATACCACCCCATCTAACACCCAATCACAGGCCATTGGGCATATTTATCCCTAATAGTCAAAGATTCCCTCCATGAACTTCTCAAGCTTAGTCTGGAAGCCAAATATGTCCTTTGCCCCCATTGCTTACCTTCAAAGGCTGTTCCAGAACTTCACTCCTCTGATGGTTAGAAATCTTCATCTAATTTCAAGTCTACACTTCCTGATGGCCAGTTTATATCAATTTCTTCTTGTGTCAACATTGGTATTGAGCTTAAATAATTCCTCTCCCTCCTGGGTTGTCAAAGTTTTTTCCCCCACTTTAAACTTTAGAGTACAAATGTGGGGGACCTGCATGGACCCTTCTAAGCTTAATTCCTAGCTTAAATCTGGTACGCTGCCACTAGCCAGAAGTCTGTGTCTGGCACACTTACTGTTCCCCCAAAACCTTCCCTGGGCAACCCAAGACCCAAACCCCTTGGATCTTAAAACAAGGAGAAATTAACCATCCCCCTCCTTTTCTCCCCAGACTCTCCCCTCCCTGGGTTCCCTTGAGAGGCTTACCTAGATCCAAACTCCTTGGATCTTAAACCAAAGAGGAATTAACCATCCCCCCGCCTTTCCCCCCCACCAATCCCTGGTGAGTTCAAACTCAATCCCTTGGATTTTAAAACAAGGAAAAATCAATCAGGTTCTTAAAAAGAAAGCTTTTAATTAAAGAAAGAAAAGGTAAAAATTATCTCTGTAAAATCAGGATGGAAGGCTTTACTGGTACTCAGAGTCATATAGACTAGAGGGACCCCTCCGCCCCTAGCCTGAGATTCAAAGTTAAAGCAAACAGAGGTAAAATCCTTCCAGCAAAAGACACATTTACAAGTTAAGAAACAAACATAAAGAATAATCCGCCTGCCTGGCTATTATTACTAGTTTGAAACATGAAAGACTGATTCAGAAGATGGGAAAGCCTGGATTGACATCTCGCCCCTCTCAGTCCCGAGAGCGAACAACGAACCAAACAAAAAGTACAAACAAAGGCTTCCCTCCACCAGGATTTGAAAGTATCTTGTCCCCCTATTGGTCCTCTGGTCAGGTGTCAGCCAGGTTTATTGAGCTTCTTAACCCTTTACAGGTAAAAGAAACATTAACCCTTAACCATCTGTTTATGACATGGGTATTTATTCCTCTGATATATTTGTAGAGAGCAATCATATCTCCCCTCAGCCTTCTTTTGGTTAGGCTAAAAAAGCCAAGCTCTTTGAGTCTCCTTTCATGAGACAGGTTTTCCGTTCCTCATATCATCCTAGTAGCCCTTCTCTGTACCTGTTCTCACCAGTGCCTTGTATAACAGTACTAACACCTCCTTATCTCTACTGGAAATACTTCTGATGCATCCCAAGATCGCATTAGCTTTTTTCACAGCTATATCACATCGGCGGCTCATAGTCATCCTGTGATCAACCAATACTCCAAGGTTCTTCTCCTCCTCTGTTACTTCCAACTGATGCAACCCCAGCTTATAACAATAATTCTTGTTATTAATCCCTAAATGCATGAGTTTGCAATTTTCACTCTTAAATTTCATCCTATTACTATTACTCCAGTTTACCAGGTTATCCAGATCTTCCTGTAGGATATCCTGATCCTTCTCTGTATTGGCAATACCTCCCATCTTTATATCACCCGCAAACTTTATTAGCACATTTCCACTTTTGGTGCCAAAGTCAGAAATGAAAGAAAAAAAAAACTGATCAGAATGTCAGTTAGTTTGTCTAATGAATTGATATGCTATCATTTTTATGTATTATATGTCGTTAACAAGGTTGGTGATAGAGGCAGCAGGAGCTGAACAAGTGTGTGTGGTTGGTTTAGGAAAGAAGGTGCATACTTGCTGGAAGAGAACCAGTCTCAAGACTCACAATGGCAAATCAACATCTATTCATGGGAAATGTCAGAAATCAGACATACCCAAGTGATAAGAAAACATGATGGCTGTTAGGGAGGGATAGCAGAAAGAAAGAGGCAAAGATTTACTCAGAATTTCACTGCCAGAAGCGTCTTTTCTTTTTTGTAACATATACTGGAATGGCATTTCCAACTGAGGATGGGAAACCTTTAAAGTCTTGCACCTTGTCAATATCTTTTGCTTTTCTGGGTTACAAGTTTTCACTTCTACAAGGTCTTGCTGAAACTGGAAATTATTTTTTTGGCATTGCCTCAGGTGTGAATTTAAATCAGTTTGTAACAGTGGACTTCCTTATTCTGGTAAGAGACTTTTGGATTTGCTTTGGTTTTTGGTCAGAGATTTAAGGTAAACAGAAATAAAAAGGTGCTTATAGCAAAGTGTCCTCACAGGGGGCTAAACCTATGTAATTATACTAGTATAATTGATAAAACTTTCCCATGTAGACAGAGCCTAAGTTATTAGCACTTTCTACAAGACCTTTACACAGTGTGAGATGAAAAGTCTCGTGCTAGGCTCCAGCCAATCCACGCTCCAGGAACTGGTCACGTGAGTCCCAGATCGGGTATATAATCCCCACAGGAGACACAGTAAATCAGTCTGCTCAGCAATGTCACTCCAGGGCTTGGAACTCTCTCCTGTCTGATGGTGACACATCAAGCATCAGCGCCGTGTGATTTATGTGCACCAAAAATATCTGCGCAGCCTGAAGGGACCATGATTCCCGAAAGACTGAAGAGAATTTGAAAAGTGACTGTGATAGGTGACTATTGCAAGAAATGGAGACTGTATCAAAAACTGTGTTTCCATGGTTTCACTTACACCAGGGGTGGGCAAACTATGGCCCGCAGTCCAGATCCGGCCCATCAGACCACTTAATCTGTTCCTCAGCTCCTGCCAGGAAGAAAGGTTGGGGGGTTCCCCCGTTCCAGATGACGAGCTGGGTCAGGGGCTTGTTCCTCTCGACACGGCTCCCAGGAAGCAGCCAGCATGACCCCACCTCTGGCTAAACCCCCCTCCGGCTCCTATGTAGTATGCGGAGTCGTGGTCAGGCGGCTCTGTGCACTGTCCTATCCATAGACATTGCCCTTTTAGCAGACACCACCCCCAAAGCTCCCATTGGCCACAGTTCCCAGCCAAAGGGAGCTGCAGGAGTGTCACCGGTGGACAGGCAGTGCACAGAGCCGCCTGGCCATGCCTTGGAGCCACAGGGGGGACATGCTTCCAGGAGCTACATGCTGTAAGCACCACCCAAAGAATGCACCCCTGAGCTCCCTCCCAAGCCTCAAATCCCCTGCCACAGCCCTGATCTTCCTCCTGCCCTCTGAACCCCTTAACTCCAGCCCAGAGCCCCCTCTTGTACTCCAAGCCCCTCATCTCCAGCCCCACCTCAGAGCCTGCACTCCCAACCAGAATCCTCACCCACCCTGTTCCCCAACAGCCTGTCCAATCCCTGATCCCCCTCCCACCCTCCAAACCCATTGGTTCCAACCCAGAGCACCCTCCTGCACCCCAAACTCTTACACCCAGCCCCACCCCAGAGCCCTCACCTCAATCCGGAGCCCACTCCTGCACCCTGAACTCCTTATTTCTGGACCCATCCCAGAGCCTGCACCCCCAGCCAGAACTCTCACCCTCTCCCACACCCCTAACCCCAACTTTGTAAGCATTCATGGCCCGCCATACAATTTCCATTGGCGTGGCCCTCGGGCCAAAAAGTTTGCCGACTCCTGAGCTAGAGTATATGTGATCTCAGTTTAATATGGAGTAAATTGACATTGTTTCTTTGAGCTCATCTGACTAACATTAGCTCAAGATCTGGCCCCATCTTAATTATTACATATACTAATTATATGGCATTCACTAAAAATCTATTAAAAAGTACCATTAGAAGGCAATAAACTATGAGAGTTGGAGGATAATGAGGGATCATTTCAGAAAGGCAAAGTATTTCCCATCAATGCACTTACTATTTTTTAAAGGAATGTTCTTGATTCCAATCCTGAATTCCTTACTCAGGAAGAATTCCCATTAAAGGCAATGGGCACCATGAAGGTAATGTGTCCTAAAGGCACAGAAAACAAAGACTGAAGTGATTTAAAAAAGAAAACCCTCATGACGTTTAAGCCGAGGTAATGATTGTAGTAGCAGGATTTTTTTTTCAAATGGGGAGGGAATTTGCAGCAGAGTTGATCAAAACAGTATTCCATCAATAAATGTTGATTCCATGAAATCTAAACCTTTCACAGGAAGTTATTGAGTTCACATAAACTTTGGCAGGATATTATTTAATTGTTTTGATACGGTCAAAACATTTCACTTTCACTTTATAATTTTGATTTATGTAGATTAAAATGTATAATCTAAAAGTCAAATCTAAATGACTTTTTGACTTCATTGAAATGAAAAGTTTTCAGAATATTTCATCTTGGAAAAAGTTTTGAGGTTGTTTAGTGTGTATACTGATTCAGGATGAAACCAAGTTTTGAAATTTGCATTTCCCACAGGAATGACATTCAATTTTTCAAACAAATCTAGCTATTGAGACTTTATAATTTCATAAGAGATCTCAAATCTCCACCTGTATGGATTATTGCATGTAGTTTGGGCTATATGTGCTGTGTCATGAAGTGGATGTTCAACGTATAAAAAGGACAAAACTTACTTAGTGATGGCAGATACGTACAAGAATAACTTGAAAATATTCTTCTCTTAAATTCTTGTAAGCAATACGTGTTTTCCGCTCTCGTTAAAGTCTCTGGGAATTGAGGGGTAATCGGCACTCTTCAGGATCGTGCCCTCTACACTGTTATACATTACTGTTCAGAGACATTTGAAAGGTGGGTAGCCCCTGCCCCAAAGAGCGCACATTATAAATCAACAAGATGGATAAAGGCTGGGAGAAATTATTACTATCCCCATTTTACAGATGGGAAACTGAGGCCTGGAGTGAGTAAGTGATGTGGCACAGAAAACTGGTGGTAGAGCCAGGAATTCCCAAGTGCCATTCCTGTGCGTTAACCATGAGATTGTCCTTCCTCTGACTTTCTGAAGTGTGCTGCTAAATTTTTATTCTGGAGTTTCCCTAGACTTCCTATATGGTAGTTTTGGTAGCAGTACAGGATGAAGATACTACAGTTCCCTAATCAGCAGCAGTGACTGGATTAAAAGCAGCAAGTGTACATATATCATGGACTAAAATTTAAAATTACCATAATAGAAATAACTTATTTTTATGATTTAAAAAACATGTCAATTTTTATAGAACACTTTTTAGTTATGTACATTAAGAGGACTTCATTTTAAGTGTTTCTTTTAAAAGATACCATTGGTCCTTCACCACTTGAAATCAATGTTAATTGAGCTATTGTCTTCAATGGAAGCAGCACTGAGCCTCTGGTCCTCACATTATTCGCGATGACTATTCAGTGAGTTCCCACTAGAACCAGTATTAGTTCTGACAGTGCCATCAACCACAGATTCTATTGTCCAATAAAATCCTTCAGAAACTGTGCCGCCCCTGCACAATTTGGCTTGTTGGCTGGGATTTTGGGCAATCTCCCAATCCTAGATTTTCGGGTTGCAGAAAAATGTTGACACCTCAACATTACCTTATAATTGTAATTAATTACTGGTCTGAGGCTGCCATGGTTAAATAGGTGCTTCCTACTACAAACAGTTGAGTATTTATTTAGAAAATGGAAGGGGTTTTATTTGAAAAATAAACTTAGAATGGCTCCACAGCTTCAGTTTAACCAATTTCTTTCTAATTCAGTATGGGTTTTTTTTCCCATTCAAGAGGTTAGATTTTAAAAATTTACCAGTACCAGTAATCTCAAATATTTCCTTTGTCCAGGTGTTTGAAAGAAATACTGAAAAATAATGATAGTTCAAATGGTGGTTTGGGGACAAATTTACAAAGAGCAGAGACTTCTGTATCAAATTGCACCAGTTTTCTTCAGATGAAGGAACAACATGTTAAATTTGCTAGCAGCCAGTCTGTTTGTACATTAGATAAGAGTTCATAGATACTGCATTTTTAAAAGCCCTGTTTTATCAAAGGCAGCAGGAAAATAAGGATCAAATCCTCAGAGGGTCTAAATCAGCATAGCTCCATTGAAGTCAATAGAGCTATGCCAGTTATACTGCCTGATGGTCTGAGTCATAACCATTAATTTCCATTGATTCCTCACTCTTTTTTTTCAAGTGTTAAGGATATTGGTTCCTATTTAAGTCATACTCCAGTGCGTGGCACCCTAAAATATGATTTATAAACATCTGTCATTTATACAGGAGGAGAAACTGCACAGTTTATTTGGGTTTAGAAGTAACATTCCCATTCTGTTTGTAAACGGCAAGAATAAATCTGTCAGCATCTAATTGCTTCATCCCATATGCCAGGATTTTTCTGACTTTGTATCTTATAACACATCCCTGTTGCCATAAATAGAAATAATTTGCTTAAGTTCTTTTCTTCTGAATATTTTATTATTCATCTCACTGTCTGTGTTGGTTTTCAGGAAGTCTTAATCAGATATATCAGTCTCTCTCTGGATTGCCTTTTTACTATTCCATATTTGTACGTAGGCTTTTTTTTTCTCCCCTAGACTTCCAGGATGCTTCTTAGATAACGGTTTTATTTCTCAATATTTAGGGGGTGGGGGTTTGTTGTTGTTGTTTTGCTGAGTGTGTTACTTTGAAGAAGGAACATGAATTATTATTTACTGAACAGCTGAAGTGTTCAGTGCAATGCAGATAAGGAGATGTTCCCTGCCCCAAAGAGCTTTCAATCTAATATGAATTAAAGCTTGCAACACTTAGGGTGTGGGAGCTGGGTTTCACTCTGCCCCTCAGAATGATGGTTTGTATCTCTATTCTGAACCTCTCAGAGTTGGGCATGTTAGGAACTGGGTCCAACTCTTTCAGACTGTAACATTAGCACTGAAGAATATTCTAACTGGAATTTGAATCATCACTAAAAATGCTGTCCTCACATGTCTCCCTGATGTTGCTTCATTAAAGTGAATGGAATGATGGCAGAATTGAACTTGGTCCATGTTTAGAAGGACACTTCAAAGTAACTATTGGCTATAGAAATTAGATACTGGTAAATTCATTCAGATAAAAAGCTCATCACACTAATGCTTGAGATTGTCATGTGGAAGACGTAAGTGTGAAGTATTGTAAGTAATTTATTAAACAATCTCACTAAGCTTCAGTATGGCATCCAGGATTGGGCCATTAGTTTCCCTGGGCCTGGTCTAGTCAATGGAAGTTGAAGGCATTCAGCAGAGAATGTTCAGCTTCTGGAAGACTGGGCCCCAAACTGCTGCTTTCTGCTACCTTGATCAAGGGCTTTGAACAGGTAGATCCTTGACTTCTACTAGGACCATGGTGCAATTACACCACTGCT
Organism: Chelonoidis abingdonii; assembly: GCF_003597395.2. Taxonomy (NCBI): domain Eukaryota; kingdom Metazoa; phylum Chordata; order Testudines; family Testudinidae; genus Chelonoidis; species Chelonoidis abingdonii. Next base: position 175,394,138 of record NC_133769.1, on the reverse strand, counting down.
TATCATTGCTAACTAATATTGTCTCACTCTTTCCTAGCTTTTCCCAGCCAAATTTGAGAACCCCTCCTGTAGCATCTTAAAACTATATTGCACCACGACCCCCTTCTGACAACAAAAATTACTACACGACCACAGGAGGGGAGACCGAAGCCTGAGCCCACCCAAGCCCCACAGCCCCAGGTCGGAGGGCCAGAGCATAAGTCTGAGGCATACCACCCGGGGCAGGAGAGCCAAAGCCAAGGCCCAAGGGCTTCAGCCCCAGTTGGAGACCTGTAACCTGAGCCCGACCACCCTGCTTCGGCCCTTGGCGGTGGGGCTTGGTCTTCAGCCCCAGGTCCCAGCAAGTCTAACATCAGCCCTAGTGACCCCATTCAAAAGGGGTCACAACCCACTTTGGGGTCCTGACCCACAGTGCGAGAAACACTGCTTCAGTGTTGCCAAGAAAGGTGAATGTACATAGTATGTCCAGTCCTGATACCATTGACTAACACTGAACTTTTGTCACCAACTTCCAAGAGAGGGATATCAGACTCACTATTTAAATATGCTTGTGCAAAGGAAAATAAAGACTTTAGAGGCTCTGAAAACTCATGCTGGATCTTCCTCCTCAAGAAGAGGCAAATCTTGCCTACTCCTCAGTGGTTGGAGAGGACCTTTGAACAAGTGAAACTGATGTGGTTCTTAGATTTGGCCAGAACTCAGCATTTTTGTTTCAGGGGAAAATTTTTTTTTTTTGGACAAATTCTTCAAGCTTTCCCTGAAACAGAGATTCATAACATTTTTTTCCTTTTTAGAAACACTGATTCATGTTTCTGAAAGGAAATATACTCCCAGGAACCACCACCTGGTGACTGAAATTGATGTGATTCTTGGCAGTTTCACTTCTGCACACCATTGAATAGCTGCAGTGAAACTGAGCAGCCGGGCTTGGAGTCCAGGGCTGCCACGTCTTCCAAGCTCCCTGCCACAGAGTTGAGAACCTGGAAAACCTAGAAAGACTGGCTCAAGTCAGCGTCTTAGGGTCTAGGCTCCCAGCAACGTTACAGGAAGCTTGGAAGCCCTGCAATCCTCTATTCAACACAGGTTGTCTGACTCACTGAGCACCTGGATCTCCAGGCTGTGGGAGTTGTGCAGCCCAGGGAGCCAGCTAGCCCAGGAGTCTGGCAGCCCTGGTGTTCTGGCTCCAAGATATTCAGCTGATGAGGCTGCATCCCAGAGACGTGGAGACTGGGCTCCTGAAGTCTCCAGGTGAGCTCACAGGAAACTGATCAGGGTTCTGTTGGAATCCCGCCTGTTGCTTGTCAAAGTTTATCAAACTCAATTAGTTCTACAAAACCTGTTGCAATTTAAATAGGCATGTTACCACAAAAGCCCATTCTGATTTCCAAATGAGAGGCAAGACCTGGAAAGGCTGTGTCAATTGTGTCCTGTTTATGCGCTTCTGCAAATGAGTGAGGCCCATTTCTGTGCAGATTCTTGACTGCTGCCTCACAGGGAGATGGGAGTCAGGCAAGGGAAAATTAGGGAAAGGATTAAGAGCAACTGCTGAGCAAATGCACTAGTTTTTCTTTCCTGTGGACACTACCGCAGTCTTTAGACAACTTCCTAATTCTCAGAGTTGCACTCGTTCTGGGGCCAACTCTGTCTTAGAGTTTTGACAGATACAAAAGAAATTAATCACAAAATTAAAAATTAGTGCTAACTTAGGTACAAGTGATCATGACTTGCAAATAGTATAAAACCCAAGCCAATAATAGAAATATATAGCTTTAAAAAGGTTTCACAACACTTGCAATAACTATGAGACAAATCTGTTGTGAGAGAGAATTTAAACAGAAATATGTGAATGCTTATTGGGAACTCTTTAAGAACACTTTGTGGCTTTTGGGGCATCTCGCAATCAAGACAGAAGGCTCATAGTTGTTGTTTTTTTGTTTGTTTTGTGTTTAAAGAAAAAAACTGGCTTAGACTGGAAATGAAAGCAGCTATGGAAAACCATTTGTAACAAAGGGAAAGTTAATGATAATGAATATAAATCAGAAGCTAGGAATTGCATAAAATTGATAAGGGACGCAAAAGGATGCAAGGAGAATTCCAATGATGCTATAAAAGTAAGGGTGTTTTAAAAGTATATGAGAAACAAAAAGAATTCTAATGATGGCATTGATCTACTACTAGATATAAAAAGGTATAACTGTCAAAAATAATGTAGAAAAGGCAAAAGTGCTCAATAGCATTTCTGCTCTGTATTTGGGAAAAGTCGGCTGATGATTATGAAAATTTCCATTGCATCAGCAACTAAGCAGGATGTTAAATAGCATCTACTGAAGTTAGACACTTCTAAATCATCAGCACCAGACAACTTGTGTCCAAGACTTTTAAATGAGTAGGCTGAGAAGTACTCTGAACCATTAATGTTGATTTTCAATAAATCTTGGAAAACTTAAGGAAGTTACAGAAGACTAGAAGAAATCTGATGTGATGCAAACAGCAACCCAGGTAATTATAGTCCTGTCAGCCTTACATTGATCTCAGGCATAATAATGAAGTAGCTGATACAGAACTTTATTTATTAATTTTTTTAATTAAAGGCAGGTAGTATAAGAAATGCTAGACAACATGGGTTTATGCAAAATAAATCCTGGCAAACTAACTTGAGGTGTTTTTTTTATGAGATTACAACTTTGGGTGATAAAGGTAATAGTGGCAATGTAATATATTTAGACTTCTCTGAGTAATTTAATTTGGTGCTGCACGGCACTTTGATTTTGATTTGAAATTAGAATAATACAAAGTCAACAGCACACATTAATTTGATTAAAAACTAGCAAATTTCCAGGTCTCAAAATACAAAATGGGTATATTTCAAGTGGAATCCGAGAGGAATCTGTTCTTGACCCTATGGTACTTAATCCTTTTATTAATGACCTGTATGCAAACATAAAATAATCATTGACAAAAATTGCACCTGAGACATAGATTGACAGAGTGGTAAATAATGGATAGAACAGGTCACTGACGCAGAGTGATCTGTGTCACTTGGTAAACTGGATGCAAGCAAACAATATATGTTTTTAATACGGCCAAATGTAAATTCTTAGGAACAAAGAACATAGATGATATTTACTGGATTACTACCTGGGAAGCAGTGATTCCGAAAAAGATTTAGGGATCGTGGTCGATGATATTCATCTGAACATAAGCTTCCAGTGTTATGTGGTAGCCAAAAGAGCTAATGTGATTCTTGAATGCATAAACAGAGATACCAAGTAGGAATAGGGATGTTATATTACTTGTGTATTTGGCACTGATGCATCTGCTACTGGAATACTGTGTCCAGTTCTGCCATCAACAATTCAAGAAGAATGTCGAAAAATTTGAGAGGGTTTGGACAAGAGCCACAAGAATGATTAAAGGATTGGAAAATGTGCCTTATGGTGAAAGACTAAAGGATCTCTATCTGTTTAGCTTAGCTTTAGGTCCTGGAGTACTTGATCACAGTCTATAGTATCTACATGGGGAACAGAAATTTGGTTGTAGAGGGATCTTCAGTCTAGCAGGTGAAGGTTTAACAAGATCCAATGAGTGGAAATTGAAGCTAGACAAAGTCAGAATAGAAATAAGAGTTGTGTTGGATTCTTCATCAGTGAATATTTTTAAATCAGGGTTGGATATTTTTCTAAAAGATATGCTCTAGTTCAAATTGGAGTTAATTCAGAGAATTCCAATGGCCTGTATTATGCAGGAGGTCAGACTAGATGATCACAATGGTCCCTTCTCCCCTTATAATCTATTACTCTACGTATTAGGCAGGAGTAGCAGCTGCAGAGCAGCTGTTACAGCACAATAGCTAGGAAGGAGAATTATTGCCAAAACACAATCCAGAGACTTCAGGCTGGGTGCCAAAGAGTGAAGGAGGTTAACTGTCTAGATTTGTGGATCTCCCAGGAACTCGGAAAATCCTTAACTAAATGTTGGAACATTGCAGTGTATTTAAATTGATGACTGCACCTATGAAAATGGTTCTGTTTATTGCTAAAAAAAAAAGTAGTCCTGGGACTGTAGAATTGTTTCTTTTAAAAACTGATCTATTTTAGGCAATTATCATAAATCTCATCACAAGTCACAGAAAATCTAGTTTATTGGCAAAAATAGTCAAGTGTTTAATCTTATGGATAGTGTTAATTCATCTGTGTACTAGGTTGAAATCCATTTATTTACTTTAGAGGCTTTGAACACACAAGGAGAAAATCGTCAAAGTGTTTTACGTGAGGATTTAGCCTGGTGACTCCCATTAACATCAATGGGAGGCATGCTGCTAAATCCCTACATCCCACTTTAAATGTAGGGGATAGCGATTAGACTTAATCTAGACAGGAACCTGAAGTCATAAAGATGTCAACATTTGAAAAGTTTCAAGGCAACATATGTCATTTATACCAGAAATTGGACAAAGGAATAGGACTGATACACAAATCTTCATTTAGTGTTTGTGTATTTGTTTATCTACTGCATCATTTAAAACTTTTCCCTACAAGAAAGTTGACAGCTCAGCAAAGTTTTGTAATCATCTTTTCACAGCTGTCACACACAAATTGATACAGAGTTCTGTCTTATGTACAGCCTGTTGACAAGCTGTAGCTAGACTACAGATCACAGCAAGATATTACAAGTAAGCTGTGTGTTTATGGCTGAATCTTACATCTTTTAAAAAAGGATTATTCAAGCCCTTGACTTCAACTGTACTGCTTTTGTAGTCTCCCCAGCCTTGGGAAAGCCAATAAACAAGTTGCATGGCTTGCAGTAACTACTATGGAAAAGAAAATGGGAGGGTCTGAGTTCTCCTCAATTGCCATATATAAATATCTAAGGGAGACAGGCTGTACAGAAAAAAAAGTAACTATCCAACCAAATCAAACAATTTACATAAGAAACTTCAGAACAAAGAGATACAAAAATTCTCCAGAGAGACAAGGTGGGTGAGGTACTATCTTTTATTGGCCCAACTTCTGGGGCGAGAGAGACAAGCTTTTGAGCTTGCACAGAGCTCAGATCTCAAGAAGAGCTCTGTGTAGACTCCAAAGCTTGTCTTTCTCACCACCAGAGGTTGGGGCAGTAAAAGATACTACCACGTCTGCCTTGTCTCTAATATTCTGGGACCAACATAGTTACAATAGTAGTGCATACAGGAATTTTAAAAACATTTATTCCATTTTGTTAAGGCTGATTCCCCACTCTGGCACTTTGAGTGCAGAAGGTGGGGGCCCACAAGGATTCTAAAAATTAATACTGGCCACTCCAGGCTTGTATTAAACTCCCAAGGTCACAGCTATTTTTTTTTTTATCTTGGATTGGTAGATGCTGCCACCACCCAAGTGCAGAACCCCTTTGAGAGCCCAGGAAGGCGCACTTGGGAATTCCTTCCTCTGGAGTACCCTCAAGCCCTTTCACCCCCTCCCCCACCCCTCACCAGGGAAGAGCTGAGAAAGAAAAAAAAATAAAAAGGAAATTAGCTGTTGCCACCAGTTAATTAAATATCGTGTGCACAAACCTCTTAAGACACAAAAAAATTCAGTTTTGTACTTAAAAAAGGTAAATTGTGTTAATAAAAAAAGGAGAAAGAAAATACACCTGGGAACTCAGGCTATTGATAGATTTAAAAAAAATACAAGAATTAAGCATGAAGAATAGCTTTCTTGAGGTCCAGCTTAAAGGTTACAAGCAAAACAAGAGCACCCGGGGTTAGCCCAGAGGAGTCCACAAACCATAAAGAAATAAAAAGAGCTAAACCTAATCACGTCTTTCTAGACATTTCCTGATCTACTTACATATCTGGGGTTTCAAATTAGTAGTTTTTAGATATGATACCAAGGATTTGTCATACGTGGCCCAAAACTTCTTACAGCATAGCTGTTGCCCTGTCCCCTCTCCCCTGGAGAACCACAACAGACAGACAAAAAGGGAGTCTGTTTCAATTTTTTAAAGTTTTAGCTTTCCCATTGGCTCTTTTGGCCAGGTGCCCACTCACTTCCTTTTACCTATGCATAGCAGTGAGACTTTTTAACCCTTTACAGGTAGAGCAATTCAAGAACAGCTACTAAGAGGGATTTTATAGCTAATGGCTAGCTGGGTGTCCATAAAAGGGAGCTACCCTCCTGCCCCTTATTTATTACATCTTTTGATCAGCCCTCCTTGAGATGACATTTCAAATCTTCCAAATCTCCATCTGTCACTAGCCAATGACCTTCACTAGATACTTACTAGTATGTTGGCATCTGGACAATGGTCTCCAATGAAGACTTGTTTGTATGTCTCAAAGGCAATATCAAGCTGTTTTAATTTATGTATATGGAATTATTAAAGCTATTTTATAATTTATGCTTTAATCAGGTGTCTCAATATTCCACTGAAATTTTGAAATTTTTGTTCTTTGTCTATTTCAAAAGTAGCTACTCATTTTGAGTGCCCAACTTCCTGAGGTGCTGAATACCCAACTCTCTCAACTCCAACTAAAGTTGGGTATTTAACACATCTGAAAAATTAGGATCCTACATGTCTCAGGCTGGGGACCTAAAACTCAGGACTCCAAAACCAATAACTTTTTTTTATTAAAGAACCTGGGCCACTGTGATCAGTGCACTTAGCACCATCAAATAGCAGAGTGGTTTTATTTGGTGAGGCAGCAAAGAGTCCTGTGGCACCTTATAGACTAACAGACAAATTGGAGCATGAGCTTTCGTGGGTGAATATCCACTTCATAGATGCTTATACATGAATGAAAATCACCACAAATGTAACCTTGGCACTGCCAACCATGGAAAATAAGATCCTGCTATTTCCCTATAAGCAAAAATCCTCCCTACACCACTACAAGCATCAACTGTTAGAAAATGCAGTTTGCCATGTAGCTCGCAAATAGTCACTATGGCCCCAATTCAGAAAAAGCTCTTTGGCCCAAATCCTCTCAGGTATTTTTTTTAATGAAAGTTAGGAGTCTAAATACCTTTTGAGAATCTATGTCTTAAAGCACATACTTAATTGTTGTGGCCCATAAGAGTTAGGGCCTTACTTCCCATATTATTCCTCCTTCTCATGCCCACATTAGGCTTAATTGAAGGCAATCCCTGTCAAAGCTCTCCGCCAAACCCTCACTTGCATAAACTTGAAATAAAACCTTTTTTTATGCCATTGCCAGACAGTAGTTGTTGTTTTTTTTTGGAAGATTCTACAGGCCTGGATAATTCATACCTCTTCAGAACTTTTCGATACTGAATCTGAGTCCCTGCTCTGAACTCTTTGAGAATTATCCATCACCCTGTGGATATGTGGTTCTGATTCACAAGACTTGTTCTAAATGTTGAATTTCTTTGTGCTTGTGAAGTTTTGAATTCTCTGCTAGGTCGTAACATTGTTTTTGAGGATTTTTTTTCCTGTAGTCTAATGTGTGCATTCATGCTTGCAATAAAAAAATGAACCTCTCGAACAAATGGAAGCCATCTTGTGAGCTTTGAGACTCTTGTTTGCCAGAGAAGAAGGGTGTAGTGCATCTTTAATATTCTTTATCTATTCTTATTTGTTAAATATTCAGGGGGCAACCTTTCTTTAATGACCGAATGGCATTAGAACAAAGATCTGGTTCAAATATTTTTTTCACCTTTCGGTTTGTCACCAGCATACAATTAATGAAGGTCAGATTTCTACCCTATAAAATTTTCCAGTGTTCTCATTTGCTTTTATTTAATTATCTGAGGCCAGCTTTTATTTGCCAATTTGTAGCTGAATTTCTCCAGAACGTTTAGCAACACAAACTTCAAGTACTATGCTCTTCAAACTCATCCAAAATGGAGCCCTTTCCCTCACCAAAACCAAACCTAATAATATGTTCTACATATAGTGGATAGGCAGAATGACTTATAGAAACAAAAATCCAGATCCTCTTTACTTGGTTTTTCTATAGTATATTTCAACATTGTGGAAGAAAACAAGTCCTCATTCTGTGTTTGTTAGCAACAAGTCAGAGACAGTTTATTATGAGCAATTGCAAGGGAAGACTGCAGTCAGACAGCCCCCTACTCCCGACCTTAGACAGATCTTCCCCCACCCCCACAAGCAGTATAAGACAAATATTTATATCTTCCCATAACATACATCAACGTCTAACAGTTATCCTTTGTTTATACAAACTCCCTTCAGACACTATCTTATCTCAAGGTTTCTGCTTAAATCAGCATTCCATCCTTATTAACTAAAAGCGAGGCAGAGAAGCGAGGCGAGAAAAGCGAGAAACAACACCTCTTACAACTCTGGCATTGTTAGGATTAGGATTAGGCCTACATTTCATTCTACCCTTAAATTGACTAAAACATTTACTCTGCTTTTAATTCTGCTTCCACACCATGAAAAGTAACTTACTTTTTAGCTGAAAGTCTATCCTGGTCTAGACCAGATAGAGATTTCTGAAGGTTAAACTTACTAGGGTCTACTTTTTTTTCCCCAGTATTATTTGGTCCCCCGCTGCTTCATTTTTTTTGCTAGCTCAGTTTCCCAGAAGTTTAACTTTGTTATAGGAAAGAATATTTGTTTCTCCATATATAAGGATATACAGAATAAAAAATGGCTGTCTCTCTCCGTTCCCACTGGCCACTCTTCTATAGGAAAAAATTAGTTCTGGGATGGAAAGGATACTTTAGAACTATTTTTCTCCTACCTTTTCTCCTCTCACAAGTCCCTGTTTTGTTTTGGTTCTTTTCTGCATATTAGCTGCTGGCCTGGCCAGCAATATATTCTGATTTAGAACAGTCCTTGCAGTCTTCACATTTTCTCCTCTGCAACAGAGTTTTCTCCAGTGCACAGTTGTCTGCTCAGTTTCTCTGCTATTCTTTTTGTCTGTTCCCCGGGACTTTGATATTCTGCTGCACACAGCTAGCTTTTCAGGTCTCTTGAGTAGTTTATCTCTGAGACTTTTTAGGTCCATTCCTTGAGTACTCTTGTCAGTTTCCACAGAATGAATATGGCTAGTCCTTAGGTTCCTCCTGTTATAATGAATCCATGGCCAAATAGCATATGTCAGGCCCTGAGACGTTCAATACCAAACAAAAGCTCTGTGCTTTATAAGCTAAAGGAGTAACTTCATCAATCAGAGTATCAGATACTCAATGTAGTCCACCCATTGGAAGGCAAACTTACATGTCTGCATACTCTCACCCAACAGCTAGAGCCAGTCTGATTCCACCAACATATTAATTACTTGCTGAAAATCTCACTATTCTGGACATCAAGTCAAGCTTCTTTGGGCCTTCTGCTTTAAAATCAGATGCATCCACGCTAATTTCATGGACTGTTAATTTGACACAAAGTTGGGAATGGACTGCTTAAGGTATTTATATTTTTATTATTTTGGGGGTGGCTAACTTTCACAGTTTAAAATGAAACAGTTAGTAAAAATACAAGAAAACAGCAAAACAGGCCTCAAAGAGCCTTCAACTTTGTCTGTTTTCTTCTAAAAAAAGAGGGGTACCCAAACATAAATGTGCAAGCGGGGTAAAATGTGAAAAGCAGTCAATATGATGTTCTGGGTTGTGTTTACCATATTTTAGGCATTATAGAACATTACAGATAAAGCATGTATTCACCGTCAGTGAACATTAAGGATACTGTTAAATAAGACAAAGAACTTCTCATTGTTTGCCTTTTTAATCTAAAGTGGGTTTAGTACTTTAAACAATATAATTCATAAAAATCTGCCTTTTCTGCATAGCCAGGTAGACAACTTCCTGAATTACATAGGAAGGTTACACAGGTTTACAGACCAATTTGAGTAAACCTATTCAATTTCAGATTAATTGACAGTGGTTGAATTCTACCAACAGAGAAAAAACAATAATGATGTGTGCTGGCTTTGTTGTTGAGGCAGACAAAACTTAATGAATACAATAAATCAAGTGAGAACTGCATTTTTAAACCAAATGTTTATTTCATTGCTTTGGTAAACAGAGATCTATTCAAATGTGGAAATGTGAATATATTGAAAGGCTTCTGAATAACGCAAATGAAACTTAAAATTTGAACATTTCACCATTTCTATGGCAGGTGGCATGAGTCAGTCCTTGTCATTTGTATTTGCATCAACAAGACAAATTTGGCAATTACTTTCAGATAGCCACTTCTATATTAAGGATGTAATAAAAATGAGTTTGAGGATCCTAAAGTCCTCTATCAGCCTGGCTGAAGTGCAAGGTCATAGTGTATTCTAGCTGTGCCACTCTTTAATAAAATACATTGCGGAAAAATCACTTCCCTCCCACAGGACCTGATCCAAAGTCCATTAAAGTTAGTGAAAAAAATCCCATATGTTTCAGTAGGCTTTGGATCAGACCTTTAGTGTTCAAACCTCTAAGGTAATGAGAACTCTGCTCCTACTGAAGTCGATGACCAAAATTCTGTTGTCTTTAGTGGAAGAAAGGTCCATTGGCTCTGATGAGAGCTCTTTTTGATTGGATCAATTGCAAAATTTGCCAGCTAAAACCTAAAGTTCTTGAGCATTTTGGAAGAATGTGCATAATGTCTTGCAAAATTAACTACTTTCCTGCTAAGTACCTCTTTACCCACTGAGTTTATTGTCAAAAGTATCATCAACTTAAATGGAAACAGAATTTGGAATGAATTATCCATTTAGGTTTCTGTTGAAGAGCTCTTGACCCCTCTACTGAATATAGTGAAAGAACCATTTCTTGGACTCCTTTTTTGCACACAATTCTCTCTTTTGAAAGCAACATAATATTAACACCATTCTGAACTACTATTGTTTGTTACAGTTATACATCAAGGCTACCACTCTGATGATGTCACGTAAGTAAGGTTAGAATCACAAAGCGTCAGCTTGCTCAGAAAGTGATACTTGGAAAGAATATAACATCAGATTTATGTTTTGGAAGCAAACACTTCCTGTACAATGTAGGAAATGAGAGAATCTTGTCTGTCCTGGGCTTCAGGCAAATGTAATTTAAGGATAAAATTGGTAGTAGGTGGGAGAAAGGAGAAACCATTTCTCAGGCAGGCTGATTTATTTATTTTTTTAACGGTACCTGTTTAACAGTAACCAGGGCTGAAATATTAGAACAGGTCTGTGATGGGGCATTAATCTGTTTGGGGTGGTGTGAGGTGAAGATGTCTAATAAGGGGCTAACTAACCTAACAGGCTGCACTGGAGGGAAATGTAGGCTTGACTAATAAGCACGCTGTCATAAACAGATAGTTAAGGGTTAAAGCCTCTTTTACCTGTAAAGGGTTAAGAAGTTCACCTGGCCTAGCTGACACCTGACCAGAGGAACCAATGGGAGAACAAGATGTTTCAAAAGGAAGGAGGAAAGTTTCCTTTGTTTAGTCAGTTTCAGTTTCAACCAGAGTGAAAAAGATCAAGAAACCAGCCTCTTATCAGAGTAGTAAGTTTTAGAAAGGAATAAAAGGGTTTATGTTTATTTTCTTTTGTAACTTGTCCTGGTGCAATTAGAGGAATTATCAAATTAGGTATTCTTGTGTGTATTAAGGTTTTGCCCAGGGGAACATCCTGTCTTTTCTATCTATTGTCTGTGAGATTAGCTGGTATGCTGTTTCCAGGTTGTTTTTTTTTCTCTCTCTCTCTTTTATTTTTCTTTTCTTTAATTAAAAGCCTTCTTTTTAAGAACCTGATTTATTTTTTCCCTGTTTTTTAGATCCAAGGGCATTGGATCTGGACTCACCAGGGATTGGTGGGGAGAAAAAAGGGAGGAGGGAGGAGTAATTCTTCCATGTTTTTGAGATCCAAGGGAATTGGATCTGGACTCATCGGGGAATTGGTGGAGGAGTCTCTCAAGGCTACCCAGGGAGGGGAAGGTTTTGGGGGGAAAGAGAGTGTTCCAGGTACTCAGAAATCTGGATGGTGGCAGCGAGACCAGATCTAAGCTGTTAATTAACCTTAGAAGTGTCTATGCAGGTCCCCACATCTGTACCCTAAAGTTCAGAGTGGGGGTGAGACCTATGACACACGCCTTGAAGATGGAGTCCATGTGGGCAGGAGTAGGCAGGGCTTGTATAAAGCCAGAAAGGGAGAGCAGAAGGGGGCTTCAGCCCTTCTCTGGGCTTACTGAGGAGAAGGAAGAAACCCAGAGAAGGAGCAGAAGCCCTGGGATTCTGACCCTGAGAGAAAGGGGCTCCCCAGAGAGGTGGTGGAGAAGACAGCCAGAAGAGGGCAGAGTAGGAATAAGCCCAGGGGAACAGGAGCCATCATTGAGACTGTGCAGACCTTGGCTGCTGATTGTAGGGTCCCTGGGCTGGAATCCAGAGTAGTGGACACCTGGATTCTCCTGATAGCCACTAGGAAAGTGGCACAATTTTGGATAAGAAAAATGCCTGGAATGACACCCAGACAGCTGGTTCAGGGAGACTTTTCTTCCCCGAAGGAGAGAACTGTATAGTGGCCTTAATGGATGGCCAAATCATGAAGAGGAAGAGCCAATGCTCAAAGAGAAAGCACTGTGAATCCTAGAGAGCAAGAGCAGCTCCTAGAGAGGAAGAGTGTGTCAGAACAGGTTGAATTACTCCCCCAATGTTGTCACACTCACCAGTGGGTAACTTCCATGTATCTCATTACTAGGCCCTTGGGAGATAAGTAGATGGTACACTCGTAGTGATATGGAAGTTTTGGGGATATATCTTATTGTTTCTCCTGAATCTAGTTTGTCATTAGCTTCAGTGGGAGCAGAAATGAGCCCTCACTGGTGCTACTCTGTGTCCTGCCTCGTAAGGATATGTACAGATTCTTATATTAGGATTCTGCTTTGACTGCCATTTAAATATATAAATCATAGAACAAAACAACAAAGAACCGTTTAATAGGGCAGTACGGTATGCTTCAGTTAATATTATACTACCTGTGGGGAATACAAGTTTGCATTGGCTGTATCAAGGCTGATGGTCGGATTTACAGCAGGGCGAAATGTACCTTTAGCAGATAGTCAGCACACTACAACCCTTCCTGCAGTGAGCACAGCAGTAGTCAGTGCTCCTTCTCCTCAGGAACTCTCTCTAGCTTTTCTGTTGCATCTCTTTCAACTACCTGCTCTGTTCAGCTTTCAGTAGCTGCCCAAGACAAAAAACACATGTAGATGTCTCTGTAGTCCAAATATCAATTGGCCACTTAGGAAAAAAAACAAGCATATCATTTGCACATGAAATACCTCTTTGCCACTCTCCCAGCCTAATAGAGTAAAAGTTGACATCTCACAGTCGGTACAAGCTCCTTTTTCCTTTGGATTGGATTGGCTAACTATAATCCCACTATCAGCTGTAACCACACGCTTTCCCTTAAGATTTGCTACTTTCTAAACACCTTTACTGGCAAATATGACCTTTACTTGTCCGCGACACTTGGGTTCTGATACAAAGTACCAGATGTTAAGAAACTTTGGCATTCATTAGATCCAGGAGAATCAGTTGGAGCAAATGTAACTGCTTTCTATTGTCTGTCTGAAAGCGGCATATAATTTTTTAAAATTTATTATTAGTCAAAATTTACTATTTCAACACATAGTTCATGGTCTCTAAAGCATTTGGAACCATTTGACATATGAAATTCAAATTCTGAGTGGGGTTGGTTTCATGAGAATATACAAGAAAGCAATTATCAGACGGATCATGAACACAGTTAAAGGGGAATCATTGAACTGAATATAAGCAGAAACATTTGAACTATTGCCACAGCTGTAACTGGTCTCTGTACACCTCTGTTTTCTATTGTTTTGTAGTCTCATGTGCCTTCCTGCGTTCTTGGCTTTTTGATCCATCCTGTCCCCCAAAAAATAAACTTACCTGGCCCGTCCTCCCCATGTACAAAAAGAGATCCAGTCTTCTGAACTGCCAAAGCTCCCCTAGTTCTTTATAAAGGAACCTCCCTGATCCCTCTCCTACCTTGCGCAAACATAGCTGTTAACAATGTGATATTTGCAGCATTTTTCATTACTGCCACAAAATTTGTAAGAACTGCTTCATGTTGGCTATTTATAGAATAAATACCAAAAATCAAATTTAGATAATCTCATACTATTTTCTGTTCCTCACATGACATAATATTTCAACCGTTACAACACATAGGATGTACTTTCCATTGATAGCAAGCACTCTAGGAACGATCAGTGGAAAGTACATCCTTCTATGTATTGTGTTCCATATATTAAACCTATCTCTCTGCTCTGTACTCTTCACAGTATGATGTCTGGTACTACAAACTCTAATGCCATTCAGCTTAGTGAGACTTCCATGGTGTGGGCAATAGTTTTCAGTACTAAGTACCCAAAACCTTTTCATCCACCTTTCCTTTTATGCTGCCTTCCAAAGCTTAAAATCCGACTTTGACTTTGTCAAATCAACCCCTCTAATATATCAGTTATTATTACTTACTATTTTGTTTACAGTAACACCTATGATGTACTAAGTGCTTTCCAAATACCCAAGAGGGCTGATCCTGGCTCTGAGGAGCTTGCTATCCAAGGACAGACAAACAAGTAGGCAGAGATAGGAGGAAGGGGAATAACAGGTACTTATGTGCAGATAGTGAATTAAGTTGACTTGCATAACAAGTGGGTCTGGAGTATGTCTACACTTTGAGCTAGGAGTGTGATTCCCAGCTTCAGGAGACATTCCCCACATGTACTTAATATAGTGTGTAACTACAGTGGGGCAAACGGCAGGAGAGCCTAGCTGCCTGAGTACATGCCTAGCATCCCGGACAGGTACGTACCTGGGACAGCTAGCTCTTTGTACCATTCCAGCTATATTATGTTTAGGACAATAGCTCATTCAGAGGTAGTGAGTGTATAACTCATCAAACTGGGAATTACACCCCCCCCCAGCTAAAGTGTAGGCATCTCTGAGGGACTCTAATATGGAAAGGAGGGGCCTTGCAGTTGAGTTCTGGGAGGTTGCACTATACATGTAGGGCTGTATGGTAAAAGGTACAGTGATTGAGAGGCTGACAAAGGAGCAGACAAGGCTGGAAACACTGTTGGAGTGAAAAGGACTGGAAAACATGTTGATAAGGTCCTTTGCAGGATAGGAGGAATAACAAATTGGGGGTTAGGTAGTGGGCATGATGCACTTGTTAAAAAGGCTGTGAAATGTAGAAATACATTACCATGAATTTTTCCTGGCTTCCTAGTTTTAGAATTTGCTAACTGCTAATGTATGTAAATTAATTCTTTTTTAAAAAGAAAATTTTAAATTCACTAACAATGGCTTCAGTGAAAATGAAAGAGTGACTTGCTCCCTTCAGCATCTGGGGGGATTTGACCAAATTAATTTCTTAAGCAACACCATAAATCCAAAGAAAGAACAACTCAATTTAGATAAATGAAAGTGTGTCAAAGGCCACAGGGCTAGTATTGTTGAATTGGACAATTAATTATGTATTTTGTGCATATCATAAATAGTGAGCAGCTCAAAGGATGATAACTCAATAATACAGCAAGGAAGAAATGAAACAGAGTGACTCTTTTATCAAGATTTTTCCCTTGTGACCCATGTTTCACCCAATACCATTGTAATGATATGATGAAAGGCTCATAGGGCTAGGGCTTGGAAATCTACTGCCTGTTTGAAACCCATTACCTCCCATCACCAACAAACTGAAATAAACATAGATAAGGACTAATGGAGAAATACAGGGATGGCTCTTCTAGCTTAAGTCTCCTTTATGCAAAAGACCTTACACAAAAACTTGCTGTCCTATAATATCAATATGACAAACCAATGTTGCTTTGAAACACCTTTGATGTCCTTTTATCAAAGATGGATGATTCATGCTTTTCTTGTTTCAGTATTTATGTATGCGAAACTGAGAACACTCAAACACTTTATGTATGTGTCCACAGGAAAGGCGCTTTCATGCTTACTGGGCTAGCTGGAACTCTTCCCCGCCTTTATCTCTCCGCCAGTGGAAATCTGCAATTCTCTCACTTTTAGACTGAGCCCTGTATTACAGTAGCCTACGTATCATCCATTCTTACCCACCCAGTCTGAGTTCTGGTACCTGCAGTTCTTCCCTTCAGGAGTCTATGATCCAGTGCTATATGAATAGGACAACACAGCCTTCTTACAACAAACGTGGTGTTTTATTTTAAAAATAGGAACAAAGCATTTAGAGAGGATTTAAAAGCAATAGCCTATATGCATCTCATTCTTGGCTAAGTCTTGCTGTGCGCTGATGGTAACCTAGTCAGGTCTAAATTCCTCACCCAGCACTTTAGTCTGGTTCTCCCAAGAACAATCCCCACACACCTTCTGAGAGATACTTTATCAGCTGCCAAGTTTCCTTTTGTTCTTTGTGTTCCCAGGCTTTTGCACTGCTGGACAAAATTAGATTTGCAGGTTAGCTGTGGAAGAGGTAAATTTCAAAGCTAACACTCCCTTAACAAACCTCAAGTGTTGGCTGAGGATTAATTCATCTTGAGCCGTTCTTTCACTTCCTGCACATTTTTCCTGACAGCTCCCTCTTAAGCTAAACCAATATCGTCATACGTTAACATCCCAGTAACAAGGTCAACAAATTGTATTCATAAATTATTACAGAGCAGTTCCACACAGTGGCCTATTTAAACAAGAGAACAGTAAAATTCCCATGTATTAATGCAGCAAGTTTGAATAAGATGATGCAATAATGCCACTTTGTTGCATTCAGCTTTTGAAAACGTTGCAGTGTCCCTTTCTATCGATTCTTAGATTAATATACTGTTATAAGATACATTGATGAAAAGAAGGAGTTCAGGTCAAGATCTCTTCTTATTGCTAGTTCAACTTTCTGCTCTACATGTGCAATTAGCAGCCACATATATGAAGCATCATTTCTGGCACTACAAAAATTCACTGAACAAAATGCAAACTCAACAGGATTTAGGTGGGAAAATAAAGGGGTGTTGGCAGGAGTAACACTTGTTTTGGGGACAGAATTACTCACATGGTGAAAGAACTATTGGGAGACTTTAGTCAGGACCCAATCCTAATACAATGGGACTATCATTTTCTAAGTCCATTACAAAGTCTCTTGCCTAAGAGCAATAATGGGTGAAGCTCAAACTGTGGAGGTTCAATATGGTTCACACAAGGTCAGACACTTCCTCAAACTTTAACCCTACCACTTGTAGATGCATAACTGACCCGGCTGAAAGTTTCATGAAAACATTGCACCAATTCACTGCTGTGCTAATACTGTTAATTATAATAAAATAATGTTTAGAAGTCCCTCCTGAGACCAGGGACCTATTGGGGTCCCAAAGAGTTTGCTTACAATCCCGGTGGACAATAGAAGGGTAGAAGTGAAATATTTTACAGAACTAAGGCAGAGAGAAACATGAAGGTCATGCTGAAAGTCTGGCAGAAATGGGAACTAAATCCATGTCTCTGGTACCAGCCTGGTACCTTAAACACACTTCCTTGCTAATATATCATGCTGGACAGTATCCATTACTGTTCAAGGTAGTTACCGAACATGTATGCATAAAATTGAAATCATATGGAACATTAAGAGAATGTATTCTAGAACCACGGAAGATTGACTGACAATCTAGCTTGATTTTCTTTTGGGGCATTCTTGAGCTGTTCAATTTGCTCTTGGCAGCAGTGTGATGTAATGCGTCTGGTGAAGTTGCACTGTATCAATGGGAGAATGCTCTCCCAACTACTCGACCTCCAATGAGAACTGGAAGCTATGTCAGTGGGAGAGCATCTCCTTCCAGCATAATGAGGTGTAGACACCACTTTAAGTTGATGCAAGTTACTACATTTGGGGAGGGGGTCACATCCCTGACTGACATACCTGACAGCGACTTTTCTACATTGCCACTTAAGTTACTACAGAAAATTCTTTCCCAGGTATCTGCCTGGTGAGTCATGCCCACATGCTCAGGGTCTAACTGATCATCATATCTGGGGTCAGGAAGGAACTGGCAGAGACTCTGGGGGTGGGGGTTGCCTTGCTCTGCAGCATGGGGCACAGGTCACTTACAGGTTTAGACTAGTGCAAATGGTGAATTCTCTGTAACTTGAAGTCTTTGAACCATGATTTGAGGACTTCAGTAACAAAGCCAGAGACTAGGGGTCTATTAGCAGAGGGGGTGGGTGAGGTTCTGTGGACTGCAATATGCAGGAGGTCAGAAAAGATGATCACAATGGTCCTATCTGACCTTCCTGTCTTAATTTACCTACTATCCCTAAAGCACCCACCCTCCACTTCTCTTGAGGCTTCATTCTCTGCCTTGTGCTACTTATTCTCTCTCCATATCTTAATCAACATGCACCCCTACTTTCATGTAGTTCCCTCCATTTCCCCCTGCCCTTTTGTCTACATGGATCCCTACTATGGACTGAAGTCTACTTCTTAGCCTCTGGGGAAAAAAAAAGATAGGCCGGGGAGAAACATGTCACCTCTTGAAGATTGATGTCCGCTAAGAGAGCCCACTGTCCATAAAGCTCCTGTAAGTGGAAAGCCCCATTTTCCCTTGTCATTAATTGATGTCACTTCTGACTTGGGCCAATTTCAGAAATAATGTGATACATAAACACACCAACTCGAATTCCAATATGCTTCATTAATGTACTTAACAAACACTCAGTTACTGAATGGAAAATGAATGTAAAGGAGTCTTAATTAGGTGTAACTTATCAGCAGATTTGCTTGAAGGTGAAAATAGTGTGTGGTCTAATTTAATTTACATATTGAATTATCATTCTGTTAGCCGCTTCTATTACTATAATCCTATCTTCTAGGCCCTAGGCTTGTGAGCTAAACTATTTTAGATTCCGTTGGACTTCAGAAATGATACGTAAGTGGTCGCAGTGTAGGTTGCATGTTCGCAAATGGTTGAGTCGAAGGAAGTCTTGAAGGAGAGTCCCAGCTGATGTAAAATGCACATTGAGGGGGTCAGAATAAGTTATCAGTCATACTCCCTTCAGCTCCCTCCAGAATTTTCCTAGGCTCACTTACATTCACTTCTGAGTGTCTGTTCTAAAAACACTGGCTTCCTGATGTACCCTCTCAACAGATTCTCCTTCTCCTTCCCTTGCTCTATTAAGGATTGTACAGATGTTACATTTTTCTTTCTCAAGAATTATCACTTCATGCTGCTTAAAGCCCAGGAATCTGACTCTGCATTGATCCTTTTGCAAACTGACACACACCTTTTAAAAAAATCACTGACTTTATCTCTATGATGATCCCTTCTTGCTGATGGATAGAAGGAGACCTACTTGCCAGATTTAGCCTCTCTCTGTCTTTGATGCTTATCTTCACCATTGCTCAAACTGTTATTCTGTCTGGGAAATGCATTTGCCAGATCTTTCCTATGTTGATTTCAACCCCACACACAATCCCCTTGAATTACTGGGGAAAGAAAACTTCCCTTTTGGAGACTTCTTACACTCCAATACCTTTTTTAATTGTGATAAATCAGCTTTGAAAAAGGACCATTACTTGGGATCATATCTTTGTGATTACTGAAATACAAAGCAACATCAAGGAACTCTCATTCATGCTGTATTTTACACAGACAGGTGAAGATAAAGAGCCAAATGTGTAGCTAATATCAGTTGGGATAGTTCGCTTAAAGTCACAGGACCTGTGCTAATTTATGCTTGTTGAGGATGTGATCCAAAGAAATTTAGCCCTAAATGACGGATCTGTAAACAATGCAAGATTAATTTTGTTTTATTTGGCTCTTAAAGTTGTTGTGATGCTGGTAAATCAAGTGCCATCTCTGGCCAAGGCCACAGGCATTAGTTAAGAACTGACAAATTCATAGCTGGAAACCAAAGCAGCTCACCTGTATGTTAGTTTTATTTAAAATGGGTATTAGTCTTATTAGAATGTATTTAGTGTTTAGACTGTATGGAATGCTTGTAAGTTGATGCCTGCCTTAATCTCACTTGTCTGTATTCCATATTATAAGGAAATATAAGAGTTTTTTGCTTTATAACTTGTTTGCTCAGAACTTTTGAACCTAGGTATAGGAATCGTCCCCATGTCCCCACCCATTAATGAGGCCTATCAAGATTAAATGGGCCATTAAGAAACATCACAATACAAAGGATTGGTGAATGGCCCTATCACATCTTGGAAATACTATGTGCAAGGGAATTCTTCTCATGGACTGGAAGGTCCAATGTAAAAGATGAAATAGGGTCACAAGAACATTTTTCAACTCTTTTCTGTTTGAACTCTCACAGGGTCAGAGACCCTGAACTAAAGCAGAGTCCCAGGGTCAAGCTGTCTCCATCCTGAAAGATACTTTGAACAGACAGATTATTGCATCTCTGTCACCTTTAGGAACCATAGATGACAACCCATGTATATATTCACTTGCTTTGACCTGTAAATAACTCATTTCTCTTTCTTAGGGCAGGTCTACACTACAGCTGGGATTGACGCCCTGAGATCGATCCACCAGTGGTCAATTTAGCGGGTCTAGTAAAGACCCACCAAATCGACTGTAGATTGCTTTGGAATTGACCCCTGTACTTCACCTCCAATGAGAAGAGTGTAAGGTAAGTAGATAGGAGATTTTCTCCTGCTGCCCCCCCCACCCCGTGATGTAGACCCCGTGGTAACTTAACCTAAGGTATATCGACTCCAGCTATCTTATTTAAGTAGCTGGAGTCGCATAGAGTAGGTCGACTTACCGCAGTAGTATAGACATAGCCTCAGTTAATACATCTTTAGATAGTCTATTACAGAATTGGCTACAGGCTGTCTTTGGTGCATAATCTAGGGTACCAACTGATCGGTGGTAAGTAACTTATTGATCTCTTGGGACTAGAAGCAATCTGAATATGGTGTGATTTTTGGTGTAAGTGACCATTAATTACTAAGTCCAGCTTGCCTGGGTGGCAAGATAGACAGGAGAGCCTAAGGGAACTGCCTATGACTCCAAGGTAAAACAGATATAGTGATCCAGGAGTTCACATGGTAGTGGGTTGGTCAAATCTAACGATAGAACATATCACTAGTTTCATAGCCCTGTTTTTGACAGTCTGTCCTAAGGTAGGCACCCATGGTCACAAGCCACTCCAGATGGTGTGACCGTAGCATTGCCTTCTTTCATTCAATAGCATAAGAATACTATAAAGACTAATAGGCACTGAATCAAAGTACTAGAGTGCTCACTTTTATTGAATTGTTTCCCACAACCAATAGTTATGAAAAATACAACTTGCATTATTGTTTGTTAATTACAAGAAAGCTAGTTTCCCTTCACTCATAATGAATTGCAGCTTCCTGGAGTTTATGCCACTTTAATAGCAGAACAACATTTAAATCTTGGCAACCTTGGTTTAAAGTATATGTAAGAACTCTTTCCCTCAATTTAACTGACCACAAGTGATCTTTAGCAAGTAAGATATGACTTGGGTTACACATGTATCAAGGAGAGAAGTATTAAATGATCTTGCATTCATAGGAGAGATCATCAAGAAAAATACCAATGTGTGTGATAAAATTTACCACAAGGTTTGCCAGCTCTGAGCCAAGTGCTTCCTCCTATGTAGGATTGACTTCTAGGGAGGAGACTTCATGAGTTTCATCTTGTAGAACTCTCTTGATCACTCTGTCAAAAGAAGTAGGCTTTGTCCCTGCAGAATAGGAATGGGCTTTCTAAACCTATGGGGTGTGCCAGGACCTGTGAGGATTCTAGTATGCCATGGAAGAGATCCAATCCAAAGTCACAGTGCTTCCACAAAGCACCTCACAGCATGCCTTACTCCCATGGAAGCATAAGCAATATTAGCAGTAATCTATGCTTAACAGTCCCTACAGGACGGAAGTGAGATGGTGTCATGCAGCCCAACCTCTCCTGACCTGGGCTTGAGTCTTCAAACCTGTGGATTCCTGAAGGATTTCCTGTAGGATTTGGTAAAGGGGTGGGGGTGGGAGTGCTACAGATCCACTGCTTCCCTCTCTTCCATATCATTCACTGCAGATCTGCTGGATTCAGTTTCCTACCATGTGCAGTATCAAAGTGGATAAGCATAAACTATATAAAGATACTTCCAAAGACTAGCTTCCTCTGGAATGACCTAACAGAACACCAGGCAGCAGGTTTAATGCAAGAAGTAAAGAATACCATATCCAGATTTTAAAAAAAGAGAAGGAATTCAGGTAGGAACAACTTAGAATTTTGCCAGATTCCCTCCTTCCTTCAAAGAGCTGTGAACTTAAATGTCTTTGAGTAATGAGGAGCTTTGTTTTAAATCCCGTTTGAAAAACATAATCCCCTGTTCCCCTGTGACCCACAGCATTCTGCTGGTTCTGTGACTCAATACAAACTCAGATGGAAGAACAGCACTATCTGCCAATCAGCACCATTTCCTAGTGCTCTTAAGTTTTCTCTTGACGTCTCACTTTCCAATAATGCTCTAGCTCGATCCTAGCTGCCTTGTGTGACCTGATAACTACATGAAGATGATATAGTTGCAGAATATGGATCTTTATAAAGCTTCAGTGCTGCAAAAAGCCACACAAATAATTTTGTCTGGTGGTTAAGTCCAGGAATATTTGCAATAGACCACACCATCAAAGAGGGAAATTGGTACAAGGTGTTTGTTTCCACACAGTAAATCACTTTTAACAAATTGTGCGTATTTTCTGAATAAGGCATCAGTCCCACAAATCAGTCCCACAGGCATCAGTCCCACAAATCTCATGATCTAGTTTAACACATGGCAAATTCAGCTTCCTATAAACTAATGCACAATATCATGTCCTGCAGCAAATATCTGAGATGTAAAGTTTAGTGGCAGAGCTATACCACTGTTGTTTATCATTTGTATTACAGTAATACTTAATGACCCTACTCATGAGCTGGGTCTCATGCTAGCTGCTGTACAAATGTATAGTAAGAAACAGTCCTGGCCCTGGAAAGCATACAGTTTAAATAATCCAGACAGCTGTGTGGGGAAGAGGCTTTTCCAAGGCCACAGCAGTTCAGTGGCAAAACTGGGAATAGAATCCAGGTCTCCTGAGAGCTCTACTCACCAGACTGTATTATGCCTTAAAGTTTACATGCTCTATGCATTTCATGAGAACTGTCACGCTCAACCCCTTTAACACAGATCTTTGGGCATCCTGTCTCATCAGTTCACTTTTTACAGATGGACCCAACACTAAATATTTTCCAGCTTTAAAAAACTTTATTGGAAAAGGCAATCTCAATCAAAATCTCAATTGTAATTGATTTATTTTTAGGTGAAGTTTATGAGGGGCCCTAAAGGCATTTTTTATAACATTATGATTCAAGAGGAGTGTGGAGATCTGTCAGACAATTTAACCAGCTGATGACACCTAAGAAAGTTTTAATGTTACACACATGTAACAAAAACTGAGAGAGAAAAGGTGAATGAATTTTGAAAGTGAAGGGTTTCCTGTTTTGTGAAGCAGGACATACAATTACCCACTCTAAGTTTTACGCAGAATGATGCCTCAATGTAGTCCCCACTTAACAGGAGGTTCGTTTCAGATTGCCACAGTCTGTTTTAGGTTTTTGTAATGTTTTGACCTTACAAATGTGGACTGAGATGGGAGTTAAGTAGAATAAAAAGTCGTATTTGTTGTAGTTAGATCATTTACAACACTCTTCTCTATGTTATTAGCTTTACGTCACATTGTGGGCTTGGTTCTACTCTTAATAGTGTAAATCAGGAGTAACTTCACTGATGTCAAGGAAATTACTCTGGAGTAACAACAAAATCAAGCACTTGGATGTACAGTCAGGCTTAATCAAAAGGCTACTGGGTACACTGCCTGGATTTCACTTCATAATTTTGGTGATTAAATACAATCAGTGCTTGTTCAAATTCAGTACTGGGTGAACAATTGATTACCCTTTGTTAATAATTATTATTATCCTAAAGTTATAAAGCCAAAACACAAATTTCAGTGAGTTATACAAAACCAGCACTTAGTTTTGAGGATTGAATTTTCAGCAGTAACACCCAACTGCACTTGTGCCTGTGCAATTGTATCCCTATTTATGTACATCCTTAAGTCAACTTTAAGGAATCAAAATGGTGTGAAAACTATGCAAAATACAGCATGGTAAATTGTTGGTTCTGATTGTTACTGTTCCAAAGTTACAACCTCTGGAAGTTGAAACTTACAAGATTCATAGAATTTTAGACTCACTAAGATTCTGATCCTTCACTGAGAACCATGAAGGCAGACCCTTTTGTTTGCCCAGAGTACCACAGAATTCAGTGAGGGTCCAATAGTACCTTTTCTCCATGAAGAACTGAGGTCCAAACTAAGCTTTTTGGACAGTCTTTATTCAGTGTTTGTACGGCACCTATCACAGTGACAGACTCCGAAGAACTACTGCAGTACAAACACATAGTTTCTCCAATTTACATTATTATCTATCTCTTTTCACTGCGGGTATTTATATATTTTTTCCAATACCATTCATAAAATGCAATAAATTGTGGCTTGCATGCATATTGACTTATGCCATTATGTACGTACAGACTTTGTAGTTAAAAGCTTTCCAGTTGCTTTACATACATTAAATATGACATTAGAATTTCCAGTACTTATAAACAAGTATAGTGAATGCTGTAAATATAGAGATAACTTTAGCTGAAATTGCTGGCAAATTTTAAAATCCTCTATTTAATTCCAAGGTAATGCTGGATTTCTTAAAATTAAGGAATTTGTCCTAGTCTTAGAATTAACTTGAATACAAAAGTTATGTTGGAAACAATTGCACAAAGAATGTTGCTATTTTCCATTAAAAAATGCCATTAGGAAAAACACAAACACTGGAAATTCCCACAAATGGGTCATGGGACAGGACTTAGGTGACTGACAGTATTAGTCATGTATTTTTGGCTAATATAACGCTTCTGGCTTGTGCCACTGGGAGCAACCAGGGCCAGCTCCAACATGATTTGAGATCCTTTCTAAAACAGAACATGTATCTCCAGCTCCCAAAATCTTATCAGCTCCTACGCTTTAGGAACTTAAAATGTACATTGCTTGGTCCTCTTTACTGGTATCTTCTTCCCTACTTGCAAGCACACAGGTGTCCTTGGGACTATGAAACCATAAACAGTTTTATCTGGTAAAACACAATACCTATTTTTACACAAAAAATAAAGATGAGCAAAACTCAAACAGTGCATTGGGGCTACGGCCGACTCCACGCTCCAAATATTAATTGCTGGGCTTACTGAGGCCTGGACCTCCTATCCACAATACAGTCACTGTACACCTAAACCCTCGCTGTCAAATGCAAAAAGTCAAGTGGATATTGGGGTGGTTCTCCTCTGGTTCAGACAATCTTGCAATACCTGGTTCTGCTCTAACCTGTGGTCCAGTACTGCAAAGTCAGCTTTCTATAATGTTCAAAACCTCTCTGTAAGAAGCCTAGAGCAAAGCAAGACCCCTTCCTGGAGCCTCTGGTCTCTTAGAGCCTCAGATTATCTGCTTGTTGAATTTGAATTTCTACCCAACCAGAGTCTGATATGGGTCATCTCAGGATGACCCACTTTGCCCAGGCTATGCCTTTCACAGTTTCTCCCTCTTCCCTAAATGTATTTACATGCACTATGTAATATTTCCAAAAACAGAACACAAACTCCTAAGATGATAGAATGCTGTAGAAATGCATTGGGGCAGAATAATAATGTATGTAAACTAAGCCTGCCAGAGATAGCTTGTTGTTTTCTCTTATGGGAGAGCAGAGAGATATTTGGGGGTTTCATTTTTTAAGCCTTTTAGCTCTGGGGGTCACATTCATAATTCATAAAACAAGGTTTGTTATATAGGCCCAGACTTGCGCAGAGCAAACCTACAGGAAGTCAGTTTTTGCTAGTTTTCTTCATAGTGGGTTTCTAAACTTTCCCTGAGAAATAGCTTGTCAAACTAAAGATTCCTGGTGCATTCATGAAAAAGGAATTTCCCTTTTTCATGAACTGGTTTAAATGATCATTGAAATGTTAATACTAAAAAGATAAAAATATAAAGCACAATTTTATAAATGTAATAGTAGCCTACTGAGAGAAGGCAAATATAATTTTGATAGGAAAGAAAGGAATTGATCACATGTTTTAGTGTAACTCCATAGAAAAGTAAGGTGATAGTAATAGAGTCCCTTGAAAGACAAGGGTCAGCTTATGAGGAAATTCTTATGAGGCCATAACCAGAAATGAGCTTTGACTGTCAATTTTAAGTAGCAAGTAAGTTAAACAATAGTAAATGAATGTTTGTTAATGTACCTAAGCACTACTAAAGAAAGGGATCACAAATTTTCATGCTATACCAAAGAACAGGCAAAATATTTATTTGCTAAAAAATGAATTTGAAATTAATATCTTCCCAGCAAACCCAACCTAAAAGTTTTAGGGTGCTTAATAGCTGCCCGTGCAGCTCAATTGCTTGATTAGAATTACATGATTAAGTGACAAGTATCAGAGGGGTAGCCGTGTTAGTCTGGATCTGTAAAAGCAGCAGAGAATCCTGTGGCACCTTATAGACTAACAGACGTTTTGGAGCGTGAGCTTATCCGTGGTGAATACCCACTCTCGTCATGACGCACGGTAGTGGAAATTTTCCAGCGGGCAGGTATATATATGCTAGCAAAGCAGCTAGAGATAACGAGGGTAGTTCAATCAGGGAGGGTTGAGGCCCTGTTCTAGCAGTAGAGGTGTGAAACCAAGAGAGGAGAAACTGGTTCTGTAATTGGCAAGCATTCACAGTCTTTGTTTAGTCCAGAGCTGATGGTGTCAATTTGCAGATGAACTGAAGCCTAGCAGTTTCTCTTGAAGTCTGGTCCTAAAGTTTTTTGTTGCAGGATGGCCACCTTAAGGTCTGCTATAGTGTGGCCAGGAGAGGTTAGAATGGCTCTCTACAGGTTTTTGTATATTAGCCCTCTGATATCTGCATTTGTGTCCATTTACCTATTTCCGGTAGTGACTGTCCAGTTTGGCCGATGTACATAGCAGAGGGGCATTGACTGGCATATAGATAGGCGTATATTACATGTTGGTGGACGTGCAGCGTGAATGAAACCAGTGATGGTATGGTATCTGGTTAGTCGCATCCTGTTTGTGGTTTGTCCGGCTTGGTGTAAGAGATTTCATGTGGCAGAGTGTGCATCGAGGTTTGTGCATGATTGCGTTCCTGAGCTAGAGTTCACTATGGGTAACGCGTGCAGTGTTTGCGTGAGAATACGTTTCAGGTTGGCAGGCCTGTCTGTTGGGCAAGGATCGGCCTGCTACCAAGACCCAGTGAAAGTGTTGGGATCATGTCCAGGATGGGTGTAGATCCCTGATGGATGCATTGGAGGGTTTAGCCATGGGGCTGTATGTGATGGCCAGTGAAGTCCTGTTGGTTTCTTCTTGGGTTTGGTCTTGCAGTAGGAGGCTTCTGGGTACACGTCTGGCTCTGTTGATCTGTTTCCTAATTTCCTCGTGACGGGTATTATAGTTTTGAAAATGCTTGGTGGAGATTTTGTAGGTGTTGGTCTCGTCTGAGGAGTTAGAGCAGATGCGGTTGTACCTCAGTGCTTGGCTGTAGACAATGGAGTCGTGTGATGTGGCCCTAGGATGGAAGCTGGAGTCATGAGGTAGGCGTAGCGGTCGGTAGGTTTTCGATATAGGGTGGTGTTAATGTGACCATCACATCACATTGACACCCATCAGCTCTGGACTAAATAAAGGACTGTGAAAGGCTTGCCAATTACAGAACAGTTTCTCCTCCCTGTGGTTTTCACACCTCTACTGCTAGAACAGGGCCTCACCCTCCCTGATTTGAACTAACCTCGTTATCTCTAGCTTGCTTGCTAGCATTATATATACCTGCCCCTGGAAATTTCCACTACTGCGTCTGACGAAGTGGGTATTCACCCACGAAAGCTCACGCTCCAAAACGTCTGTTAGTCTATAAGGTGCCATAGGATTCTCTGCTGCTTTTACATGATTAAGTGATTCCAACATATAAATCAAATCAGAATAAATAAGGAAAATAAACTCTTACTACTAAAGGTTACAAATAAATATTTATACAGGGGCTCATCTTGTTTATGTGTAACGAAGTCAAGACTATTGTAGGCAGATTTACTCAAGTCAACTTTATATGGCTCTAAATGGACTGTTTCAAACTAGTTTTATTAAAAGCATCAAGGAATGGGGAGACCTTTTGTCATAGCTTTCCTACTCAGATTTGAACCTTAGCGTTCATAACCTGAGAAGCTAGCATGAACCCTCTAAGCTTTTACCAGCTTAGATCTGATATCGGCTGCCACCAGCCAATTTCCAGTGTTTGGCTTACTCTGGTCTCCCCAAAACCTTCCCTGGGGAACCCCCAAGACTCAGATGCTCCTGAGTCTACAACAAAGGGAAAAAACCATTCCCCCCACCTCTCTCCACCCAGAATTTCCTCTCTGGGCTAACCTGAGAGTTACTGATGCAACTCTTTACATCCACAATACCAGAAGTATGTCTCTCTCTTCTTCCCAAAGAGACAAACCCAAGACAAGGAAACAGAAAAGATTCTATCTCTCTTCCCCCCTAGCTTCTTCCCGCCCTGGGACACTAGGAGAGTTAAACACAGAAGAGCAGCTTTTCCCCTCCCCCTGTCTTTCCTTTCTCTCACCAATTCCTGGTGGCTCAACTAGAAAAAAAATCAACAGGTCTTAAAAAATAAAACTTTTTAATAAAAAGAAAGAAAGAATAGAATAACAGTTCTCTTAATCTAGATGGTAAGATACAGGGTTTTCAACTTATAGAAAATGAATAAACAATAGAAAAGGGAATAAACACGCCTTATCCAAAAACAATACAATTTAAGTACTTATAGCCAAATACACAATAAAGACTCCACCAGCCAGATACACAGATGCAAATACAGCAAAACAATTTAAAAGACTATACTTTTGCTAACTTTGTACTTACAATCTGAACAGAAATTAGAAGGAGCTGGAAATAGATCCTCTCATAGCTGAGAGAGCACAGAACAGACAAAGACCCAAGACCAAGAAACACCGCCAAATTCCTCCTTTACTTGAAAAACTCCGGTTTCCTGATTGGTCCTCTTGTCAGGTGTTTGGTTCCCTTTGTTAACCCTTTACAGGTAAAAGAAACATTAACCCTTAGCTATCTGTTTATGACAACTTTACATAACCTCTAGAAATGTTCAAAATGAGCTTTGCAGAGAAGAAATGCTGCATTGTTCAAAGGAACATGTTTGTACAATATTAGATAATGAGGTTACAGCACACCCTGGGCAGCAAGTACCATAGGCAGGGAGAGGCTTGCCTCCCCAAACAGCCAGGCATGACCTTGCCCATGCTCTGCCCCCAGTACACCCCCTTTTCCCCCCCACTTCTGCTGTGCTTCCTGCCTTCCAGGGCTGGGGAGTCTGGGGCTGTGTCAGCCCCCCCCCTGTCGTGCTGGAGCAACATCAACCACTCTGGGGCTGGTGGGGAGGCTGGTTGCTGTGGGGAGGCTTTTGGCTGGGATGGGGGGCATGGAAGGGGCGGGGCTTTGGGTGGAAGGAGCAGGCTGGGAGCTAGCCCTAGACAGTAAAGTTCATATCGTTCTTCATATTTACTTGAGGTTAATATGGGAAGAGTGTGTATTGTGATTTGTATTTGTTCTGAATTCTCATTTGTCTTGGTAATGCAAATTATAATTGAATTGACATTTCAGCAGTTAACTGTTGCATTTCTAAATTTGGCTGAGTTGGCACCAACTGTCCCATAACCTCTAATTGGTCTACAGCTTGTCAGGCAAATTAACAAGGCCCTTTATTAAGGATGCATAACTCCATACTGGCACCAAAATTACCACCACACAATGACAGAATTGGAATAAGTTTATTATTGTGCAATTGAACTTTGATTTGTTGTAACTTCATTGATTGCTTTACAAGTTTTAACATTCCATGTTAGAGTCAGTTAAAATGTATTAGCAGTATCACAGAACAAGCTTTATTAAACACTAATTTCTGTCCTTAAAATCTGTATGGGTTAATATGAATTTATAAGCCTTGAATATATTCCTCAGCTCTTATGCAAATTAACCAAATGAATTAGAAACATGGTCGGATAATTTGTTAATTAAAATTACTTAAACAAGAAGTTTCAAATCATAGCCATCCAAATGTTCCCAACAATGAAAGTAAAGAAAAAGTTAGGAGAGAAAAAGACTAGCCAAAGCAGAAAGTCTAATGCACAAGCACCTAGAGTAGTTAAGCTCTGCTTCCCTGGGTTCATTTATTGTTCAAGAGTGATAAGGCATTAGTGAATGCCTCTTATCCACTTGTAACAGGTATAGAAATATATTGCTTGTTGGTTTAATGCAAAATATACCATCACATTTGTCTCAAGGTGCTGCCTCCCACTTTCAACTTCCATACTATTTTTTTTTGTGATGGTTTGGCACATCCCAAATCCCATAGTAAAGCTGTAATAAAAGGAAAATACTATTAAAACAATCATCTAAAAAGCTAAGCTTTAAATCCCAATCAGCTTTGGTACTTCTGGAGATAAAAAGATTAGAAAATAATTTTTACCCAACTGTGAACAAGGAATTGTTTTGCAGAAAAATCAAAATACCATACCTTGTAATAAAGCTTTAGGAAATAGCAATAAAACCTTTCCAAGCTGAATACTTAGCACTATTTCTGGAGGTTGTTGTTACATTAAATTGAAGGCTGTAAGTATTTTCAGCCAGCTGAAATAGAAGTATTTGTTCCCACCCACATAAACATGGCAACAATGAAGACACCACTAAGTTACACATTGGGTCAGAATCAGAAACAATTTATTTTACAATGGCATAGTCTGTAATTATTGTAATGTAAAGTAAATGTTCAGATACCAGGCTTTTATATTTGAAGTAGGAAGCAAAGGCAAGAGGTAGAACAAATTTAAATAATTTCAATTAAATGTAATAAATCTATTTAAATTGTAAAGTTAAGTCTGGAAATATTATGCAGATGCATATTAAGAAATGGAAGAAAATCAATAAAAAGGTTAAATTCATCCATGGAAGTGTGCAGAATTTAATTAGTTAATATGAAGGTGAGCAGCAGTTGTGCTAGGAATTTAGAGGTCTCTTGGTGCTCCAAGTGCTTGCAATGACAATTCAGCAACTCCTCTTGTTTGACAAGAGTCTCATCTTTCTTACATACTTCAGGGTAAATCTCTGGTGTGTAAGTCCCACACAGTCCTGTGTACTGCTTAAAGCTCAAGGTTGGCCTGAAAAATGCAAATTACATGGGCTGATGGAAAGGGCAAAATTGGCCATGAGATGGCCATTGTCTCAGATCATAAACTGGAGTAGCAGTGGTTGACCACTGCTGTACTACTCTGTATCTGTGTTGGAAAAGAGGATCTGGGGTCCTGATGTGCAGGAAAAAGTAGATGCAGGCCTACATCCTGCCTCCATTCCCCTCTGAAGTAGGTCTCATAGACTTTGTCAGAAGGGACCATCCTGATCATAGTCTGACCTCTTGCACAGCGCCCTACTCTCTGGCCAAGACAGCTGAATTTGTGCAGTGATCTTGTGATTTGCTTCTGATCTCTGACAACTTCCTACATGCTAATTTGAGCCAAATTCTGCTTGCTTTAGTCATAAGTATAATGCTGCTTAACAGTTATGGTGCGATTTTCATTTAAAGCAACTTATACGGGTTGGTAATCCTTACTACTCTCTTTTTGCAGATGGACATATGGAGGTAATGTGGTGTTGAGGTCTGTAGGAACTATGGAGCTTAGCACCACTGAAAATCAGGCCAAAATGACTTGTCCAAGGTCACACAGGACTAGATGGTCAGTTTATAATCTACTCTAGGTGCAGGGCATCATGCAGAAGAACAGAGAATGATACCTCCCTTGCTCCCAATTAACTCTGGATAATGAGGGGATGCTGGGGAGTAAATTACTTTACTCATTTAATGGCGCAGTCTACTCCTTTCCCTCCCTCCCATGCCTGTTTGGATACTTTCACTTGCATGTAGGGGTGGGGGCAAAACAGAATCATTGCTCTTTCCACTTCCTGCTTTTCTCCACCATCACCTCTCCATGCTTACTTACAACAGGGAAGTAGCACCTGCTCTCCCATCTGTCACCAGTGTCACAATCTGAATGTGGGGGGCAGGGACATTAGTCCTCCTTATTTCTTGTATACCTGAAAAAGTGCAGTGACAGTTTAACCCACAGCATAAAATGATTACTATGGTCCTGTGTATTTTGCCTCAACAGACCAGGACAAATTATGTCATGCAAAGTCCACCATATATTTATTTTTGGGATAAATTAATTCCATTGTTTTTTGGAGGGTTCCCTCAATGACAAAAGTGCAGATTAGATTGTAAGAGTTAAATGAAATGTAGAAATGGATACCTCTGTTACAAAGTGAGATTGGAAACTTAATTGGGAAAAGACATGGTTGGTGTCAATATGTTATTGCAGAAGAGATTTGCTTTATAGATGTACTTATATGACTTTTTAGTCAACTCTCTGTATTGGAGTAAGTCTCAGCTTTTCAAAGCAGCAAAGAACTGGCAGGATGGGTCATGCACAATTGTGAGGTTTTTTTGAGAACTTAAATTTTCAAAAATTACAAGACTTTTTGAACTGTTCATTCCCTTCAGATCTAGGAGCTTTTTTGCAGGGGTTTATTGGCCATATAGATTGCTTTTCTCAAATCAAAAAGGCTTGACAAGTCATCGGATACTTGCCAGCATGCTACACAGAGACTTATTTTTGGAAATGATTCCCAAAGAGGGATATGGGATCCAGGACATTGGGCATATTACTGCAACTGAAAGACTTACCACTTGGTTTCAGGGAAAGTAGGATGACTTTGAATAAGCCTGACAATCCTTTATGGAACACAGAGATTTGTAATTGATTGACTTCTCTCCCACAGGGTTGTGGGTATGGTTTACTGTTAGGGTCTTTTAAGGCAGAACTCTGAAGTAGCTCTTCTGCTATATTGTGTACAACTTTAATAGCTTTCTGTTGATTTAAGGGTGTTGTAGCTATTTCCTAGTTGTCAGAAACACTGCTCTCCATCTATGCAAGCATTAGTGTCTTTTAGTATGGCTTTAAGCATACTAATTCCAGCATGTGTATCAAGATTAGTGCAATTAGAAGCAGCAGTTCACTAAATGTTCCTTGATTTGGATGTCCTCTCCATATTCACATATTGGGCCATCCTTCATTTTTCCATGTATGTAGTAGTTAATCTCCACACCTGTTTGAGGTTCTAATGCTGTTTGGAGGTGGGGTCAGAGATATTCAGAAATGGACGAGTCTGGGTTTTTTATCATAGAGTCATATTCTCATATTATTGCTTCTTCTCTTCAGAACAAGTGGCGCCATCGTCTCCATCAGGTATCAAAGTCCATGACAGAAGCCACCTTCTACAGCTTGAAGAGA
Source organism: Chelonoidis abingdonii (assembly GCF_003597395.2). Lineage (NCBI taxonomy): Eukaryota > Metazoa > Chordata > Testudines > Testudinidae > Chelonoidis > Chelonoidis abingdonii. The sequence continues at coordinate 175,360,680 of NC_133769.1, read as the reverse complement.
AAAAAACCCTATAGGAAACAAGCAGCTCCCAACCAATGTACTATTTGCAATAACTGCCAAAGATCATGCAAGTCTCAGATTGGACTACTCAGTCACATGAGACATTGAAAACCATCTACATCATAGGCTGCAATTCCCACTGTCTCTCGCAGATGAAAGGATGCCAACAGTCTTCAGAGGGGTGGTGATCAGATGCCTGAGGATAGGAAAATAAGCAGTCAGTATTGACTTCAAAACTCCCATGACAATTTTCATAGAAGTATTCAACTATACCCTGACAAATTTTCATTTGTATACTACTTCCCCATACTGGCACACGATATTCTGTTGCTGAGAAGATGAGGGCCAAGATGGCTGTCTGAAAGATGTGAGTGTCTGTTCCCCAACTGTTCTCAGTTTGTGTTTGGGTGATATTATTCCTCATCTTTATTTTGGTAGTGGTCTTGTCAAATGATGGTGGTATGTGAAGCTATGATCCAGAACCACTCCAAGATATTTCAGGAACTCCTATGCCTGAGACTTGTGCTGCAGAAAGTGACATTTAGACACTTTGTGTGGTGGTGGCTCAGGTGGAATGTAGAGACAGCTGCTTTTTTGAGAGTTTAGTCAGAGTTTCCATAGCTACCACTCCATTTGTTTTTCAAATTTTCTGTGAAAATGCATTCCACTTGAGTGAAAGTGCTGGCTTGAATATATATACTTGATCAGTCTAAGTTACACCTTAATTTACTCTTTAGTAGCCTAACAACGAGCTCCTTGGGTAGAATTAATGAAGACAATTTGGGCTTTGCAAAGCATGTGTTTGTAAGTTCATAGCTCAAGAATTGATGGTACTAAACATCAAAAGTTGTCTCCATTTTCTTTTGATATATTGATTAATTTGTATCAATTATGTCAGCAATTGATTAATTTAGAACCATTCTTAAGCTCTGTTCTAACACATAATTGCTCACTGATATGTTGAATCCAACCAGAGGTATCTGAGCCCATGCTGTCTTTTCTAATGGTGGTGGCAGAGGGGTAGCTCTTTTAAACCTAGTGGTTAATGCTGTTGTTCTAGCTCTTTATTATAATAATCCTCGCTACATTTGCACTTTAGCTTTCCTTATTGTCTGTCCTTTATCCTTGTTAAACATGAGTATATGGTATACAAATGTCATCTTCAAAGATCATGGTTCCTCTGGTTAAAATCTGTTCTCTCTCTTCTTCAAATGAATCTGCTCTTGGTGGTGTTTCTGTTGAACAACTGAATTTTAAAAGGAAAAGTGAACCCAGATGCTCAGATTGTCTTTTTTAACAGGGAAACAGCTAACTGACATCACAAGAGATTTGCTTTTGGAAGAGATTAAAGTCCCAGTCTATATTGGTAAATATCTGTAGGGGACTCGCATTATAGAGAGAAATAAATCTGATTTTATCCTAATAATTTATTTTTGATTGGCACGCTATGGGTAAACAGTGAAGTATATGGAATATACCGAAGATAAATGAGGTGCACAGGAAGTAACACACTTATATTAAGTCATTCCTATGCTGGTAGTAGGAAAACTGATATGTGGTGCAATAATGTGTAAGCACGCAGGCATATAGAGTCTTATATGGCCCCCATTGCGATCGTACCTTAGTGCGTCATAATCTTGGATGTATTTATCCTTACAACATCCCTATAAAGTAGAATCGCTGTCATGTCTGAGCATCAACATAATATCCTGTGACTCAAAAATAATATCTGCTGCAAGTGATGCAGGGGACTGTTATGTTTTCAGGGGTTGCTGTCATAGTATTAATCCTCAATTTGAACATAGACGTTCAGAATATGAAGTGACGAAGCATAAGTTCTCTAAGCTTTAATCTCCATCTTAGATCTTGATAGAGCTGCCACCAGATCAGGAATTGTAGGGGCCTGATCCCCCCTTTCCTCTCTTGGTGTCCCAACCCTCCTCTGGGTGGGACACCCAGATTCCAAATCCTTGATGCTAAAGCAGGAGAGAAACCCCTTCCCCCCTCCTGCCCAGGCTTGCTCTTGTCTGGCCTGCAGTACAAGAAACCGGTTTCTCTGCTTCCCAAGAGATAACGTCTCTGCCCTCAGGACAATTGAGATGCAGAAATTACCAACAGCTTGGCTTTGCCTTTCCCGTGCCTGCCTTCCCGTGAGGGAGACAGGTACTGATACAGAGGTTTCACTTTCTCTGCCTATTAGAAAAAGAAACTTTCACAAGGTTAAAAGAAAACTTTATAGAAAAAAAGAAGAATATAAAACATAATCTTGCATTAAGAACTCAATACAGTCTTGCTTATAAGAAATAGGAAGAAACAGTCTGATTTAAAAAGATAGCCGATTAAACACGTCCAACAATCCACATACATGTAAATACAACCCAAAGCCTCATAAGCCGAATTGCTTTGGGGTTCTTTGTACTTCACAGATGTGTAGGAGAAACTGTGAGATAGATGCAGTTAGAGAAAGCTGTTAATCACAGCTGAGAAACAACAAGACACACCATCCACATCATTCGTACACACAAGTCCTCATGAGCCGCATTGCTTCCCTTTTCCTTTGTCCTCACAGATGTTTAGTATAATATTTGAAATAAGAAGGAGTTAGGAGGAAACCTTGTTTCCTCACCCGAGAAAACAAAAAGACCCGAGTATACAAATTCCCGCCCCTGACTTTAAACAATCCAATCTCTGATTGGTCCTCTGGTCAGGTGTTTGGTTACCCTTTCCAGGTAAAGAAACTTAACCCTACCTTACTATCTATTATGACCCCCCCCCAAATCACCGACAGTAGAAAGTTTCACTAGAACTCTAGGTGAGTTCTACCTAGAACTCTAAAACAACAGAGGAATACAACACTGCACATAGAAATAAAGCATGCACAGTACAGACTTCAACATCTTCAGCAAGGTTTAACCAGTGTTTTTGGAACTCCTGAAATGTGTGATTTGACAATCAACCCTTGGAGAGCTAGACTCCACGAAGAAGATTTTTGGTTGTTTCTTTTGGCTGTATGAAGCCACTTTAGCGCAGCATGGTCAATTTGTAGCTGGAACCGCCATTCCAAATGTATGGCGTAGCTTTTCCAGGCATACACAATGCATAGCATCCTTTCACTGACTGACCAGTATCAGAAGGCCCACTACCTGGCGAAATGTCTGTTAGGGCCTGGTAACTGCTTTAGCTGTGTGTTACTAGAGCCATTGTCTTGGCCATCGGGTAGCCAAGTCCATGAAATCATACGTACTGCTTTCCCTGGGTGTCTTTGTCGGAAAGACCCAGAATATCCACGCTACTTGCTGAAATGGGACCTCAATGATGGGGGGTGGCTGGAGAGGGCCCGGACCAGATTTGAGGCTTTGCCACTGTTTGGCACACCTCACAAGACTGGACATACTGGGCCTTCCTTGCCCATCCCCTCCAGTAGAAGATTTCTCCAACCTGTCTTTGGTTGTTTCACCCCAGCATGACACTGGAGATCATGGCTAGCTTAAGAGAGCTTCCCCCTGTACTAGTTGGAACACACAACCGTTGTGCGGCTGCCATCTCTCGGGCGTCCACCAGAAAGAATTTCCTTGTATAAAAGTCCTTGGTGTATACCAACCGTGATCGGTCAGAAGAGCTGAGAGCGGTGGGTTGCTCCGTGCCGCACCCAAGCTTTCTGAAGGCTGTTCTGCTTCTGCCAGTCTGGAATGTTCCTTGAAGCTGGGGACACCAGTTCTTCCTCAGACTGGGGACTTGGCTTGGTCCCTTTGGAAGAGATGTAGATGATGGGGTTGTTTTTGTAGCTGGTGTACCTCTGTCCGTGTGCACCGGTGGTATTTCAGGCTTGCCTGAGCCTCCTTCGGTATGGTTGTTCGTTGCTTCTGCCAGTGGTCAGGCTCGTTTGGTCCCTTTCTGGCGTGGGTTGAAGAGGTGGTTGCACTTGCTGTGCTGGTGGGGTTGCTGTTCAGTTCCGGTCTGGGACTGGAGGTGCTGTGGGCTGGTTTAGCCGTTGACATGGGAATCCGGGTTCACTACTCAGTCTTGGGTGTCTGGTCGCACAGACAGGTTGTCTGTGTCCTCACCTGCTTTATAGTTGGGAAATTTCCGGTGTGGTTGAACCCAACTGGTGTCGAGGGTTAGGAGTGGTGGAGCCTTTTGCCTAGCCAGCTCCATCTCTAAGGCCTGCTGTGGGCCTCTCTGTATGCAGGTCGTTGGAAGGCTGTCTCTTCTTCTTGTTGTTTTCTATGGTAGGCCAGCTCAAGTTCCAGAGTTTTTTGTGGCTGCCTCTTCTTCTTCTTGTTTTCTTTGTGTGCTGCCTCTTCTTCTCTTGTTTCCTTTATGTGCTGCCTGTTGAGTGGTTCTCTTGTAGCTTTAATTGCAGCTGCTTTTGTTATTTCGAGATCCTTAAGTTTTTGTTCAGTGTTTATGTTATTGTGTTGGAGTGCCCTTCTGGTTGTGTTCCTGAATTGCCGACTTCTGTCTCTGAGAGCTGCTTAGTAGTCCTGTTTGCTACCTGTCTGTGTGATTGGTTCAATTGCCTACACAAAGCAACTGTATTCACCTGTGTGCGATCTTGTGGCTGGGATAGTTGACTCGCAAAGGGAGTGCTATTGTTTCACCAACGACCGTTAATGGGTCTTAATGACTTTGCTACAAAGCAAGCTGCTAGAGCAAGCAGGGGGAAAAATGCAAGCTGCTAACAGCAAGCAGGAAAAAAATTCCTTTCTCTCTAGCACTTTAAACCCAATCCCTTCCTCATGCTAATCCTAGCAGGAAAAAGATAAGTAGCTTGGCCTTTGGATTTATAATCCACCACTGCTCACCATGTCATAGTATTTAATCCTCAATTAACATTAGAGTTAATATGAAGTACTAGCATGAAGTTCTCTAAGCTTAATCTCCATTAGATCTGATAGGTGCCACCAGATCAGGAATTGCTGGGGCCTGTATCCCCCTTTCCTCTCTCTGGTGTCCCCAACCCTCCCTGTGGGACACCCAGATTCCAATCCCTTGGATGCTTAAAGCAGGGGAGAAACCCCTTCCCCCTCTCCCAGGCTTGCCTCTTGGTCTAGCCTGCCAGTATCAAGAAACCGGTTTCTCTGCTCCCAAGAGATAAGTTTCTTGCCCTCAGGACAATTGAGATGCAAAATACCAACAGCTTGGCTTGCCTTCCCGTGCCTGCCTTCCGTGAGGGAGACAGGTACCTGATACAGAGGTTTCACTTCTCTGCCTTACTAGAAAAGAAACTTTCACAAGGTTTAAAAGAAAACTTATAGAAAAAAAAGAAGAAATAAAAATAATCTTGCATAAGAGAACATCAATACAGGCTCTTGCTTATAAAAATAGGAAACAGTCTGATTTAAAGATAGCCCGATTAAACAGTCCAACCAATCACATACATGTAAATACAACCCAAAGCTCCTCATACGCGAATTTGCTTCGTTTCCTTTGTCCTCACAGATGTTTAGTATATATTGAAATAAGAAAGGGTTAGGAAACATTGTTTACTCACAGCCGAGAAAACCAAAAGACCCCGAGTATACAAATTCCCGCCCCTGACTTTAAACAATCCAATTCTCTGATTGGTCCTCTGGTCAGGTGTTTGGTTACCCTTTCCAGGTAAAAGAAACTTAACCCTTACCTTACCTATCTATTTATGACAGTTGCTATGACTTTTACTGAATATATAAATCACACATAGACAGAGAACTTGGAACTGATCCTTGAGCCATCTATGTACCGTTATCTCCATCTTACAAATGGGGAACTGAGGCACAAAGAGATTAATTTGCTCAAGGCTATACAAGGAATCTGTGGCAAAACAGAGAACTGAACCTGAGTCCAGGTTAGGACCCCAGCCACTCAGCTATTCTTCCTCTCTTACTAATTGCCTAGCTTGTCATAGTGCCATTGTACTCTGACCCAACTCCTTCTGAAGACTGAGAGATTTCTACTGATTTCCATAGGCACTGGATGACTTGGCACTTAGGATGTTTTGCATGACTGCTGCATTTTCCTGGATGGTCAGGATCACTTTGTTCAGGGCTGAAGTGGTGTCTATTTATTCTTACATACATTGAGAATTTTCTGTCTTTCTCACCTTAGGCTGGCTGTTATCTGAGCAGGGCTCTAAAGCAGGGTTCTAATTCCTTCCATCTCTTACTTTTGTAACCTTGTCTACTTACATGTTAACTGTAGGGATCTCTTTTTAAATGAAGACACATTTAAATGAATTTACATTTAAAAATTTGCCTGATGACTTTTACAGGAACTTTTACGGGGACTTTTATAGTGTTAATCAATGGAACTCACTTCCAGAACAAGAAATCCCCTGCAGAAGACTCCAGGATTGTAAATAGTATTGTTCTGAATGTTATGCACGATACTCAGATTTGTTTTTAACAAACTGTGGCTTGAAGCTATTTTGCAAGCTATTATGTATCATCTTTGTTGTCCCATTGCAGTCAGTGGCAAAATTGCTATTCATCTTGATGGGACCCTAAAAAAGTCCTGCGTTTTTGGATTGGCTGTGGCAATATATAATTTTACCCTTTGAATTAGTAAACTGTAGTAATTTTATTTGTTGATTTTCCTGGTGAGTAATACATATAGGTACTGACCTGGTATAGTAGTTCTCATGAATTTGGAAAATCTATAGCAGATCTCGAAAGGATTTTCCTGTGCTATTCATTTTCTGCTCTATAATACATAGTGGCTTATTTCTGCTATTGTTGGGGTGGGGAGAAGTGACCTTTTTGAATCACATTTTTATGCTTATCTTGAGGCTACATAATACTTCCTTGTTTCTGTGAGACATAAAACCTATATATACAGCATTAATGACATTTGGTTTTATTTAAGAAAACACAATTAGTTTTAAACATATATTTCAAAGTTCTTCAATCTTCTGACTTCTAATTTGCTGCTGGCCTTGTTGAAGCCTATGGAGGGACAAGAAATAAACTTGAAATTTAGGGGCTGCATGGCAGTTTTACTTCCATGCCCTGATTTTAGGGAAAGTTCAATTCAAATGCACCCTACAAGCTGGTTGCATGTGAAAAATGGTGGGAAAAGAGAGCTAATACTCATAGGAAGAGGTGAGCTTCACTCTTTTCCAGCCACTTGGGCTGATGTAGTGGCATTCTGGGAAGTTCTCTGGGACGCTTTGCATAGACGTTTTTGCCATTTTATTTCACTTTTGAGTGTTTTTGTGCTAATCAAATTTTGCTTTTCTGTGAACATAACTATTTTCACATGAAATGCCTGAAGAGTTTCAATTTTGGGCTTTCAATATCTGAGTTTGGAATGTGGCTTTGAAACCACCATTTTCTGAGAATGGGCTCGTTTTTTGCTTGGAAATGTTTTTGTGTTTTTTTTTTCCTCACTGCCATAAGGTATGAGAATTTCCAGCATGGAAGTGTCAATATATTTTTAAAGGAAATGGGTCTCTTTTCATGTGTTATAAAATGCAAACCTCCTCCCGTAAATTTAAAATAGTTTAGTCTGTTCATACTTTGCACATCTAAAATCAAAAAACCAACTCCTCAGGTGGTTAATTTCAATTGCTTCATTGATTTTAATGGGACAATGCCAATGTCTACCCTCTAAGGATCCGGACTAACATGTGGTGACCCTAAACAAGCCCTTGGTGACATTACATTGTCATGACATGGTGTTATATTAGCTTGCCACTTCCCAACATGAAAATGATGTGGTACAGATGTCAAAGATAATACAAAAAGGCTTTGCCCTGCAGGTATCAAACCTAGATAAATCCTACCAGGTACACGGATAACTTTTTAAAATGGCCTTTGCATAAAGCCAGCAACTGCAACATTCAAGTGTTTCTGTATAGTACGTCAGAGAAAGGTGCTATTTTTTAAAAAAAGAAATGTGGTTGTTCACAGGACCCTACATTTAAGAAGACAGACTTGTTCTCTGTTCCTCAGTGGAAAAGCTTATTTTATGGTTTGGGGAAATGTCCTGAATATCACAACAATGATGCTAAGTTATTTGTGTGGCCTGCTTCTGCAACTACTTATGCTGTAAGTATACTTAAATACTTACTTTCACATGAGTGTTCCTGGTGAAGCCAACAGGATTACACACATGAGTGTCATTATTTACATGTATATGTATTTTCAGGATCAGGCCCTTGTCTTGTAATTTATTTCAGTGTATTTAAAGAATCTAAATTTTTATTATTATTCCCTACCTAACAATCTAAGTGGTGTCCAAATATCAGGTAAACATTACTTGTGTCAATTTCAAAAGTTTTTTTTAAAAAGTAATTTGATACCAACTTACTTGAGAATATGTAATACATGGGACTAATGATTTTCTGTGTTCAACTTGTAACATCTTAAATGGGTCTGAATTCAGAATTTCCCTGTGAAAATCAGGCCTCTTAAAGATGACTAAAATTGGGCATCCAAATATCATTAGTCACTTTGGAAAATCTGAGTTTAGATTAGCATTGATAAAAGCCTTCATTAAACATCAGTAAGAAGACGTAGAAAAATCTGTCTCCATGGAATCAACTGAATTGCTTTCTCCAACAGTAACATTTAAATTTTTTGAAATAACATTTTTAAATTTAATGTGTTAGTCTAAACAACAATAAAACCATCAAACTTCCTATGAGTCACTGTGGTATGGACCTGGAAACAGTTCTGGTTTCTGATAAATCTCATATTTGCTCTTAGTTTTCTGGTGAATTAAAATGGAAAATCAGTACTGCTGATATTTTAACATCTTTCAACATTGAGAATAAATGTGGGTGTCATTAAAGAAAATGGGAGTTTTGCTTTTGATGTCAGTAGAACTAGGATTTAAGGTTTACTAGTCTCAAAAGTAAAAGAGACCTATTCCCAGAAACCTTTTATAGTTTTTGAGAAAGCCCTTCTGAAAACCTAGTTGAAGCCCTAAAATTAGATATTTCTATTGTTGTTGCTGTATATTTTTTTCTGATCGTATTTATCTGAAACACATCATCTAGATGAATCTTGGACTCCTGAAGACTGTGATGGAAGTGAAGTACTCCAAATATGATGGGGCAATGAGATAAGCCTTAAGGAGATAATATAGTTGCATTCATCTTCTCTTTGTTAGTGACAAACAATTACAATTACTTCAGTTTTTGTCTATGACTGGGTTTATAGTTTTAACACCAGTAGGCTCACCATGAAGTCTTCAAGTCAGACTGACCTTGCTTTTTAATTGTTTTAATTGATTCCCCCTTTCGAATTCTTTAACTTATCGGGAACTATTAGGAATGATGAATGGTTTTGGATAAAATAACCATTACTCAGCTCTGAAGTTTTGCCCAAGGACCAAACTGTAACCCTAATTTTGTTTGTTAATTCTAAAGCATTCAGATGCAGTGACCATAATTTATATATCTGAATTTGTCAAAGATTATCACTGAAGACTATTACATACACTATCACAATTTTACTTAAAGTATGAGATAATTGTTTTATGGTAGTGACCATTAGATGTGGAGTGTTTCACAGTCCTGAGCAACATAAGTTGTACAGACATAAGTGCTTGTGTAGACATAGCCAAAAACTGACTTTATAGCCTGGTTTTGCCATGGAGTTGGAAGTCCTGTCCAACGCTCCATTACCCTTGGGATCTATTTCAGTATATGGGTTACTTGCCAGCAGATTTTAAATATCATACAGTTTTTCAAAGGAAAGTTCTGAATCTAAAAGCTTTGAATGAAGTCTTTTGCCATGTCAGATACCATAGATTAGCAATTTCCCTAAATGATGTTTAATGCTAATTACTTCAGGGTCAATGAGCTATAACCAAAAAATCTTTAATAAGGCTTCATTCTTATGAGGGTCATAATGAGTATTTTCCCTTACCCATATTTAACTTTTTATGTGTATCTGTTCACTCCTAACCTGTGCTTGCAGCTACACTAATGCATAAGTCAGTACTTTGGTTTTCAAGTTACACTCATCAAATATGCCTCCTACTCATGCAGAGAGTTTTTGTAGGAGGCGCGCATAACTCAGTTCTCTTTAGCACGACAGCCCCATGTTCAATATGTTCCTCTAGTTTTGTTGCCTCTGTGCTCTCTAAAATTAAATAGTCTAAAATGACAGTTTTCATCAGCAATAGGCTAATGGTTCAAATTTGCGAAAAGGCTAAATATTTTGACTGTGGACAAGTGTTTTTATTTTATTTTATTTTATTTTTCAATTTGTAATACCACTCTGGTCTATTACTAATAGATGTTATTTATTTATTTATTTTGCTCTCCTCCTCTCACACTTCAAGAATCCCAACCACCAATCTTTTTTTCTTGTCACTGCTGTAAGTGGTGGCTGAGGTACAAATAGTAGAACCAGATGACTAAGACAAATATGTTTCTGTGAGTATTCACTGGCATTTAAAAATGAATTTGCTTCAGTGGCATTTGTGGACCCCTTGTATGTGTGTTTTTTGCAAACATTCAAACAATTATCAGAGGGGTATCCGTGTTAGTCTGGATCTGTAAAATTGAATTTTCATTGCTCTAGTGCCTGGAAAAAAGGAATTTCAGGGTTACATGTTTGGGCTAAAACACAGATATTTTGGGGTGAAATTCCAGTGTTTGATATGCATGGAGTCAGACAAGATCATCTTTGTCCCTTCTGGCTGTAACATTTCAGTATTGCCAAACCTTCATGAATCAGACCCCACAAAATCATGAGATTTGATTCAAAATAGTAAATTTGAACTATATTTTATTTGCCTTCTGATTTCTGAGTGTTTGAGGTTTCCTGTTTTCAAACTTGTTTCTCTGTCATGAGGGTTAGAAACTTTTTTTTTTTAATGAAAGATTAAATTCTCATGAAATCTCAGGACTAAAGGGACTTTAAGAAAAATACCAAATATTTTGAGCTCCGTAATAAAATCACAAGAATTGTTAATGGTAGAATCTATGCAGTATTCGCCATTAACAGAAGTGCCAGATTGTGATGGCTAAACTATTCAGGTTCCAGTACACAGAATGGTCCCTTGTCATTTGCCTAGATCATAAACCCCTCTGTTTGAAAGACCAATTCCTCTGTTCTTTACTGCTGTGACTATTTCTTTTAGTTGTATGCTGAGGAAAAGTAAAGGTGTTTTAGAAATGAGACATTAACACAGGAGGGAAATAAGGTTCTAAAAGTTGCTTTCCAAAGTCCTGATATGGAAGGATTTAAATAAACTAGACAGATATTACTAGAGTATTACTAGAGCTGGGTATTTTTTTTTTTGGTGACTATTAAATATGCTGAAAAATGCATTTTGGGGGGGCAAATTCAGCAAATATTTTCGGCCAAAAAACAAACAAATTGACATTGAAAATGTTTCATTGAACACAAAACATTTTATGGTTGGTCTTACTTTTTCATTTTGATGAACAAAACCAAAAGAAAGACAGTTTCATTTCAAAGCAAAACAATTTAAAAAAAAAATTATGGCTAGCTACCAAATCGAAAACATAAATTTTTGTTCTGCTGTAAATATAACTACAGCTCAAATCAAACATAGATGTGTAATTACTTTGTGTGAATCTATTAATAGAAAATTCAATGTATACTAGTCTGAAATCAGCAGGAGTTCTTACAGTAGTCTTTGTGCATAATGCCTAGTGTCCCAGAATGAGCAACATTTAAAGCTTTCTAAGATTCTCTACTTCGGTTTTATGTGTTCAGATTTTGAATACTTGGTATCTAATACTTAGTGAATTGTTCCTGATCTACAGTGAAAAGAAATTCACAAAAAGCATGTGGCATAATTCTGAATAACACATGAATTTGAAGGAACTGCAATTTGAAGAAGTCAATGCGCACACAGAAAGAGCAAAATTTATAAAATAGGTAATTTTACTGTGAATCTGTTGGCTGTTGCCAAAAGTATGGACCAATTCCTCTACAAATCATTGATACTGACCGAGAATTTCATCCATTTTTGAGAATATCTTCAAAATCTCTAAACTTTGGGTGAATCTATGGATAATTCTCAAAAAATTAGTTATTTTGAAAAATTATATAATTTACAAACACTTAATGAAATGAGAAGTCTATTAATGCTAAATAACACCAGGTTTGGTCAGAAATTATGTTTCTCAGACACAGAAGAAATGAACCAGTCACCCTGGCACGATTCAAAAAGTGTGGCATGCCATTAGCATTATCTCTCACAGTGTATTATGGCTCTTTTCTAATCATTAAACTCAAAATGAGGCAGAAGCCAATAAACAATGTAGCATTAATTGAAATTTTTATTTCTCTTAACCTACAAGTTACAGTCTTTGGAGAACAGATGAGAAATATCTATATTCTATAATTCACCTGATTTATAAAACATGATATTCCAATTTGAGTTTAGGATTAATACTAATTCATTGACATTAATTTAACATTGACATTTTGAGTGGGTTCAGCTTCTTGTCTTCATTAAATCAGATAAAACATGCATCACTAATTCATACACTGTCTATGACTCAACGGTACCAACACTTGCCCATCCATAGCACTGTTAATCTGAAATCAAGTTACAAAGCCTAGCATAATTAATGACGGAACACAGCCATATGTTTGAATCTGGATCTGAATTTTTTTCTAAAGTTTTTGGGGTGGAAGGAAGTCTTTGGGCTTTTATTTCAGTTCATTTGGTTCAGAGAAAAAGCTAGCTGCAAAGATGGATCCAAAACTTCTACAAAGATTGGAGGTATTCAGATTCCTGCTTTTGATTTCAGGACCATCTGTAATTAAAATGGATTAAATCCTGCTCTCGTGGTTCATGTAAAACTCAGATTGTAAGTAATATGAGTAAGAGGTGCTAAAGCCTGCTTGCCATAGAATTATTTTCAATTTTCTTTTAAATAATTCTAATTTGTTTAGCTGAGGATCTTAACCACAATTAAAATATACCTAGAGAAGAAGAAATAACTTATTTTTTTCCTTATTCACAAATGTAATTTTATTGTAGCAAAGTGACAGAAATTTTTAGTAATTTTTAGATTACCACTGAAGAAATTAGACTTTTATGAAATACACTTGGAAGTTAAAAGATGTACTTAGCTTTATATATTCATTAAACTGGAGCTTTCATTTTAATACAATTTTGTGCATTTTAAATGCTGATTTTTATAAGAGAGTAAGAACCAATTACATAAAGTATTATGATGTCTCTTTAATGACACAACTTTTCTGAAATTTAAGTTAATCACCATAATTGTATGTTGTGCACTTTATTAACATTACAGTATGCTGCATTAAATTACTATAATTTATAACACAATTTAGTTCATTCTTCCTTTATTAGAAGTGCAAATATATGTTGTAGTATTAAAAAAACATTTGAAAAGCTAAGGTTTGTTTTGAAGGATCTATTTGTACTTTTGTAAAAATCAGAAACTCTCTACCAGCTGCAAAGTGAGATTAAATATGGGCATTGTGTGCTTCCACTGTTTTATAGACTCTGCTTAGAAAATTATGAAGCAAATCTGTTGTGTGCATGGCATAAATAGCACACTGATTGAATATCAGTTTCACCAAGTAGAGAGACAAGGGAGGAGAGGTCATATCTCTTACTGGAGCAACTTCTGCTCATGTGAGAGACAAACATTCAAGCTAACATAAATCCTAAAGAAGAGCTTGTGTAAACTCAAAAGTTTTTTTTTTCTCTCTCACTTTCTCTGTCACCCGCACAAGTTGGTCCAATAAAATATATTAACTCGCTCTCTTCTACCCTGGAACCCACATAGTTACAACTCACAGTTTTACCAAGTACACTTTCACAATTAGTATGTTCCGCTTAAGTCCCATGTAAGCCTTAAGCCTTGTAATTACTGTGGTCAGGGAGTTAATTTCTCCCCTCCCAACCACGTAGAGGACCTGCATAAGATTCCATGTCATGTATCACTTCAGATATTGTAGGGGACCTTTTCTCTGGATGAATTGCATCCTAAAGTAGTGAGACAAGGCATGTGAAGCAATATCTTTTATTGGACCAACTTCTGTTGGTGAGAGAGACAAGTTTTCAAGCCACACTAAGCTCTTCCTCAGGTTTAGAAAAGGAACTCCCAGCATCACAGCAAAAGGAAAGGTGGAACAGACTGTTTAGCACAAGCAATTAGCACATATTCTAAGGAGTGATTCTAAGTGACCTGTTACAGATTGTTGTAATAAGCCATAAATCCAGAGTCTCTGTTCAGTCCATGTTTTTTAGTGTCTAGCAGAGTAATGAATTTAAGCTCCCAGGCTTGCCATCATAGATGTCACTTATCTATACACCAACACCCCTCACAAAGATGGCATAGCTGCCTGCCTCAAATATTTACAGGACAGTGGATGATCCTCACATATCCACCCCAAACACATGGCCAAACTCATGCATTTCATTCTCACCCATAACATTTTACATTCAACAATGAACACTTTGTCCAAACCATGGGAACAGCCATGAGTATTAATATGGCTCCCCAACAAGCCAAACTCTTCATGGGCCACATTGAAGATGAATTGCTGGACAAATGCACCATGAAACCAATGATATACCTGGAATACATCAATGATATTTTCATCCCCAGGAAAGACGGCTTAAAAGCCCTCATAGCATAAAAATAGCACAATTAAAAATCATCCTAGGTTCATAAATATTAACCATCATTCACCAAACAATTTCATGGATCCTAGGTTTAACTCCTAGACCTAGACAAACTCCTAGTTCTGGATAACATCCACCATCTTGGCTAACACATCACAGACTGAATCAGAGTCTGTCAAAAGTGAAAGAAGGAGGCTTTATGGCTTTAGCTAAAGAGCCAAGCTCAGCAACTGGGGGCTGCAATAGACTCATCCTCTGTGGATCAAGTGCAGGGGGAGACATGTAACACACTGAGCAGCGGACTATATTCATATAACATATTGCGCCAAACCTGCATCTCAGTCTGAGGCAGAATTGGTAGGGAGAGAGAGCTCAGTGGTTTGAGAATTAGCCTACTAAACCTTGAGGGGGCCACTTAGGGATCTGGGGCAAAAATCAGTACTTGGTCCTGCTAGTGAAGGCAGGGGGCTGGACTCAATGACCTTCCAAGGTTCCTTGCAGTTCTAGGAGACAGGTATATCTCCAGTTGTTACTATTATTTAGAATACCAAAATACAAAAGATAAATTGGAAGAATATGGCTGTATTAACCTCATGTCTTCCCATAAAATAGTTGCATTATATGGTTTAGATGACAAATTGTTTTATGGAGAAAATTATGACACCAGAGCCTGATTGTAATCTCACTTCTAGAGCTGTAAATTGCAAGTAACTCCACAGAAGTGTAAGCAAGGTTGGAATGAGCTATTCCGTGACATCATAGACACACCTACTCTGCCCAAATGCATAGCATGATAGAGCTGCTTTGCCAAAATGATCACTTTTGACTGGTGTTTATTGAAAATATAATCTTGATGTGAATATGGTCCACTACCAATGGATGATAGAAAAATACTATAGGATTCCTTTTGTAGCTTGAAATAGGAAAGAAAAATAAAGAGGCACTTTAAATGCAACCCCTTCAGATTCAGTGACTAAGAAAGAGGTTTTCAAGTGGATAGAGCTGAGTAACACTTTCAAGTATTTTACTTCCTAAGATATAAGTCCCCCAGTGCAACACAATGCACTTAGGAGTTTGTTGTAGATGTTAATACTGCACTGTTACTTTCCATGAAGCTCCAAATTATTTACAAATCAAAATCTTATTCTGATACATGAAATAGCCATCTTCTTGCAAAACTGGATTTAAGTTTCAAACCTTGTCAGTAACACAGTTAGTGAAGATAAATCTGTTTATTGAATGGTCTGACCTTTTAGTTACAGTTTTACTTTTCCAGTAGTTACTTATTCACAATATAATGAAAATAGCACAACATATCATGTTGACAGAAGGCAAAATCCTTAATTCTTTCCTGAGGAAAAACTCACATTAAAGTCAAAGATTCAGTAAAGAACCAAGATTTGGCAAAAAAAACACTAGCCGGTATTTTCATTTAGCTGCCAGAGGCAAAAGATGGTCTTGTCGTTAACAAATTACTAACTTAGGAGCCATGAGGGTGGGGTTCAATCCCTGGTCCTGCTACAGACTCTATGTATGACCTTGAGTAAGTTGTTAAATATCTGTATTTTGGGATAGCAGTACTATCTTTGTCACCACCATTGGACTGCCTTGTCTGTTTTAGAGTGTAAACTCTTCAGGACAGGACTTGTAGAAGGCACAATAGCAAGGGAGACAATGGGTGGCCTGCTCTCATTTAAAGCCTTTGATGGGGTGTGTATATCCCAAATGGGATTGGTTAGGGAAGAGACTAAGACCTGGATACACAAAGTGACTTAGGTGTTGAGCATCTCAGAGCCTAATTTTTAGGCACCTACAACATCACAGGAACAACATTGTAATCCACAGAGCCTGGGATCCCTAAACAGTGTATGTGGAGAGAGAGGAACCTAAGAATGCAATTCACAAAAGCCAGCACCCTAGTCAGGGAGCTGCCAATGGGAGATGCTGATGAAAGGGTTGTTTCCTAAGCCCTCCCGCTCTTATGGCGATAAGGCCTATCTCTGTTTGCAATCTACAACAGGAACCCCTCTCCTGAAGTCAGGCCCGCTTAGGTGCCTAGGTCCGTTTCTTGTGAAAAAGAGTGAGGCACCTGCTGCACTCCACACAAAACAGGAGGCTCTGATACCCACCTTCTAACTTTTAGCCTAGTGGTTAGAACATTCAATGGGAATGATGGAGTCCTAGCTTCAAATCTCTCCCTCAGTCAGAGACTGTGAGAGGATTTGAAGAGGGGTCTCCTCAATCTCTCCTCTTAAAGCTGTTATAATTGGCGTAAATAGGGTTATGGGAGCAGGAGGACTGGATCTTGGGTCTCCTACCTCCCCAGGAGCTTCCCTAAACACCAAGCTGCAGAGTTATTCTCGCTCTGGTATTTATTTCTCATTTTAAGTACTTATGGAATCAAACAGCTTCAACAGGAGGCACTGAGACAACCATGCATCAGAATATCTCACACCTCAGTGGTTACAGCTCATGAGAAAACTCTGTTCAAATCCAGCCCTGCCACTAGAAAAAGAAGGGAAACCTGGATTTTCCACATCCCAGGTGAGTGTGCTGGACTAGAAGTTGTAAGGTGGTCACCAGTCTCACCCCCTCGTCTTCTGGCTAGATTTGGAACAGAATGCAATCTGGTAGGCAGCCTCTGAGTGCACCTAGTAGATCCAACTCCACATGCGAGTTAGGCAGATAAGCACTTATTTTCCTCTGGTTGGTGGATTTCTCTGGGGTTCAGGCATCTGGGTACCTTGAGCAGTGCAGCAGTGTGCATGCCCAGAGGCCGAGACTTAGACACTTAAGGAACTTTAGCTGCAAAACTGGGGCATTGAGTGAGCTTAGGGGGGAAGCTGAGCAGGAGTTTTGTGGATCACAGTGGAGCCTTAAAGTGGGCCTTGGATACCTAAGTACCTTTGTGGATCTGAGCCTAATTCCCTGAAAGGGAAGCTAGGCAGAGGTCATTTTCTACCTCTTAGAAACTGCTGTGCAGCCAATTAAGGAAAGTGTTTCCACCTGGGCTCATGAATGCAGGTCTGCAAGCCTTAAGAGAACAGATTGTTTCTGGTCCAAAGGAAGCATCCTTTCCTCTCCCCAGTCTGAGGAGACGTCAGAGCTGAGCAGTTCCTGGGATTGAGAGGGAACAGAAGCCTGGATGTCCCGGGACAAAAGTATGCTATAACGCTGCCAGAAGGCTAACCTGCTGATCTGAGACTGTTTCCTTAAAACAGAAGCCTGGGGCTGGGCTGGGGAAGAAGTCCTAAGGCTATGTCTGCATTACAAGGTAGGAGTGTGATTTCCCTGCTTGGGTACAGATACTCATGCTAACTCAATGACAGCTAATGTGAGTGTGTGTACAAAAGTAGGAGGATCACACCCCTAGCTCTTAGTATAGATATAGCCTTACAGACAGGCAAGGCAAGGCAACCTGTGTAAGAAATAGCCCTGAGGAAAGAGTGAAGCAAACATTTGAGACTAGATGGCATGGTTGATTCTTTAGTTAGAGCCTTTGGGATGGAACCTCTACAGAAGAAAAGCACAGACACCCCTGTACCTCCGCCACCTTCTGGAGGTAGTAGGGGTGCGGAATTAGTATAGAACTGCTACATGAGAGGAGGATGTTTGTCTTTGATTTTGACTTTTGTGTACCATTGAATGAGGGGCGTTTCCTAACTTAGCCAAAAGGTTAAATGAAACTACCCTACTAGCAGAAGGAGGGTGGACTACAAAGGGAAATTGAGACGTGGACACAGCTGATGTTGGAGAAGTAAGGCAGACTTTTGCACAGCCTCTAGACACAATAGTAATATAAATAGCAAAGGTTATTTTAGTATTTACCTCCTGATCCCAGAAGTGTGGCATAGAAATAATAAAGCCAGGACTTTGTGCTAACTATTATACTATCTGTGTTAATGGGGAGGTGCCTATGTATGATACAATATTATGTTTGGAAGGGTATTTGTTTAACTTACTGTATGACTTATGTAATCTGATGTAGGCAACCAACCTTGCAAAATTGTCACAAAAATTAAGCTTCAGAAGTTTACTCATTTACCCTTTGGTATGAAGATAATGGGAAAGAGTGAATATTTTGTACCTGTGTGAGTTGGAGAGAATGTTGTAAAGCTCATATAAATAAGGTGATTATAGCTGAACAGATATTCAACAAAAGCTGTGAATGTTCAAATTTTTCTTTAAAAAAAAGTGCATAAGCCATTTTCATGGCTTTGTCTGTATTAACTTTCTGTAAACATTCATGCAATTGAGTATAAAAGCACAAATTCTCATGGTAAAACATTCTAAACTTTCATGCTCAAATAAAGCCAATTTCCTATTCACCTTCTAAGAGTACTGCCACAGAAACCTGCTGATAAGATTTATGTACATCCAGCCAGGGAACTGAAACGGAATATAACAAGACCAATAACTGAGCTTGGATAGTTATATTAAAGTAATTAAAATTATACTAGTTTATTCTGTTAAAAGCTAACTAATCTTCATTGATAGAGACCTTGGTTGAAATCTCCTTTCAGCCACCAGTGAAATAACTTCGGGGATGTAAAAGTTGTATCTACCAGCCACTGGCCAGACTCATCCATTTTGAAGTCCTTCATTTAGTGTTTAGACTCACATTGTGTGCCTCTTGCACATTATTTCATATAAGACTCAAGTTTCAGGATTTACAAGCAATAGCTTGGAGTGCCAGGTGAAACTCAATGGAACCTTATTCTGAACTAGGTAGTAGGAGGACTGCCAAGCTTGTCGCTTCTGACCTTGCCTAGTCACCTTGTGGTAAAAGCTATATGTGTTTTATCTCCACTTAGTATTTTAGTAAGCTAACTATCACCAGTTTATTTTGCTGGATTTAAAAAAATAATAAAACTTTATGTCAGTGAAGGCAAAAGACCAATACCGAAACTAGAAATTGTAGACCCACTGAACTCAAATAAGAAAAGCTTTGATTGTTCACTTGGTACTGGGATTTCCTGTAAAAATGCTTGAAATGATTATTAAGATTATTTGCTGTTTAAAGTCATTAGTGTGTTATCATTCCCTTAATAAGTTTAAACCCTTTCCATACGTCCCTTAATGAATAAATCTTTCAAATGGTTGCTTTGAAAATTCCATAGTAACCTTCAATCAAGATTATATGGTGAAAAATGAATCTCTGGAAGCATTGTTTCTCCATGTATCTTGTGAATCAACACTACAAAAAAAATCTCATATTACTGGAAAAGAAAATTATATCCATTGTAAGGAAATGATATTTGGCCTCTGAAAAGAGCAAATAGTGCCTGATTATGAGGTTTCTGACTTGTGAAGCAACATGCTGCTTGTATCTCACACACTCAACTGTCATTTCAATTGCATTCAACCTTAAGTAACTTCTGTCTAGCCATTCTGAACCTTAGGGAATCAGAACCAAATGTTTCTCAAAGAATAAGGTCATTCTATAATCATTACACTAGGAATCTGTCTATCAAGCTGAACTGCCTATTTGCTTGACAATACAAAATAAATATGAATCACAAATAATGGAACAAAAATTAGCCGTTTAATTTGTCATTTTAGAAGAACTGTCAGATTTTTCCCCATGCCTTCTCTAGTTTCACTGTTCTGCTAAAACAGAGAGACTAGTCATTCATACAGGCAATTCACATCTGTTTTGGAACGATAACTAGCTAAACAGCATCTTTGGTATGAATATCCTTTCTCATAATTATATCTATATTAGTGGAAGAGTTAAAAATGTAGCTGCTTAAAGCTTGCATTTTACCAGAGATTAAGAGCTCACAATTCAAACGTTTTATGTTGTATTCCCATAATAAATCTAGAATGCATCTTTAAGGGTTTTTCCTAAAACCTAGCAAACCAAGCTATATATTTCATACATAATCTCTCCTCCGGTTTGTTTAATTTGGCAGCCTTACCATTGTGCTTTTATCTTAAAAACAATGGGACTATGAGGTTGACTATCATGTCTGTATTCATTTTAGAACAGATATTGTTCAAACAAATTTATGCCATATATGGGAATTCATTTTACCCTCTTCAGAATAAAGTAATAAAAAATCACATTCTACTTTTGTGGTAGAAAATAAAACAAGCTGTCTTAAACTGTGAGTTCTGTGGCTGTTTTGTAAAATGCAAGTTCTGGGCTGCCATATTCGCTTTTAAATTCTGCTGTTAGTCTTGAAAGCTGGGGAAGAATTATTATGAAATAAGAATCCATATTGCTTTGCAATATCCCAGGTTTCATTTAATTAGAAACATGTTTGTTTGTTTTTAAATCAAATTGCATTTGGACAACACACACTTTGAATTTAGAGGAACATTTCATGAGAAAATTGAAGTTTTCACCACTTCCAGACTGAATAAGTAGATGTTTCATGAAATTCAGGACACTTCTGGGTGTTTCCATCTGCTTGTTCACCATACAGCAGCATGCCTTCTAGATAAGTGAGTGGACAAAAACACATAATTTCAGTGCATCGCTCCAGACACTAGTCTGTTATCAGATTCCAAATCCACTTCCAGGTTCTGATACTAACCTTTAGAGTCCTCAATGGATAATACTTGGGAATCTCAATAACTGTTTCTTTCTCAGAAAAAAAAAAACACAAAAAACCAACATGAAAGTTGCATTTCACAAAGATATGGAAGGTAATGGAGTTCAGGCTCAGAGATGCAAGGGTGGTTTGATGGAGTACCCTTGGATATGCAACACTGTCACCGGGGATCAGTATAAGCCTGATTGTTTTACCTTTTGAGGTATAAATGCTACACTTATAATGTGAGACCCATCACTTTGCACAAGCTTTCCCTCTACTAATGAATGACAGCTGCAGTATGCACAGGTTACATCCTACACAGCTGAAATAGAGTCAAATATCTGTTTAAGAAGAAAATGGCATAGAGGGGGAAGTATAGGGATAAATATTATTAAGGCTGCGAGTCTGTCACAGAGGTCACAGAAGTCACTGATTCCATGACTTTCTGTGACGTCTGCAGCCCCTGGTGTTGGCTCAGGGGCTGCCTGAGCTGGGCAGCCCCTGGCCCAGCAGCAGCAGTTTGGGAGTGTGGGAGGGGGCAGAGAGTTGGGAGGGGGGAGAGTACCTAAGGTTGCGGGGGCTCCCCGGCTCTCACAGCTTGCAGCTCTTAGGCAGCAAAGGGACCAAGGGAGGGCTCCATGCTGCATGCTGCACACGCCCACAGGCCCTGCCCATGCAGCTCCCATTGGCTGTGGTTCTTGTCCAGTGGAAGCTGCAGCAGCCTGCACTTGTGGTGGGAGCAGCCCGCTGAGCCCCCAACCCCTCCACCGCCTAGGAGTTGCAGGGACATGGAGCCAGGTAGGGAGCCCTGCCAACTCTCCCCTCCAGCACCAACTGGGTTCCCGGGCCATGCACAATGGTGTGGCTTCTGCCCTGCAAGCAACAGCGGGGGTCCTGGCCCAGCCCCCTCAACTAGTGAGGTTCCCCCAGGCCACTGCCCCCAGCATCTGTGGTGCCCCCACACTGCCCCCTCCCCAGTACCCATGGCCCCCCACCCAAGTTTTAGACATCGGTATTTTTAGTCAAAGTCATGGACAGATCACGGGGTGTGAATTTTTGTTTACTGCCCATGACCTGTCCATGACTTTGACTAAAAATTCCTGTGACTAAAATGTAGCCTTAAGTATTATCCTTTCAGATTGGAGTTATACTCTTAAATTAGGTATGTGATAGAGATGGGATAATGTCACAATACTGAACGTAAAATTGCATGCTTTAAATTAAACTCTACAGACTTCAAAGGGAGTTTTACCTGAGTGAGGACTGCAGGCTCTGTCTATATCCATTTTTCTTATGCAATTGTAGCTATGTTGGTCCCAGGATATTAGATAGACAAGGTGAGTGAGGTAATATCATCATTTACTAGAGCAACTTCTGTATCCCAGAAGATATCACCTCACCCACTTTGTCTCACCATTTCTTTGAGCGTCTACTTTAAATTCACTGCATGAGAAGCTATCAACATGTGAAACTTGTGAAAGGTATTAAAATGTATGAAGCTCTTGGGAATGTTTTATTCAGTGCCTATTTGGCTAGGCATTCCAAAACCTCTATTTTGATTTTTTTTAAACAAACTCCATTGTACAATGTCTCTTAATTTGCACCAGAGTGTAATAAAAGAAATCTTTTTCAAAAGAAGTTTTTTAATGGTATTTACATATGCTATTTTATGAAAACCCAGCTGCCACAATGTGAAACCAGAATAGAGCTTCATTCTTCTACTGACTGTCCAGGTAAGCACTATTGCTCTCTTCCAGACCTCAACCCTACCCAGGCTGTGGGTCGTGTGTTGGTCTTTATTGCACACACTGCTGTGTCTGATGCATCTGTCTTTGCTATGAACATTCAGGGTGCTGTGGCACACTCCTTGTTCCTCACTGGGGCTGAAGACTCAATAAATGGTTGAAAAGATAACTATAGATCTATTTTAAAGCTCCAATGAGTTTTGTGCTTTACAGAGAAATGCTTGCTTGTTACAAATCTGTTTTTATTCTCTATTTGTTACAAATCACTGCTCAACTGTAGTTAGTAGTACTTGCTAAGAACTAAATTCACAAGATCATCATAAATTGCCACACTTGGCTCTTGAGTATTATAAGTTGTAGTTATAAGGCTGTGTCTGATTTGGGATTCACATTAACTGAAACATTTCCATAGTCTGAAGATATTTGCATTCAGGGTTTTGGTTTGAGCCCTCCTCACTGAATACAGAATAATTTGTAAATCATGTGAACTTTTTTGTATAGAATCATGAGCATCATAAATTCTAATATATAAACAGTGATTCCTGAACTTGCTTAAACACTCACTCTAATTAGACATTATTTTCAGACTCTTCTTGCAATGTATATGTAGTGAAAAGTTACTTGACTAAATGAATATTCAATTCTTTCTGATGAGCAAACAGACAAAGCTTTCTTCTAAACCTCCTCTTTCCACTGTTGCAAAACTGCTCATTTCTGTATCCTGCAATTCTGAAAAATAGATAGAGATTTTATTTGCTCTTCCATAAAGTCCCAGAAAACCAATATGAGCTTCCGTGTCCCAAAGATTCTATCTAAGTACCATGCTCTGCTGGGAGTATGAATGCTGTCAATCATGATGATGGTGAATTTCAGTCAGCAACGATGTGGCTCAACAAGTAGAATTCACACTTTGACCTTAACGTGTTCCACAGTTAGGAAGCACAATTCTTGTTTTCACTAAGTTAAAAGGGAAATTTGCTGGGAAAGTCTGTGTTTTCTTGCCTTCTTACCCCTTCACTGCACCACATACATTTTCAACTTTTTTTTCTGAAAATATTTAAATAGTTATAATTGCTATCTGTCAACAAGGATAAAACTTTAATCCACACGTAAGGGAGTGCTCCCTTAAAATAACAAAACGAGTGAGTTCTGCAGTAGGAAATTTTTTATGAATGAGCTATCATTGAATTAATTATATTAGTAAGGGCATAATCTAAAGCCCCATGAAATCCATAAAAAGACTCATTGATGTCAATGAGCTTTGGATCGGGTCCTAAGTGACTGACAGCTATATTGTCTGTGTTTAGCCACTTTTAGGCTCCCATTTCTGTAGTATGTGATCGTCTCATAGTCTTTAATATATTTGTCATCATAATACCTCTGAATACATAACAACTAACCCATTTTACAGAAGTAGAACTGAGGCAAGGAGACTTAAAGTATGTCTACACTACAATGTAAGCCCACAACTAGTGAAACTGTAGTCCGCAGATCCTGGGTTTGCAAGTCTGGTCGTCAGCGTCCACACTACATATTTATCCTACATTTAGAATTTCCTAACCCATGTCTCACACCAGTGCTCTGGCATCTATAATACATAACCTCAGACCTGAGTCATACCAGCCTTCCTAGCTCCCTCAACAGCTGTAGCCACTATAGCCTCTTGTTCATGGTGCAGTGGGGGAAAACTTGACCATCTTCACTGCACATTACAGGAAATTGTTACAGCTCACCAGTACATTCTGCCAAGCCATCTTCTGGGTCTGCACACTTTTGCAGCCAACACCAGCAATATGTAGGAGTCATCCTTTGAAGAACTTTTTCTTGCTTCGGCTTTCGCTTCTGTTTCAGGAAATGGGCAGTGCATCCATGAGATGCATGGACATTTTGGTGCCATTTTCTGACCTATCAAAGGTGCTTGATGGAGGAAGTGAAGGATAATGATAATACCGATATGAAAGACTCAAACTGGCTGATGCAGCTCATGGATTCTCAGTATAGCCACTGATGTCTCCTACATAGAGTGGTGCTTTTGGAGCAGGGCAGAAGCACAGACTGATGGGATCACATCATGTGGACCTGGGATGACTAGCAGTGGGTCCAGACCTTTTGCATGAAGAAAATTACATTTCCGGAGTTTTCTGAGCAGCTTCACCTGATCCTCCAGCATCATAATACACGCATGAGGGAATGCATACCAGTCTAGAAGTGGTTTTCTATAACCATCTAGCAGCTGCCTACACCATACAGGTACAGATACTTTGCTAACTAGTTTGTTGGAAAGTCAATTGTATGTATAGTGGTGGCAGAGGTTTCAATCAGACATGTGATTTGCCCAAAGGCGGTGATAATAAATAATATCCCTTATCTAATTGCTGGCTTTGAGAGAATGGCGTCTTCCGACTGTGCCAGGGCCACTGGTGGGACTTGTGTCCATAGTTTTCCCCCCTCAAGGAGCACATGAGTAAATAAGACTATTACTCCATTGTTATACAGACCTACTCCATTGTTATACAGACCCCCCCAGAGTCCAATTTATGGATGCCAGCATGGGCAGCACTAGAAAATTTCATGATGCCTGTGTTTTCCACCAATCAAGAGTCTACGTTATGTGATACAGCATGGCCAGAGAGCAGCATGAGAGTGTTAGCAGGGGGCCTTATTCCCTGCCAAGGGAGGAAGGTTTGCTTTAGATTAACTAGAACACCTGACCCCAATTAGAGCACCTGACTCCAATTAGAGCACCTGACTTCAGTCATGTG
>NC_133769.1:175315955-175334577 GCF_003597395.2 Chelonoidis abingdonii | reverse complement strand
ATTAAGAACCAGTTCAGAGGCAAGCAATAGCGCCCTGAACCTACCCCAGAGAAGAGAAAGCGCGAGACCCAGCAGAACAGTACCGGCAATTTGCCAGTTAGTAATTTTTTTACTATAGTAAAGAACAAAATTGTCAGACACATAGATTAACATAATTTGTTGGTGAATAGTCAACGTGTTTTTTTGTAAAGGAAAATCATACCTCATCAATTTATTAGAATTCTTTGAGGGGGTACAACAAGCATGCAGACAAATAGATATAGTGTATTTAGATTTTCAGAAAGCCTTTGACAAGGTCCCTCACCAAAGGCCATTCACAAAGTAAGCAGTCATGGGATAAGAGGGAAGGTCCTTTCATGGATTGGTAACTAGTTAAAAGATAGGAAACAAAGGGTAGGAACAAATGGTCAGTTTTCAGAATGGAGTGAGGTAAATAGTACTGTCCCCCAGAGGTCTGTATGGGGCCCAGTCCCATTCAACATATTCATATATGATCTGGAAAAAGAGGTAAACAGTGAGGTGGCAACATTTGCAGATGACACAAAAATACTCAAGTATAAGTCCCAGGCAGACTGTGAAGAGCTACAAAAGGATCTCTCAAAACTGGGTGACTGGGCAACAAAATGGCAGATAAAATTCAATGTTGACAAAAGCAAAGTAATGCACATTGGAAAACATAATCCCAACTATGCATATAAAATGATGGGGTCTAAATTAGCTGTTATCATTCAAGAAGGAGGTCTTATAATGTCAGGATTGGAAGGGACTTCAGAAGATCACCTAGTCCAACTCCCTGCTCAAAGCAGGAGCAATTCCCAGGCAGATTTTTGCCTCAGATACTGCAATGACCCCCTCGAAGATTAAACTCATAACCCTGGGTTTAGCACACCAATGTTCAAACCACTGAGCTATTCCTCTTCCCCCACCCATCTTGGAGTTATTGTGGATAGTTCTTTGAAAACATCCACTCAATGTGCTGTGGCAATCAAAAAAGTGAACAGAGTCTTTGGAATGTTTAAGAAAGAGATAGATAATAAGACAGAAAATATCAGATTGCCTCTATATAAATCCATGGTACACTCACATCTTGAATACTGTGTGCAGATGTGGTCGTCCCATCTCTAAAAAAGATATACTGGAATTGGAAAAGATTCAGAAAAGGGCAACAAAAATTATGAGGGTCATAGAGCATCTGCCGTATGAGGAGAGATTAATAAGACTAGGACTTTTCAGCTTGGAAAAAAGATGACTGGGGGGTGGAATACGATAGATCTATGAAATCATGACTGGTGTGGAGAAAGTAAATATGGAAGTGTTATGTCCTCCTTCTCATAACTTAAGAACTAGGGGTCACCAAATGAAACTAATAGGCAGCAGGTTTAAAAGAAACAAACAGAAGTAGTTTTTTTCACACAATGTGTAGAACTCCTTTCCAGAGCATGTTGTGAAATCCAAGACTATAACAGGGTTAAAAAAATAACTAGAAAAATTCATGGAGGATAGGTCCATCAATGGCTATTAACCAGGATGGGCAGGAATGGTGTCCCTAGCCTCTCTTTGCCAGAAGCTGGGAATGGGTGACAGGGGATGGATCAGTTGTTGACTACCTGCTCTGTTTATTCCCTCTGGGACACCTGGCATTGGCCACTGTTGGAAGACAGGATACTGGGGTAGATGGACCTTTGGTATGACCCAGTATGGCCGTTCTTATGTTCTTATATACTTTCATGGACAGGCTGGGACACTATTCCCACCAAATGACATTGTCATTAATGGAGTTTCTGTCCCCATTGTTGTTATGAGAGTCCTTGCATAGCCCCTTTTGACTTGGCTTATGAAACCATATCCTGATCTGAGAGGATCTAGCAAAAAAAAAGGTTTAATTACACTCTCAGTAGGTTGCTAAATGTGTGTTTGGCAGATTGAAATCCTGCTCATGGTGTCCACACAGCCATTTGTCATCAATGCTATCTTTACTATTGTGGCTTGCTGTGCTATTCATAATCTTTGTAAAGCCAAAGCTGAGCCATTTGCCCGTGAATGGACCTATGACTGTAATGGATTTCTGAACTGGTCACATGTAACCAGACAGTGTACCTATCACAGCTGGAGAAGGATGCACCTGGGCTACAGAAGTCAGGGAATGTTCTGTGCTCCCACATTATGGACTTGCATGGGCCAATGGAAGAGAGAGAATAGGAGATTTGTGAATGTGTTTATACAGCAATGTTAACAGTAAATGAATGCAACGGGGTGGGGATTAACTGTCATGCACTTTAAGTATGGATAAGATGACTACTTATGAAATTGGGTGGGGAGGCAGTGTGCGGCAAGAGCTATGAATTTTCATTATGGATTGATTGTGTATCGAGACTTTGTGTTTGGATACAGCTTCCCAGTTGTCCCTTATCCCATGTTTATCTTTATTTTTTGAAATACACATTATGTGATCTGATGCATTGATGGTAATAAACTTTTAACAAAATACATGCCTGTACTTGTGATCATGCGATATTACAAAAAAAAAAAGCATGCAGTATTAAAGCATTGCCAGTTAAACCAGCTGCCACCAGCACACCAAAACCATTAATAAAAGAAGTGTATAAACTTGTCATTGACCACTGAAACAAGCGTCAACAAATAAATACTCTAATTCTGCATTTAGAGCACACTTGCCATCCTAGCAGGTGGGTGAAGTCTACGGTGGGTACATTTGCCCTGTCCACCTGTTATTTAGTCCCTGTTGCAAGGGGCAACCTACCATGGAACTGTCCAAAGTGTTCCTGGTCTGTGGCACATGGCATTGTGGAAAGGTCTTAGGATATGATTCAGGTGCAGCAGGAGCCTATACTCTTGTGGCCATAAGTGCAAGCAGCCTCTCAAACAGGTCTTTCTGCTATACTCTTCCTCCCTCAGTTGACGTTCACAATCCAGAAATGATACTGCAAGTCTCTCCTTGTATGGCATCGTGCATAAAAAGGAAGGTACCATAAAGTTCTTCTCTTAGCAGCTGGCACATCTTGGTGAGAATGTGCAAGTTCCTATTAAACAATTAACTTTAAATGCTTTTTTCACTGTTCTTTTGTGCTTTCCATTCTCCATTTTGAAGTCCACATAGTGTGTGGGGAGGTGACACCAAGGCTGAGGCTTGCAATAAACCATTTGTACACAAACACTGCTGCCCGTGGCTTTTAATACATTTTGCAGTGGGTCAAAAATCATAAATCCCCCCCACCCCGTATTAATGACAAAAAACACGGAGCCAGAAACTTACAGTAATTTTGTATTCAAATACCATTAGATCAGCTCTTGTTGCTCCAGTGACAAGCTCAGAGTGAAAAACACTTCTGGTGCTTTTCTCAAATCTGGAGCCTTCAGGTACACATGAAGTCCAATATAATCACAAGTAGAAAGTCTGATCTGTACTACAAGTTTTATAAAAGCAATAGTAAAGTTACAATTAGCCATGCATATATAAATCCTATAAAAGCCCATGCAATGACTCAGATTGCAGTCATACTCTCATCCTCAAAGATATTCTAGGGTCCAATGGACCTCGCAATAGACTATCATTAATAGAGGGATAGTTCCTGCTGGAGTTTCTCATGAAGTCATTCCAGTTTTACCCAACCTCCTTTATATTGTTCTGACCACCCCTAATACTTTATGCACATGCATGATGGTTTCAACCCTCTTTTACTTATCTGTGCTTCCACACCCTATGAATATTCAGGTGCCCCATTTTTTATAGCTTGTTTCTTAGTTCCTCTTATCCTCATTAGCATCTACTCATAGCACATACCCTTCAGTCAGGACAGGTCATTCCATGATGTTACAATCAGGTGTCTCATGATCTTGGACAATACATTATGGTTTATTTCAATCTAGTTTTCCATAACATTACTTATCGGCACATTTTACAGTAATCTTGTGACATTACTGGCGTAGGGTTATTCCTAAGTCACCCACTCATGTCAAGCATTCTTAAAATCTATGGCCTAGTATGGTTAAGCTAAAATTGTATAGGCCTCAGCCTGTAGGCCTTGCATTCTAGCCACACTTTACTTATATACCTAATACACACTCATCACTCCTAAATTCTTGTCAGTCTTATACTTCTATAATTCTAGAACTTAAATCTATTTAGCATGCACTTCTTATATATGAAATAGCATATAAATTGACCATCACATCAAATAACACAATGATAAAAGGATGATTAACTGACCTAATTGGCTAAAAACAGTAGGCTGTTCTTTCAGGGTATCATAACAAAGTTCCCTCCAGTATGAAGTCAGGACATGCTGCAGTTGCTCAGGTGCTAAAGCCTCCTTGAGGACCGGTTTGAGCATCAACATAATTGTTGATGGCTGATCTGAAGCCTACTGTCTCCTCTGCATTCTGGGGTCAGAAGGTTACCATCCTGGCTGATCAGGCTGTCATGAACCACTGTTGGCTCAGCGCACAGCACGGTACCCAGCACCTGGACAAACTCCTTGTAAAAGAGGTGGGATGACTGAGATTTCCCAGAGGGTTGGTTCTCATCCCTGGTTTCCCAGTAATTATTCTTAATCTGCTCCCTGCAATGGATCAGTAAATATCCAGTGTTTCCAGCTTCTTCACTATTTGCTGGTATCCGTGGTCATTTCTGGAACTCTTGCTAAAGTGAAATTTTGCTTACTTTGCACCAGAGATTAACGAGTCTGACTGTGCTCCTGTAATCAGGTGGCAGTGCGCTTGGCAACACATGACTTGTTGATGGCCATTACAAATGCAGGACAAGATTTACTCTGCTTGCAGTTCAGCAATCCGAACAAAATGGAAGTTAAATACCAGACAGTTGTACTTGAAATAACGGGGGTCTGCTTCCATTTGCTGGGAGTTGAGTGGCCAGTCTTTAAACCATCAAGCTTTAAATAAGGTATGTTATATACTGCACCACTTTGTAGCAGAAAATATACTAGACTTTAGCATTTCACTACACTGGGGAAGGGGAAATCAATCTTGATTGAGAGTGTGAAAGTTGCTAGACTCTTCTCCCCTGTGTTCAGAGACAGCTTATGGGAACCAAAAACCTTCAGACCCTTAATATTCTCTTGCCACACTGCAAACATTATAGCTCCACTAAGAATTATAGTAATGAAACCAGCCAGCAGAATCCATTCACACAATCTGGGTTGTGTGATAATCACAGGTTGATGCAGTTCAGCTGTGGTGCATAAGATGTGACTTTCTTAAGCTGTCACTCATTGTTACTTATAAAGATTCCTTTCCCACAGTGGAGCTCATCACCCTTCACAAAGGTCCTATATTGATAAAATAATGTTCCCTCTGACGGATCCTCCTGTCCTTGAAATCCAGACAGAGATGTTAAAGAGGGAGCACTGTGCTGATGTTTTGACATAGACCCTTTCTGATATAGCCTGGCTGTCCATTAAATTACAGGTCAATCTTGCAGGTTGATGAAAAGGGAGTGAAAAGTCAAAGCACTCAGGTCTCAATGTTTGCTTGCCAGGGAGGCTTAGGAACAGTGTGGCGAAACCCTCAGCAACATGAGTAACCCTATATGTGAGGAGCTACCTTGAGATTAGCACTGGAGAGCAGAAGTGGGAAGGAGTGTGTGGCAGAAGATGGAAAGACAAAGTGTAGGTGTGTCAGAGCAAACAAGTGAATGAAAATGGTGTGCACAGACGAGCTGACGTTCTGCCTTCTCTGGCTTGTACAGTGAATTCCAACTGAGTAGCTCTGAGTTCCTCAGGAAAAAGACCCTCCCCCATCCTACAAGGTAAATGGGATTTTAAGTCTCCTGAGATCATGCTAAGGAGAGGATTCTTGCCATGTCACCAGCCTGCAATATCCACACCCTTCAGCTTAATGACATTCTAAAAAACTCTTGACACTTTCAATGCACAAGGGTTATGATAAAAGATGCTAAAATAGAGAAGTGCCAGAAAGCTGAAACCCAAAAATTTACCTGTAAAATGTTTCAGGGATGGAACTCTGCCCTGATCTGACTCCTGAGTGGTGCAAAACCAGAATCTGGACCTGGCCAGGTGAGAAGTCTTTTGGTAGAGTATGGGGAAGTAAGCTTAAAGGGCATATCTGGGGGTAGAACACAAGCCCCTTCCACAGATTTTTCAGCTGGTGTATGGCCGCTTAGGCTATGTCTATACTGTAAAAATGATCCATGGCAGGGAGTCTCAGAGCCTGGGTAAACCGCCTTGCAGTGCTCACAGTATGGGGCTAAAATATCAGTGTCGATGCTCAGACTGGAGCCTGAGCAACGAGACCACCCCACCCTACACACACTGTGTTTCAGAGCTCGGGTTCGTACTGAAGCTTAGTCTCTGAAACTCAGTGAGAGGCTTGAGTTTCCATGCCTGGACTCCAGCCCAAGCCTGAACATCTACAGTGCTAGTTTTAGCCCCCTAGTGTGAGCCCAAGACAGTTGACCTGGGATCTTAGTCTCACTGCCGCAGGTCTTTTTTGCAATGTAGAAGCACCCTTAGGATATCTCTCCACTACTATTAAAAACTTGCGGCTGGGCCATGCCAGCTGACTCAAACTAGCAGGGCTTGGGCTAAAGGGCAGTTTTAATGCAGTATAGATTTCTGAGCTCAGGCTGAAGCCTGGGTTCTAGGACCCTGTGAAGTGGGAGGGTCCCAGAACTTGGGTTGCAACCTGAGCCCAGAAGTCTACACTGAAAAGAAAGCCCCATAGCCCAAGACTGACTCAGCGGTCACAGACCAGCTGTGGGTGTCTAACTGCAGCGTAGACATGCCCTTAGAGACCATACCTGGCTGGTGTAAGAGAAAACCCTAGGCTGCTTTAAGTTACATAAGGGCTGAGGCTGGTATCTGTTGGCCCTCAGAGATAAGGAGCCACAACCAGCCTCCTTCTCTCCTATGCTGTGCAGATGTTGGGGCTGGAAAAGATCTGGCCTTATATCTTCTGTGACTGCCACTCAGTATCCAGGGCCTGGCTCTCCGTTTCAAGGTGCCACCGGAGTCAGTCTGTGTTTTTGAATTTATTTAAATAAAATGGGTTCAAATTCATATTTTATAAGACAAAGAGCTCAATAAATAAATCTGCATCCACTTTGTGGAGAGAAAATTTAAACCAAAAACCAAACAAAAGTACAGAGGTGTGCTATTTTAAAGTTTTTATTGCTACGTGCTCCCCATTTCAACAAATAGTATCAGTATTGTACAGTTTAGTGAAGGAGCAGTTAATATGGTAGAAAATAAAGCAAAAAAGGTACAAGGAGTATCTGCAACCAAAATTAGAGTCTCCTGATGAAGTCAGAATGCAAATCTCTAGGTCAGTGATCCTCCACAATTACCATACTCATTACTTTGTCTGTTTCCAAAATGTAATCCATGGAGTCCTAATATATTTCATAGTATTTTTAGTACTACAAATTCACTGTTTAATTAAACAGTTCACTCAGACAGGACAATATCCTCCCCCTTTTTTTGCCAAGAAAAAAAGTGCATGCCAAACTTTAGTAAAGTATTTCAGAACCTAAAGATGCTAGTAATAAAAAAAAGTCTTAAGATATTTTTGGAAAAATTAAACCAATTCATCCAGAGTACTTTAGTAAACTCAAATTTCTGATCTATGCATATGACATAGCATGTAGGTATGTCTAATTATACCTCTAGTCTATCTTGACCAAAAAAGTCACTGCTGATAATGTAAATATTTAGTACATGAAATACTATCAATATTTCAACTTTTAATAGATATCTTTAGTTCTTACTCCTATACACAAATACTTTACAGCAACACACAAAAGACTAGATGACCTGAGAAAGATGGTTATTGACATAAATTACTAGTAAATTGAGGTTAGATTCACTGTGGTTGTGGAGCTTTCAAGGTGAACCATGCTGAAAAAATAAATCTCTCTCTCTCTCTCTCTCTCTCTCTCTCACACACACACACACACACACACACACACACACATATTAAATGAATGCTTTAAACAGGAAAACATCCATTTTATGACTTGCCATAGATACTTCTTAATGAAGAATATCTAGCTGTGATGCTTTTTTAGCTTCAGAAACAACCAACAGGTCATCCTCTTTTTTGTCTTGTGAACATTACAGTAGGTATAGTATATACGTAGTTACTTTCCTTATCTACTACAATAGTCTTCCCACCTAAGGAAAAGGAGAATTCAGAGAAGACATTGATAGTTCTAAACCAAAACAATGCTTGCTATTATAGGGCAGGGTAGTTAGTGTTGATTTCCCTGGCACATTTAATCAGCTACTTCAAAAGGTGACCACAATTATGTTATGATGCTAAACTGACTTTTTGATTACCAGGTGACAATGAGTAGGTTTGGACCAATCAGTTTGCACTTTTGTTTCCCAAAAGAGAAAGCACCACATTGTTGATATAAAGACAAAAAAACAACCTTTTGGGGCTAGGGTTAATTGGGTTAATTCCATTTAATCAAATTGAGTTGCTGTAAAACCTCCATTTTAATGGTAGAAAGGTATAATTTTAATTCTTGCCTGTGTGCTTAATTTTATATAACTGCTCACATGGGTTGGTAATAGTATATTTGGGCGCTGTGTGTGCTGTTGAGGTGCTTACAAGTCAGAAATAAAAACAAGGAAAAACTATTAAGATATCAGTTAAAATGAGAAATAGTTCTATAGCTGATAAAATACCCCTTTGAAAAGTGATTAGACATTGATAAATAAACTGTGGTGCTTGGGATTGGAGAGCTGCAGTTATTCTGATTGTGTGTTTGAGACTCTCTTTTTGTTTTACAATTTGTTTAGCATTAATAAAAGTTGGATCAGTTGACTAAGGCATAAAATATCTGTGCACAAGGAATACCTGATGTATGCATATTGATGGCTTGTGAGGTGTTAAAATGGCTGAGTGCACAATAATAAACCTACTATTTTGTGACCAGCTGATTTAACACCTCTCACATCAACAATCTGTGACTAGTAAATATGCTTCACACATGAAAATGGGATTGTATTTGGTGCCCATCACGTGAGGTGGCTCCTGCTAGGGGTGGAATGGGGATGAGGATGGATTAGATGGGCAACATCTCAGTGATGGGGGTTCACATTTGGGGAGGGTGATGAGGTTAGGGGTTGGCAGGCAGCACCTGGGGGGTGGGACTAGGGGTTCATAGGCAGCTCTTGAGGGGACTTGTGCACCTTGGGTGGGGGGGGATGGCCAGTGGTGGCCGGAGATTGTTGGACAGCTCCTAAATTGTCTCACACAAGGAGAGGAGGTCTAGTGATCATCAGGCAGCTCCTGAGGCAGCTCGTGTTGCAGAAGCTGAGGTAGGGGTTTGACAGGTAGCTCCTGAGGCATCTCATGCTGGGGGACATGGGGTTAGGAGGTTAGCAGGCAGCTCTTGAGGGAGATTGTGCTGAGGGGAGGAGCAGTGTGTGGTGCATGAGTAGGGGTTTGGTGGGCAGCTCCTGAGCTGGCTTACGTGAGGGTGAACAGGACTAGGCTGTTGGCAGGCAGCTCTGGAGGGGACTTGACTTGGGTGTGTGGATGCATGGACAAGGGGTCGGTGGGCTGCTCCTGAGGCAACTCATGCTGCAAGGGCCGGGCTAGGGGTTTTTACAGGCGGCTCATACTGGGGAGACAGGGTTAGTGGGTTGGCTTGCAGCTCCAGCTGGCATGTGCTGGGGAGAACAGAGTTAGCATGTTAGCAATCAGCTCCTGAGGGCGCTAGTGTGGGGTGGGGAGCATGGCTAGGAGGTTGGTGGGCTGCTCTTGAGGCAGCTTGTGTTACAGGGGCCAGGCTAGGGGTGTGGCAGTTAGCTCCTGAGGTGTATCATGCTGAGGGGCTTGGGGTTAGGAGGTTGGCAGGCAGCTCCTGTGATGGATCATGCTGAGGAGAGTGAGGTTAGGAGGTTGGTGGGCAACTCCTCAGGTGACTTGTGCTGGCAGGACTGTGGCTAGGGGCATTCACACAAGGAAGAGTGTGGCTAGGGTTTTTAGCATGTAGTTCCTGAGGAGGCTTGTGCGGAGTGGGCTGGGCTCAGTGATTGACAGGCAGCTCTTGAAAGGGCTCGCATTAGAGGCTGGGCTTGGCGCATCACTGCTGAGGAGAAGTTATAGATGCCACTTATAGGCAGAGGGCAGCAGTGTCATTGTTTTGTAGGGGCTCCCAGGGATGAGTGAGCCTGGAGAGGTGGAAGGAGTGCTCATGGCTCACTGCCTAGGCAAGGCAGTCCAGTCACCCTGGGGTCTGTAGCTCTATCTCCTCTTTCCTCATCGCCACTGCCTGCTTCATGGAATATGAGTGTGGCTATCTCCCCGAATTTGGGGGCACGTACGTCACTACCCACACAGCTGCCCCCTAGTGGCCCTGCACTGAGTCAGGATGTTGTCATTCTCATCCTGCTTGGCAGGCTAGTAAAACGCTGCCCTGTGATTAGGTTCAGGAATCTGCCACTCCAGTTCCAATGTTTAGGTTTCCATTAAAATAAAAAAGGAGCCAGCCCAGTACATAAGGTATGCAAGCCTCCCCTGACTGTCCACTGTTGAGATTTCACTAATTCTGCCATCCTAAGAGAGAAGCTGCTGTATACCTAAACAAGGTAATGAGGCAATCACCCACGTTAATGGTAAACAGATATCTCTGCCTTAGAGGAGAAAAGGAGCATGACCAGTTAATTAGGCTGTGCTGATTTCTCTCCTTTAGCTAGACAGCTAAACCACCCAGTAAGTAGAGTGCAGAAGACTACCTGCATTTAGAACAGGGATTTCAGTGACTTTTCCACCATGTTTACACTGACCTTTTCAGGCTGTGCCAGCTCTAAAAAGAATATACTCTGGTCAGGGACAATTATATTCACTGTCCTGTAACTGTATTGGGAAATTAATCAAGGAGACTATGTTTATGTAGCCAGGGTTTCCTAGTCTCAACCTATATAAAGGCTAGCGAGACTGACCAGCTGTACCCAGGCTGAAAAGGCTTCTCTGGCAATTTGAAGATGTCATGATATCTTTCCCCAATCTGAACCTTAGCGTCCAAAGATGGGGTACCGGCATGAATTCCTCTAAGCTTAATTACCAGCTTAGATCTGATAAGCTGCTACCAATCAGGACTTTGAGTGCCTGATAAACTCTGGTCTCCCCAAACCTTCCCTGTGGACCCCAAGACCCAGATCCCCTAGATCTTGACACACTGAAATAAAACCTTTCTTTACGATGCCTCCCAGACTTTCCCTCCTGGGTTCCTGGAAGATACTGTATCAAACTCCTGAACTCTTTCACAACAGAGATTCCCCCTCGCCCATCCTGTTTTCCCTCACCGATGCAATAAGATTGCAAGCTCCGTGAATCTTAAAGCAAGAGCCACACTTCACTTTTCCCCTTCCCCTCTCTCTCTGCCAGAGGGAGAGAGAGAGAGATAAACACAAGAGCAGGTTTTCCTCCCCCCTTTCTCCTACTTCCCTGTGCATGCTGAGAGTTCTCCTTCGCTTTGCCCTAACAAGGGAAAAAAATAATCAGGTCTCTTACAAGAAAATCATTTAATAAAAGAAAGAAAAAGTAAGAAATCTCTGTAATTTCAAGATGTAATATTACAGGGTCTTTCAGCTTATAGAAACTGGAGAAAAAGCCTCCTCCAACAGAAATACAATTTAAAATACATCCAGCAAACTACACACTTGCAAATAAAGAAAAAAACAATTAAAAAGACTATACCGCCCTTCTACCTTTGTACTTACAAAATTGGAATAGAAGATTAGAGAGCCTGTAGATATGTGTGGTCACTCTCAGAACCCAGAGAGATCAGCAGACAGAACAAAGGACAGACCCAAGCTTCCTTCCACTCAGATTTGAAAATATTTTGTCTCCTGATTGGTCTTCTGCTCAGGTGTTGCAGATCACTGTTTGTTAACCCTTTACAGGTAAAAGAGGCATTAACCCTTAGCTATCTGTTTATGACAGGAGATAAAGCTAACATTTACAAGACAGATTGCCCTTAAATTCAGGGCTATAAGACTGGCTTGTAACATGGGAATGGAGGCCTTTCCCTATTAGTCAGGCTAGCTAAGGCCACCTTGGGTGTACAGGACTTTTTCTCTCTGCATGCTAGGAAGAAAAACACACACACACCCGCCCACCTGCCCACCCATAATTGGGCTATAGTTGTCTCCCTTCATTAGTGAAGGTAGCCTGACACTGCTCTGTGAATAGAGTGTCCAGGTTGATAGCTGTTAGGCTACTTAGGAACAGTTGTGTTATCGGGGTGCACAGTTCTCTACTCAATAAAACCACCATAGGAATCTTCATTAATAACCACCCTGTAAGACTCAGAAGGATTCCTCCCTTACCTGTTCATTTCCAGATATTTTCATATTTGTGACCCTCCCCCTACCCGTTTAAAGGAGCAGATTTTTGGAAAGTAAAGGTGACTGCCCTGTAATAAGGGTTCAGTCTGATTCCTTTTTCTTTTCTGTAGTGGCCCTCTTAATGCCAAAGTCCAAAGTGAGCTCCCTATAACTAGAGTGTCCATCTTTCTCTCAATTTACCAAGATTATTCTCCTATTTGAAAGCTAATTATAGAAACCAGCCTCTTTGAAGAATTAAGTATTTGTCCTTCGAGCTGTCCCATGACTGTGGCCTGCTCTGTCACAGATTGGCGCCAAAGACTAGGAGGGCCAAGTACCTTGTCCATTTAATTTGAATTCATGTTGTTGTCTACAGAGCCCACACCTAACCTTGACTTTCCTGTCCTCTCCTTGTTATCCCAGAATATCACATTCCTGCATGTACCCCAGAACTTGACAGTACTACAGTCAGCCACTTTTATGTTCAACCACTGCCAGCTGAAAACCAAACATTACATAGCTAGGAAAATCTTAGGCCCTTTTAAGGTAAGGTCAGAGGGCTGCATACTTACACTTTGTTAATCAGAATGGGAAGATGGGACAGAAAATTATGGAAGATAGTGAGTGAATAGTGACCTTGCTCTTAAGTGCTCCTAACATATTGTGCTTATGATAAGAAATACTAGAATATTTTGAGATAATGAGTAGTTTGTTGAAATTAGGAGAATTGTTGACCCACTAGGAATCTCATTATAGGTTACGTGCTTTGTTTGAAGTTAGCTATAAAAGATTAAGTGAAAAAATATGCTTTGGACCAGTCCGAGGAAGCTTTTATTTGGGCAACGAGCTGACATCTAAACTCCCCATCAGCTGGATGTAAAGAGGGCCACTGGAAGCCCGGCTGGTGATCACTTGAAACCATCTCAGACTGTAACTATATCTGAGATGTCCTAAACGTATTGAGAGTGTGTGTGTGTGTGTGCGCATGCACATTTAACATCTAATAAATAGTCATTTTAGATAAGAGAAACCTGGTCTGTATCAATCATTTATCAGACGGATGAGCTGTCTCCCCATCGATTTATTCCTGACACCGCCTGGAGAGAACAGTTCAGTTACCACTGATTTGGATCCTGAGAAACCCTGGGTAAAATCCTCTCCTTTTAAAAGACAAAATGGACAAGAAGGTGGAACAGCAAAAGAAACTACAGGAAAAGAGAACGGAAGAAGAAGCCACAGAAAAGGGACACACACCTTGCACACACGGACCTTCCATGGACCTCCTTTTCTGCATCTTTGGCTCTGGCCCAATATAATGCCCCTTGCTTAATGAACTCCCTGGGGGGAGGATGTGGGTCGCTTGTGCCGCTTATTGGGCAACAGGTCACTTTGAAATGCTGGGCAAAATGACTGCCCTGTAAACAGGGTGTAAGGTTTTCTCCCTCTCACACTTAAACTAGTGGGGCCTTTACATGCCTATAGCTGAGTGACCGACCTTTAAGAATGATTGAGATTCTCTCTTAGTCATAGTAAATTCCCTTAAAATGTTTTATGCTTGGATTATTTGAAATTTGAAGTCAAATCTGTTTTGTGACCTATTCATTTCAAGCTGGGATGTGATGTAACCTGGTGTGGTGAAGGGGACTGCTATAAGGGGATGATGGAGAGCGCAAGAAATTTGAACCTTTTTTTAAAAAAAGCCAAGAACCCCCACAAAAATCCAAATGTTCCAAAGTCTACAAATGAACAGGTGAGATGGAGTGTTCCTTTCAGATCCTCACTTCCATGTAATCCTTCCTCATTTCTTCTTACCCTGTCCATTTGGCACTGTCCAACCAACCTCAACTTTGACCCTTCATTTTATTCTGCACACTGATGTTTGCATTAGTGTTAATTGTATTGATTTGGAAAGGTCAATAAATTGTATCCAAATTCCAGGCCTTTTGTCTCTTTTTGGGTAGATTGCTAGCATATTATTTGGACTTCGTTAGACATGATTGATATAGTTGTCCTTCAGGAAATGTAATGGTGATCAGGAGGTGCAGGTGCATGTTGTGGTATTCTGATCTTGCATGTGGGTGCACCTAGACCTATTTCATTTTTGGAAAATATTGGGGTGGGGCACAAAGTTATCGTTTTCTTCAAGGTATTTTTCCTACTTTGAAGTTTAGAGTACAAATGTGGGGACCTGCATGTACCCTTCTAAGCTTAAATTACTAGCTTAGATCCGATAGCGCTGCCACCAACCAGAAATTCCAGTGTCTGGTACACTCCCTGTCCCCCAAAACCTTCCCTGGGGAACCCAAGACCCAAACCCCTTGGGTCTTAAAACAAGGAGAAATAAACCATTCCCCCTTCTTCCCGCTCCCAGACTTTCCCCGGTTACTGAGAGACTATTGTATCCAAACTCCTTGGATCTTAAAACAGAGCGGAATTAAACCTTCTCCTCTCTTTCCCCCCCCCCCACTGACTGGTGAGTTTAGCCCAATCCCCGGGTCTTAAACAAGGAAAAAATCAAATCAGGGTTCTTAAAAAAGAAAGCGTTTTTAATTAAAGAAAAAGAAAAAAAAAAAGTAAAATTTATCTTCTTGTAAAAAATAGGATGGAAAATGTTTACAGGGTCTTCAGCTTATATAGACTAGAGGGACTCCCTCCCCCCTAGCCTAAGACACAGTTACAGCAAACAGAGGTATAAAATACTCCTTCCAGCAAAATACACATTGCAAGTTAAGAAACAAACATAAAGACTAATACTTTTCTAGCTAGTACTTACTATTTTGAACATAAAAGACTGTTTTAGAAAAGAAGAAAGATTGGAGAAAGATCTGGTTGCACGTCTGGTCCCTCTTAGCCCCAAGAGCAAACAACGAACAAAACAAACAGCACAAACAAAGACTTCCCTCCACCAAGATTTGAAAGTATCTTGTCCCCCCATTGGTCCTTTGGTCAGATGTCAGCCAGGTTCACTGAGCTTCTTAACCCTTTACAGGTAAAAGAGACTAACCCTTAACTATCTGTTTATGACAGTGGTGTAGAAAGGTAAGTTGGGGGGGGTATGGCTGAGGGATGGAGGATTTATTGGTAATGGGAGACAGCAGGACGCCTCCCCTTGCCTATTCATTTCCAAATATTTCCTCCTTGTTTAAAGGCATAGCATTTTTTTTAAATTAAGGGTGACTTCCCTGTAACTTGTTATTCGAATTGCTTAACCCATCATATTTTACCTTGCAAATACATATGATGTTAAAGACAACCTTAAGAGCACAACCTTTTGTTACAGCTGTATAAACATATTTCCACTTGGCACACACTTGAGCTCTTATTTGCTAGTAATTTTATATGAGCTCTTAGCATTACATTTTGCAGAGCTTTACAGGAGTTCTTTAGCATAGCCACAATAAATGCTTAGACCTTAGGCCTTCATATGTCAACAGAAGCCAAATTGTCTGTTGGCTTGACTCTACTGAGGTCAGTTAATTTTAGCCAGAGCAAGTGAAAATTAGATACCAAATCATTTTGTACAACTTCCTGCTTTGAATCTCTGCATTCAGATTCACCAGTGCGACCCCCCCCGCCTCGCAACCCTAGTCAGTCAGGAAAACAGTGCTCAGTGGGCCAAATTCTTGTCTGGTGTTACCCCACTGACATCCAGGGATGAATTTTGCTGCTTGTTTTAATTATAATTGAAAACACCTGCAGCTTTGTCTTGCTGTAACTAGTTCAAATATGGACCACTTTATTCACAGACACAAACAAGACACTTGTATTAATATACCCTAAATTGCAATATCATCATCAATAACCTTATTACTTTAATTTGGGCACTACACAGTCCCAGTGAACATTTAAATTGCAAGACATACTTAGCAACTGTAAGAGTCATTTTTCAGTTCAGTTTTACTTGAACTAACTTTCAAGTGTGTCATACTCTCGGATGCATGGCACTTCTTTACCAGTGTTCTTACAAGGGAATATATTAATAAATATTGACACACTTGCACTAGCCAGAAGCTGCTTACAATAAGGCATTTAAGGTTTTTGAGGGAAAATCTTTGTGGCAAGGGGTTTCTCTCAATGCACTAATCCCGCTCAGAATCATATTGATGACAAAATTCAA
Organism: Chelonoidis abingdonii; assembly: GCF_003597395.2. Lineage (NCBI taxonomy): Eukaryota > Metazoa > Chordata > Testudines > Testudinidae > Chelonoidis > Chelonoidis abingdonii. Next base: position 175,318,122 of record NC_133769.1, on the reverse strand, counting down.
TATGCTTTTGGCTATGTATTGTGCAGAAGTCATCTACAAATGAACCTTTGGGCTATGCTCATTTTTAAAAAGGATTTGTAAAGCAACGATGTATTGTAAACTCTGATTTGCATGTGTAAATATTTATTTCTTCTTTATTGGCTTTAGCTCCTTAATTCAATAGAGACTGTGGACATACACAGCATGTCTTCTTCATTAAATGTAATGAATAGTAAAATGATAGTAAGTTTATTACACACCAAAGCTAGGTTAAAAGAACATTGCAGTCGCAAAATCACTCACTCAAAAGTTACCAAATGTCAGAATTAAGGTTGCAAGAAATGAGACAGAGGTGCTACAGACAACAGTGCTCTTCACTATCTAGCACTGATTAATCCCCAGAATATCTCAGCACATGGATCCTGTGGAAGAAATAGCATATCATGTAATTAGACTGTATCATAACACACATGTATAAGTGGGCTAAATTAAGGTTGCACAGGCAACCTAAAATCTGATATTTCCTAACTTTCGAGCATTTTACTTTGCAATATTAATAATGTTATTTTAACGTACTTATCTGCGGTCTCTGTGTAATTTTCTAAGTTAAAAAAAATGAACAAACACTAGTTCCATCGTGTGACATGATATTGACACCCACCTGAGGAGTCATCAGCAGGGTTGGGACATTTACAGCCACCACACAGACTTTTGACACTTGAGGTAACTGAATAACTGACAGCAAGTGTAAGTTGTCATCCTCTGTGTGGATCACCTTCGCCAGTGAGTTTCACAGCTATCTGCTGGAAGCAGAGGAATGGTGAAACTCAGGAATCTTGGTTCTTCTTCAGGCTCCGGAGGAGAGCACACTCTAATGAGCACAGACTCTTCTGCCTCATCCTCTCCAGCATGTCTGTCTCAGTCCTGTCCCCTTCTCATCTCTGGCTCCTTGTCCCTGTGCCATTCTCCTTGCCTACCCTATCTCACGCTTCGTTTCTCAGGCTTGCCATCCCATTGTTCATACCCAGACAATCCTAGTTTCCCCCTTCAGACTCATGGCCTGAGAGCAAATATTTCCTACTCCTCCACTGTGATGCACTGTACCTCAAAGTAGGACCCAGTAACCCCTATATTCATCATTGGTTTATAGTTGTGATATTTCATACAAAGCATACCTTGTAAGATACTATCTGAAAGGTCATGATCTGTTGAAACTCATTCTGTCCAAATACGCATATCATTGTTGTCTATGAATTTCTGAGATTTTACTATATGGTTGTTATTGAAATGTGTCTGGGAGATGCCCACTGCTAGCTCTTCAAGAACAACAAGGAAGATGACCCACACCAAAATGAGTGTTAAGTGACCATCATGCACCACTGACCAGCAGCAGAATTGTAAACAAGAGATTTACAATTCTCTAAGAGTTGTGCAAGCACCACACAATGGGGTCGCTCAATTTTGTGACTCAGCAAGGCCCACGAAGACATGCCTGGGTCTCTGTCTTTCCTGGGACATGAATTGAAAGTATGAAGGACAGTGGCATCATCAGTCCACCTTTCCCATCCCCCACCTACAATGAGGTCAACAAGAATACTAGGAAGACAAAGCTACAGTCACTCCCGTTTCCCTCATGGGCACCCAATGATAGTTAAGGGTTAATGTCTCTTTTACCTGTAAAGGGTTATCAAACAGAGAACCAAAAAACACTTGACCAGAGGACCAATCAGGAAACAAGATACTTTCAAATCTCAGTGGAGGGAAGCCTTTGTTTGTGGTTTTTGGGTTTTGCTTTGTTCTCTCTGGGTCCTGAAAGGGATTAGACATGCAACCAGGTTTCTTGCCAATCTCCCTGCTACAGTCTCTTATATATTCAGAATAGTGAGTATTAAGTAGAAAGGTGGTCATAGTCTTTTAATTGTTTTCTGTATTTGCAAACGTGTAGTTTGCTGGAAGTAATTTAAATTGTATTTTTGCTGGGGGGAGGTTTTTCTCTGGTGTCTATAAGCTGAAAGACCCTGTAATATTTACCGTCTAGATTACAGAGTGTGACAAAGTTCCTCCTCTACCTTGGTGGGTCCTGTGCTTCTTGGCAGATTTGCTCACCTCAGTGATCTTCCCCACAGTCTGGGTCAACTCCTCCTATGTCTGATCAGGAGTTGGGAGGTTTGGGGGGAACCCGGGCCCA